>NC_066627.1:31309190-31612407 GCF_025201925.1 Gopherus flavomarginatus | reverse complement strand
CCTAGTCATTGACCAGGACCCCGTTGTGCTTGGTACTGGACAAACGCAGGACAAAGATTTGGTCCCTATCTCAAGTAAGTAATCCTCTTCGCCCGTGGTATGTTCTTTCCACCATGGTGCAGCTTGCTAGCTGCTACAGCGCTGTCAGTGCCAAAGATGCTGAGCAAGGCTGGCAGAATTTGGCCCTTTTGCCCTCAATTTCCTCATCTTTAAAATGGGAATACAAATATTTACATGCCTACCTCATGGGAGTGGGTGGTAACTGGAGTGCTAGAACAGTTTATACAGTGGGGGTGCTGAGAGCCATTGAACCAAACTGTAAACCCTACATATGATGGAAACCCTTTAAGCCAGGTGGTCCGGCAGCACCCCCAGCACCCGTACCTATGGGTGGTAGTATGTGCGTGGTAGGCGAGGGGGTTAATTTGATGGTTATAAAATGCCTTGAAAAGGAAAAAAGGACCCTGCAAATACTAAAGTGCTTTTATTCTCTAAATACATGTTGTTTACACTCTTGGTTATTGTCATTCCTACCCTCACTGCTTTATCTGGTGGACGCTGCCTGTGTGTCTTACACTGTGAAAACACAAAAGCGAGTTGTGATCCCTGCCCAAAGGTATATAACTGGCGAAGGGTCGAATCCGGTGAGGTTCTGTGCACTCACAACGCCCACTGAAGCAGCTCTCAGAATTTGGGCCTTAACATCACATTATTTAAGTGCATGGCAAAACGTCTGCTGGCTGCACTAGCAGTACAATTGGGCCACAAATCAGTTGCAATGCTTGATTCAGATCCGATTAATTAGAACACGGGGGCTGCTCTGCTACCAGTATTGTGGGTTGCCCAGCCCTGTTTAGGGAATTTTCACTCTACATGACTTTGTTTTCCTTAATGGAGAACATGCAGCTTTTATAACCATGTTTTTATCTTTGTTTGTGGATACTGAACCAATCTCCCATTCTGCCTGGACTGAGGCCTTTGCTAATGCAAGGTTGAAAACACTTCCAATGTTAGTGCTCAAGGATCATGAAATTGGCCAGTGGTGATTGGTATCAGTTTTGGTTTGCTTGGGTTCTTGAGAACGTTTTCTGAGGTTAACTTGGCCCATGCTGCCATGCTAAATCTTAGTTTCAAGGTCAGACCTCATTTTCACATGCCCTATGCCCCAAGCCCATGACTTGGCTCAGATTCATTTGGAAATTGTTCCAGGCTTTCATACAACCTGAACTGAACTTCAGGTCTGTTATGAAACTTGATACCAGGTGAGTTTTACCTTCCCTCTGTGAAAATTAGACATGGCTGTAGCCATCAGATATTACTGGTTTCATTTCCTTATTTATTTTTAGGCACTCAAACCCCTTCTTCATAGCACAGAACGGGGCATAACAGCTCAGTGGTTGGTAGTTTCTGCTAGACAGGCGCTAAATCCTGCCCAGTGTGGCATGAGTGCACCATTGGAGAAGAGGGCCACTTCCATTCCTGTGCATTTGTGAAGGACCTGAGCAGAAGGCTACTGTGTGGTCTCAAAGGAACGTGGCCCCGTCAGTTGGAGACATGAC
Organism: Gopherus flavomarginatus; assembly: GCF_025201925.1. Taxonomy (NCBI): domain Eukaryota; kingdom Metazoa; phylum Chordata; order Testudines; family Testudinidae; genus Gopherus; species Gopherus flavomarginatus. Next base: position 31,610,848 of record NC_066627.1, on the reverse strand, counting down.
CAAGCCACCGTTCCTTTTGTGTACCCATTGATATCAAGCACTTTGTGTGACGTGTGTGTGTGTTTGCAGCAACACAATGGGGCTCGCTGCCCCCAGACTCCTGTGCAGGTGGAGTTCTCCTGTTCCAATGCTTCTGTTACCCAGTTCCAGCAACCTTGCCAAAATATAAAGCCAGAATTGAGATCTTGGAAAGAATTCCAAATAAGTGAAACAATAGTTTCTATGTACTAATAGTCACAGATTACTAGAAATAGTATCTCATGCTATTCCCCTCTATATAAATTAAGCCCAGACACCCAGTGTAAAGAAATGTAATCAAATATGGAGAGTGGAATGGATTCTGACTTCTTGGATGAACAAATCCATTCAATTTGCTTCTCTAACGGGCCTTTGTTTTATACTTTTGAAAACTGTTCAGTCATGTCCCAAATTCTGCAGTACATTAAAGTGGGATGGTTCTCCAGCTTTTGCTGTTGTCTGTATATCCTGGGAGTTTTACATCTACTGTCAAATGGGAGGCAGAATTTGTTGGGAAGTTATTTTTTCGAATGAGAATGTATTGATGATGTCATATGAGCTATTTGAAGATTACATCCTTTACGGTTCTTTAATGAACAAGCAAGTAGTATTTTCTCGATAGAATGGCCATTATTTGAGCCACGTGGCCCATCAAAATGTGCAGATGGATTGTGTCCATGCTGAATAAACCTACCTGTAAGTACCAGCGTAGCAGCTCATTTTCCTTGATGGTGAATTTTTTTTTAAAGATAGGATGTAGCTTTTCCCTTTGTTTATATCTTTGTTTTAAAGAGTGTGATTGTTGCCTAACCTTAGTTAGAATCAGTTCAGTTAGCAGGCTCAGTGGCAGGTGTATTTGATCTCTTGACTGATTTATGGGGAAGGCTTGTAATTGAAGCTCTGAACAAGAGCTAAACCCTCTGTTTGTTTAGTTTGGAAAAGAGAAGACTGAGAGGGGACATGATAGCGATTTTCAGGTATCTAAAAGGATGTCATCAGGAGGAGGGAGAAAACTTGTTCACCTTAGCCTCTAATGATAGAAGAAGCAGCAATGGGCTTAAACTGCAGCAAGGGAGATTTAGGTTGGACATTAGGAAAAAGTTCCTAACTGTCAGGGTAGTTAAACACTGGAATAAATTGCCTAGGGAGGTTGTGGAATCTCCATCTTTGGAGATATTTAAGAGTAGGTTAGATAAATGTCTATCAGGGATGGTCTAGACAGTATTTGGTCCTGCCATGAGGGCAGGGGACTGGACTCGATGACCTCTCAAGGTCCTTTCCAGTCCTAGATTCTATGAATCTATGAATCTATAAGAAGCCACTGCACCAGATGGATTTTAACCAAGGAGGCATTTACCAAAGGTAACCCAAAGACCTACAGTGTGTTGAAGTGGCTTATGCAAAGTTGGGGAAGAAATGGCTCTTTTTAGAGGAGGGCTGGTTGGATGTTGATAATGTGGGTGTTTTACAAAGCCTTTGACTTCTTGGTTTCATGGTTCAAATGCACCCAAGGTTGGCAGTGACTGCAAGTCATTACTACTTGAGGTCCTGAATGAAATGAGTTTGATTGGTCTCTGTCAGGTTCCGTGTGGGTAGGTGCTACATCACACAAACCATCACCACAATGAATGCTATCAAGGAACTAGGTTGGTTATTTCAGTATACAGGTCAAGGACTGTGTGGACCATGGAGGTCTCATGCTTAGATGTAATCTCAGACTGAGGCTTATTTGCAGGGTGTGTGAGGGAAGTTTGCAATACTACTATCCACAATGTCCTTGGCCTATGGGTAAATTGAAAACTTCATTCTCCATGGCTCTTTCACTAGCACTAGCACTAAAACTCACAGAAAAAGACTTCTATGGACAGTGGATTTTATCTTCCTAGTAATGAACGTTCCAACCAAAATTAAAAGATCAATTATATCTCTAGGCTAGAAAAGTTGCATTTATTTTAAAACAAAGCCACAAAATTGTAAGTGGCAGCTGAATTTTATGTTCACAGGCATTTCTTCCTCCCTTCTCATTATCTTTCTGTGAGGGAAATTATAGTTGGCTAAAACTGAGGAACTAGGAAGACCCCCTGGCCTCCATTTCCAGCCTGCCACCAACACAGAAATAGGGGATTTCCTGCCTCTCTTGAATTCACCTCCTCTTTGGATACTGCCCCTTCTGCGGACAAGTCACACAGATACTTTGGGCTCAGTTGTGCCTTAGAAAGCATCCCCTCTAGCAGTGCTTTAAACAGGCTGCTGAGAATTCCCCCTGTGCGGGGGGGAGGGAGGATGTTGGGGTGGGGAGGAGGCATACAAAAGGTGGAAGGGGCCAGAATGCACAATGCTCTGGCCAGTCTTCCACTGGCAGCATGGGTCATAGGGAGTTCGTTGTGCCAGTAGCCCTGTGGCTACTCCAAATTATATTGGACGCTAAACTGGTCTCCCCTGACACCTGGCTTATCGTGTGCAGGAAGGCTGCATGATACCGAGCTCAACTGTGACGCACCCAAGGAGTGTGCTTTTAGTCTTGAAGAGCCTTCGGAACCCACCAGGATTGCACCTAATACACTGACAGGTATTTCCCAAAGGAAGGACTCCTCTATGCCCTCTTCATGGGCTCTGTCTCTTCCTCTGCAAATGAGTCCGCACAGACACTGAGAAGGAGAAAGTACTTGGATTTGTTGCCTCCAGAAAATAGCTGCTAAATTCGTCACTCTGGAGTTTGCTTGTATTCTCTGGACATTATTTAATATTACACTAAGTTATAAATGCAGGGTCTTTTCCCTGCCAATTGATTGTATCATTATTGGTTACTCTCTCTTTTAAATAATTTTGTTTGTTTTGTTCTCAAGTGTTTAGCCCGGAGCCAGGTTGCCAAAAATGGCTTTTAAATTTACAGCCATGTGTTTGCAGGGGCAATTTGTATTATGAGCATAGATCCAGGTTTGCATACACAGGGCAGGGCAAATTGTACATGCAAAAAAATTCATGAGCAAAACTGCACACACATATGTAGAGCCTGGGCTGAAGAAATTTGATCCTTAGCAGGTTGAGTCCAATGCCTGAAAAGGAGACCAGTAGCATGTCCCATGCAGCTAGGGCATTGGTCTGATCCAGTATGGCTGTTCCTATGATCCGAACCATTAATAAAGGCCTTAAGGCCTTTCTCCATCTCATTCATTCACAGCCGTGCTATTGAATTTTCTATTACTAACACTCCACAGTATTATGAAGAGCCTGCATTATGTGCTACTAATGTCCTGCACTATAACTCATTTCTCTGTCTCTCTCAGCAAGTCAAAATCCTAGAAGCCAGGGTTCACGGCAAATTATGTTTTTAAAATATCAAGCTGTTTTCCCTACAGGGTCCAGTGGCAGATTTAGTCAATGCACTTTACTTCTGGAGATCTGGGCAAATTCCAAACCAATACAAGCAAATACATTGTCACACAATGCGTAGTTAATCTGTGGAACTCACTTCTTGCCCCCTGGACATTGCTATAGTAGCATAAGAGGCCCGGAAAAGGCCCTGAGCTGACTGAGGGAGAATTTCCACAGGAGATGCATTCAGCTGTAATAATAGCCTCACACAGAACCCTCACAAGCACCAGCCTAGGTGGAAAGCTGGGGGCTGGATGTTTCAGACAGGGAGGGAGTAGGGTTGTAGCGCATAGAGCAGTGGAGATTCCAGGTAGCACTGTGCCCCTAGGCAACCAGCAATGGGTTGCTATAAATTAGGTATTCCCACTAGGAGACCTAAGCTGCGGTGGGAGGTGCACCCAGAATCAGCAGGGCATAAAGATAGTCTAAATCCCCCTCTACTCCCCCTCCCCCCAGGCTGCCCTCTAAGCAGTACAGCACACAGTTGCACCCAGGGTATTCTATTAGGGTTTCCCTCCAAAGGATTTGAAGATAATTGCATAATGCCTCTCTCTCCAATAATGGTTGCACCATGCAGGTAGTCAGCTTCATTGTTTCCCAACACAGTAACAAGAAGTTGCCTAGTAACTAGCACTCTTCCTAGGTTCTGATCCTGAAAACTGTTCTGCCCATGTGGAGCAGCTTTCAGGTTAATTCTCCTCTAACTTTTTACTCCTCCCAGTCCCAATATGTTCTCTCTAGCCCTGCAGGAACCGAGGGATCTGTACTTTGATGATGCCTGCTGATGTTGAGCAGATAGAAATAATTCAAGTACTTACAGGGTGAAGGGTGGATAGTTTGAGGATGGGTGGGGGAAGCCCTGAACAGATTTGCTTCTTTGGCTTCTACAGCATGCACACCCCTTCCCTGTTGTGTTCTGCGAACATTTGTGCCATTGACTTTTACTAGCATGAGTGCTCATGAAAAGTGAAGTTGAGGCTTGCATGTTCAAAGCTTTCGGGGGCTGTGCTCTGAGTGCTAATAGCTAAAGCCTCCCACAGGTTGCTTCTTATGTACTTCCCCGCAATGGAGAGGGAACACAATGCACGGAGGGTAACCTGGAATAGTGAGGTTTCTCACTACAAATTGAGGCGCCTTTGGCATCATTACATTACTTGCAGCATAACAGAAAAATGGAAGCAGTGCAGGAGATGAACCAATGTATCTAATGCAGGGGTAGGCAACCTATCGCACGTGTGCCGAAGGCAGCATGCGAGCAGATTTTCAGTGACACACACACTGCCCAGGTCCTGGCCATCGGTCTGGGGGGCTCTGCATTTTAATTTAATTTTAAATGAAGCTTCTTAAACATTTTAAAAACCTTATTTACTTTACATATAACAATAGTTTAGTTATATATTGTAGACTTATAGAAAGAGACCTTCTAAAAACGTTAAAATGTATGACTGGCATGCAAAACCTTAAGTCAGAGTGAGTAAATGAAGACTCAGCACAGCACTTCTGCAAGGTTGCTGACCCCTGATCTAGTGTGTCTGAGTGACACTTGGATAGCTTGGAAGGCCCTGCATTGGGAAGTCTTCCCTCTCTTCTGTTTCCTTATTTTGTCTCAAGCTGTAGCTGTTTCTAGCATTGATGTCTTCCTCCTCCTCTCTGCTGTATGTTAAATGATTAACCTGTGGTTAAGAAATGCAGTTTGCTGACTGTTGCAGAAGGAAGTCCCTCGGTTGCCATGTTTAGGACGCTTTCCCCAGTGGAAGTTAACAATGCATGTCTGTTCCATCCGTGAGTGGCCACCTGTCTCCATTGCACAGTGTTTGCTGTTTAAACACTTCCCTCTCTCATCTTATTCTTTTCAAGTTCTCTCTGCATAATGTTATTACTCTTTCTTGTTTCTCATCAGCTACATGTTAACAGGGCTGATGCAGAGTAGTGCATGTGGGTGGGACTCCATTGATTTCAGTGTGTTGCACTGGCTTGCATCAAGGCTAAATGTTAGTGACACACATCACAGGGAGGCAGCCAGGGGAGAGTTCCGCATACAACTTCCATTCTAACCTCTTAATGATGTGGGATACCACACAATTAAAATAATGGGCTTGACAACTTTTTCAGACTCTGGTATTGCTCCAGCAACACAACCAGATGGCACGAATCCTAAGGTTTTAAATGTGGTGGCTTCATAATTTTGCAGTGCATATTTTAGGAGTGGCAGCAAGATGACAAGACTGAAAGCAGGGCCTGGAGGAATAAGGAGAAGGGACAGGATGTAACACCCTGATCTCTTTAGCTGTAGCTTTCTCACATCATTTCTTAAACGTCAGGCTAATGAGTCCTTGGATCTGCCAGAAGCTGCCCTCCATGAAATACTAAACATCTTTGCACTCTGTCGTTAATGAGTGATGAATAACTCATTGATACAAGGCTCCATTCCTGCTTCACCTTGTGCCGCAGGTGAGGTTTTGCACTGTTACCACTTGAAGGGGGCACGTTAGACACCTGCAGTTGGGATGGCAGAGCCCTTGGGCGTGAGACACTGCTCTATTGTGTAAGATGCACTGATGGGGGTGCCCCGGATGCCAGGCCTTTGTGGTACCTAAGCCTTGATGTTAGCAGGATGCAACAGTAGAAGAGAGAACCTCCACTTGATTGATCTGGAGTTTTGTGCCCTTGTCTGTTCTGTTGATTGGGACACAGAAACCACAAGGCTAGCATTTTAACTTCACTATCTGCCTGTTGTCTAGCCAGCCTGCCCCGCATCTCTTCAGTCTTTTTCCTTTCTTCTTCATGAATAGCACAAGGATCTCCTCCTCCCTCCCTCCTCCCCCGCTTCTCCTCCCACTCTGAATCTCATGCTTGTTGTTCTTTAAATACACACCCAGGAATCTCCATTCTGTCTCTTCAATTATTAACTGGTGAGCACTGAATTCATTTTGCTGACAGACAGACCTGCAGGCTGCTGTGGTCCTGAAGGCAATCAGCTAGGAGACAAGGAGGATGTTTTGTGACCAGTCCACTCCTTTGGCCTCCAAAGAGGGAGGTGCTCAGATCTTGGGAGGTCATTTTTAATCTGTAACATTTTGCTTAAACCCCAAGGGGTAGATTTTCAAGGTTAAAAGGGGTGACCAAGCATCAGCCCTAATGCCACATAAAGCCCATGGGGGTCAGAAGAAGCCCAATTTCATTGGATAAGATGAGCCCCTCTAGCAAATCAAAAATGGGTATAAGAGATTTTCTACATTGTGGATTATCCCTAATTACAAGCACCAATGGCCAGCCAAAGTGTAGCATCACTAAGGCAAACCCCTAGTGCAGACAAACTAAGCTACGATTTGTACCAGTGTTTCAAGCAGGGTTAATTTGTCCTGGTGCAAGCTGCTGCTTGTAGCACCTGTCTAGACTACAGATTTATACTTGTGCAGATGCACTGGGGCTGAAATCCCCAGGGGCCAAACCTCAAAAGGTGTGGAGTTCAGACCTGAAGCCTCTTGGAGTGATCTGAACTTCATATTTGAAATACAGGGCTGGGGCCTTCGCGAGAGCAGACTTCCTAGTGAGGTGTCATGAACTTTCTTGTGGGGTTTTGGCTCTGGATCTAGCTGGAAACTAGAAGGAAACACTGATGCAAACATTTAAGAGCCACCAAGAGAGTTTAGACTACTTTGCACTTGGTTCTAGAAATGGAGAGTTCCTGTTGAGGAGGGGTTTTTGTTTCATTAGGACCAGTTCATCCATCATCCTACATGGGTTTATTCTGCCACTGGCTCGTGGAAGATACACACGGGTAATCCTCATCTTCCCTGACGTAGCAGGCATTATCCACGTAAGTCTTCCATGAATTGATGGGAGAGCAGAATTTTAAAATACATAGCAGATAATAATAATAATAATAATCTTCAAGAGTGTTTTTCGTCCCTAGAACCCAAAGCACTACAAAGCTGAGCATCATTATATCCACCTGATAGAGGGGGAAACTGCATTGCAGAGAGGAGTCACTTGGCCAAGGTCACACAGCAGCCTCCTAGAAATTGGTGCAGTACACAGGCGACCAAATGCTAACACTTACATGGTTACATACACCACAGGATACTGCTTGAGTCTCCAGTCAATGGGAGCTGCAGGGGCTCAGTACCTCTGAAATCAGGCCAAAAGCAACTTCAAAACGGTTTTGTAACCTGAACTGTTATCTTTTATCCCTTTAAAAATCCAAAAGGCCACTTTTGCGGGCCTGTAGCCTTGGCTCCAACTTCACTGGTTTGCCTCTCTTTCATCCCAGCTGCAGCTCTTCAGGATTTATCTCTCTGGTTAACTTCCCCTTTCATAATATTAGCACAGTTGAAACACTTGCCTTCCTGTTGCAGGCAGTGATTATATAGCAAATTAACCACAAGCTGTTCAGTCCAAGTCCAGCATTTGGAAAGATGCTCCTCTGAGTAATGGTTTGTGTAGTTGCTGCTTTGATCTGTAATTTGCATGTGTAATAAATGCAGAAATAAAAAATGGAATCTATATTTAAAAAAAAAGTCTAGACTGCAAGGGACAGAAAGGGAAAGGCTTCAGGAATTTTGTGGGCTTGATCTCCCAACTTGGCTTCAGTTCCTGCATGGAAAACACATGCATTTGTAATATGTTGTGGTTGCATAAAGTGTATAGCATGTATGGGGCCATATCTTCAGCCCCCGTCTCCGATTTTGCATGCCCACTTTAGATCGTGTCACTGATTGCACATGCAAAAATGAGTGTGCACACGTTTGGCATGAGCAGCGGCCATTTTCGTGTGTGTGTGTAGTATGGGTAATGGGTATGCTAAGAACTAGATTTCTGCCCTGTGAACATCAGGAATATTATGGGTGTGTGGCCATGAGCTAAGAAACAGCAAGTGTCCAAAAGAAGGATTCTGGCTTATACCTTCAAAATACCTCATGGGGTTTACCAGAGAATGCACAATGACATGCCCATTGCATCACTGTTGAATCCAGCTGCTCAGTGTGGATCAGGGGCAGAGTAATGGTGCTTCCTTGACACCATCCCAGCCACCTAGTCTCCATCCAGTGACAGGAGGGAGTAGGAGCTACACTTCTTCCAATCCCCTCAGGATTCTGGCCAGCCTCTCCCCTGCCCCTCATTGCACAAATGGCAGGGACTGGTATTACGTGTAAAACATGGCTGAGTGCCCGTATTTAGGGTACGTCTACACTGCAATCAAGAGGTGTGGCTGCAACATGCGTAGACGTACACGAGATAGCTTTGATCTAATGAGATCACAGCAAGCTCGAGTATGCCGCAATTGCACCTCTTGATTGCCTTTAGTGGGTGCAGTCTATCATGCATGCAAGTAGGTGAGCAAAACTAAAAGCTGGCTGAAAACTGGGCCCATACTTAAAGTGCAGCTGAAAATACTGTGCACCATACTGTGGCCTTTGGAGCCGGTGGGTCACAGTCTGTAAATATGTTAAGGTTTGTTATAAAGAGGACAGTGATCAATTGTTCTCCATGTCCACTGAAGGTAGGACACATAGTAATGGGCTTAATCCGCAGCAAGGGAGATTTAAGATTTAAGTTATATATTATGAAATTTTTTTCTAACTCTAAGGGTGGTTAAGCTCTGGAATAGGTTTTCAAGGGACGTTGTGGAATCCCTGTCCTTGGCAGTTGTTAAGAAGAGGTTGGACAAACACCTGCTAGGAATTTTCTTGGTCCTGTCACAGTGCAGGGGGGCTGAACTTAATGACTTCTTGAGGTCCCTTCCAGCCCTACATTTCTATTAGGGAATGAAACAGGAACTTGGATTGGACGATCATCCACACTTTCAGATGTGCATTTCTGAAGCTTATTAAAACGTAGACAAAGCTCTTTGATTTAGCAAGATCGGGTTGGAGAGCTCATGAGAAGAGGCTCTCAGAGTAGTCTCAGCGTAGCTCCTTAAGGGCTGCAAGAACAGCCTTTCCAGCCACATTCCAATATTTCCATTTCAGGAAGTGCAGAGACTGCACATACAACAATAAACAAAGCAGATTTTAACAAGAATTTAGGCAGGGCTCATATTTTGGGTGAAAAGGCAGGTTGGTTCTTATTGCCCTCCAGTTGGTTCTCTGATGTGGATATGTGTACATAGAAAACACTTTGCGCAAAGCTCTCTCTTACGCTTTGGGTGAGAAATGCTTCCAGTTTTTTGAGAAAGTGGCACACCAAATAAACAATACCTGTTTCAAATACACTACCCTCTTTAGCTGCAGGAGTTTCTCCTGTTTACTGAAGGATAGGCTTCACTTTTCTCTGGAGTTGTTTAGGAAAGTTTAGGATTAAATCAAAATGAAAGAGGATTTTGCTGTCAGCACGGGCACTGCAACTGACTTGGAAAGAAAAGAGAGAGAGAGAGAGAGAAAACTCAAATTCAGCTTTCAGATTCTTTCCTGGAGGGGTTACAGCTGGGAGCAAGGAGCAGTTTCCTGATTTGACCATGCATCAAGTTTAGCAACCTTTGAAAACACATAGTCTCGCTCAGGCTCTCCACAGTCCCTCTTGATTACTTCAGGGTTCATGTTGCTTCTGTCTGTCCAGAACTCACTAGAGGAATTAAGGGGCTGTGTACAATGTGAAAAACCAATCAGAGCGGCACCCACAAACACTGCTTTAAAAAGCAAACCACTCAACCCAATGACCATATCCAGAATGAATACAAAACCCTAACAAAATGCCCTAACGTTTGGAAGTACCTTAAGGGTTGTGTTTGGAAAAGTAGGTGCCTAAGTTATGCAAGTAAAATATGATGGAGTACGTTTTCTGTAGGGTGGCCTCTTTCTGCAAATGCATTTTACACTAGCATTTTTTTTAGCCCAGTTAGAAGCTTCAGCCCTGGAACGCGTGCATGTAACCCAACAGCAACCAGGTGGGTTCAGCTGTCCCCTGGCAAAGGAAGGGACAGGCCCCACCTATTTACCCTCTATGCATGTTTGGCTGCAAGAGGCGAATGCAGGTGTGATTTCCAGTTTGCTTGTCCTCATGGAACAGGCTTCGGCCCAGGCCCGTAGTGGGTATGTCTGAGTGTGTCTGAAAAGCTGGCTAAGTGAATCTTTCAGTGCTTTCCCCACCCTATGTTGGAGTGTACCTCTTTCACCTCTTTGTTTGGAGCAGCAGCTCTGTTTCCTAGTCATGGCAAGGAGGTAGTGGTGATGGGGAAGATTCCTCTGGCTCTTGTCCCTCCCACCCCAGCATTCCAATGTTCAGCTAGTTTTCTTGGGCTAGATGAGTGGGGCAAAGATTTTGGCCTGCAGTCAATTTCCTGCTTAGATTGATACGCAATCAGAATGCCATTCGTTCCAACTGGAAGCAAATTGTATTGTAACTGAAATATCCACTCCTAATACTTTTGATGAGCCTGGCCTGATACATTTTAAATAGCTTTATCTGGAGGCAGGCACTGTCATTATCTTTGCTTCTTGTTCAGCAGCGAGCACATTGTCAGCACTAAACACAAATTATTACTTGTGAATCATCATCAAATATCTGTGTTACCTTTTACAATGCTGCTGAAATATATATGTCTCTTCCTATATGAGATGCTCCAGACAGACCAAACTGCATAGGGATTGGGGCTTTTATCCACTCTAGTATATGTGGGCATGCTGGGTGTAGGCCTGGCTACCCAAATAATGGATAACATAATGAGTGAGTCTAATGCTCTGGAGTGGGTCTGTGCCTAGCCACTGGTTTGTGCATTGGCCTGCTAAACCCAGGGTTGTAAGTTCAGTCCTTGAGGGGGCCATGTAGGGTTCTGGGGCAAAAATCTATCTGGGGATTGGTCCTGCTTTGAACAGGGGGTTGGACTAGATGACCTCCTGAGGTCCCTTCCAACCCTGATATTCTATAATGATTACCAGGACATTCACAGGAAGACAGACTGTGGTCATTGCTCCTTACCTATTCATTTATTTTTAGCCAAGAGTCATGTGTTTGCTTGCTTATTAATGATAATTATAGCATGCCTCCAATCTCAAAGGATCCCATGTTCTTCACAGGCTCTGTACCTACAACACTGCTGAGGTAGAGGGCAGTAGCTGATGTACAACTGGCTCCAACTAATAGAGTGGCCAAAAATATTGGAGCAACCCCTCCAATTCCAAATTTTTTCCAACTCTATTCCAAAAATTGTCAAAGGAATTTTAATGTTTGTCCACAGCAGGCAGGACCTACAGCTCGTAAGGTCTCATCCAAAAGAGTGCCCTCCTCCCAACCCCCCACTCAGAAGGATAAAGAGCTGAATTTAACCTGTAGGGATTTGAACCTGTGATTTCAGGGAGTCTAGATACTGTGAACCTGGTGCTTTATCAGCAGGCGTCTATTACTGCCTTTTGACCTTTGCTGGTGGGGAGAAGAAACGTTCGAATGACAGTTCTCAATCCCCAGATGCAGGTTGACTGACAAGGAGGGTCTTGTGCTAGCTGAACTTTTTAGCTAGCTCCCAGCAAAGAAAAAGAATTAAGGACACACTGTGCCCCAGCTCTGCACTGAGGATGTGATCTCAGGACCAAACGCCTCTTCAGCTGCCTTGAGCAAGTGTCCCAGGGGCAAGAGATGTGTGGGCAGTGAATATGAATAGGGATTCAAAGAGGGGCCTGAGCATGCAGATTCCTGCATTCTAATCCACTGGCTTGCCAATAGCCACATACAATTTACTAAGCCTCCCTGAGCCTCAGATTGTGTACCTTGCGGAGAGAGTGTGTGAGGATTAGATAGCTAATGGCTGCACCACACTTTGTGATGCTATTAAAGAGCAAAGTAGTATCACTCTGTTACCACGCATAGTCCGTTAGCAGGCATTGATCTGAGAGGACTTCAATGTGTGCTGGACATAGCCATGGCTTGGGGCATGTACAATTTATTCTTCCAATAGTTGCTTCAGTTTGGTCAGCAGGGCTGGTGTCAATGCGGCCCTCGGCCAAAGGGATCCTCATTTGGAACTGAGCTTGGGTTGTCAGTTGGGCAGGAAATGAGAGTTGTGCATAGGCCACCCATCTGGACATTGGTAGAGGAAACAGCCTCACCCTTTGCTCTGGAGTGATCCCCTCCATTAGCTCTGGGAATAGCTCTGGGAACAGGTTTCGATGGACTCTTCAAGAAGTTGTTCACAGCCTGGGAAGTGAGGCACCAGGAAGAAGATAGCCGAGAGGTTAAGTTACTGGATGGGACTCAAGATACCCGAGTTCATTTCCCATCTTATCAGAGAGCTCTGGGTCCTTCAAATCCAGCCCTTTTCTCAAGCTTCTAAACAAGCCTTGTCCCCTTCTCAGGGCTTAGACTACTTCACCAGTGACCTTAATCCCTCTGGAAAACAGGGATAATACTCCTCCTGTCTGTCCCTGGAGTATTTAGTTTATAAGCTGTTTGGGGCAAGGACTGTCTGTTACTATGTGCTTGATTACTCTTGGGGCCAGTAGGTGTGACTATTATATCATTAATAGTGACATGGTGTCTTTGGGAATGGGGGTGAGGGACGAAAGAGAAATGGGGACTCCTGGGAGATGTCTAGCTACCCCTTAACAGAGTAATGTATACAGAGGAGTACGTACAGTATATACATAGGAGGGTAGTGTGTATGTACACACACACACACACACACACACACACACACACACACACACAAAAAAAAAGATTGAATCTTCCTGGAGACCAGTGAGATGCTATAAACATAATCAAAATGTAATAGAAACTTTTTGGAAATGCTGTTAGAAGGAGAAAGCATCAATCTTCATGGAACTCCACTCAACAGGCTTTCTTCAGCTAATCAATCACGGTCAAGACATGGGCCGTCCCATCTGTCTGTGCAAGGGACCAGGAGGAGATTGCTAAGTCCCTGGGCTGGAGTTACCATCTCAATACCAGGCAATTCATCATGCAGCAGAGGAAGGAGGGGAGAAAGGGAGAGAAGGCAAATAATGTAACACTAATAAAGTAAGGCTTTTGAAATTCTGCATTCCCAACTAATTTTTAGTAAATGAGCCCAATCCAGAGCCAGTGGGGGAGGGCGGCAAAGCCTGGAAAGAGAAGATGGTTACAGGATGCACTCCACTGAGCAGGGACAATAGCTGTTATCTGCATACAGTCCCCTTTGCAAAGCTTGCTCTCTCGGCTCCATCAGCTCATGTTCGCACCAGGAACAAATATATACTAAAGAGCTGTATGTGTGCCCATTCCCACTCCCAGGTGGACAGATACTACCAATGGTAGGTAGCAAAGTCAAGGGACAGAAGGAGAAAGGGCTAAGGATTTCACTGGTTAATGCAGATCCAAGCTTCACGTGTCTCTTGATTGGCAAAACATTTGTTACACACAGTGTGTGATGGGGGACAGTCAGCATCTGAGTGCCTCCTAGCAGCTGGGTGTGGTATTGCAATCTTTTCCCCTCCTCCTACCTGTAGGCTGTCAACCTCACTGAGTCACACAGTCAAAATGGACCCCTTCTAGAATAGCAAAGAGTTCAACAAACTCTCTGCATTTGCCAGGGTATTTGGTCCTATCTCTGGGCCCTTTAAATCCAGCCCTTCACTCAGTCTTCTAAACAAGCCTTTTCCCCTTCTCCAGGCTTAGACCATTTCACCAGTGCAGGAACCCAGGTCCACCCACTACTCCAGGCTACAACCCAGGGACCCTATGAACTGCAGTCATGTGCTGCTCCCTTTAATTAGTTGACACTGCATTCCCTGGACCTCTTTCTACCTACCTCCTTTATCTAGTACCTTTAGGGTTTATATTCTCAGGTCCCCTTTTCCCCAGCATAAGTAATGCAGCCAGTCAAACACCTGTCACCAGAGAGAGGCACTCTTCCTGTCCCAAGCCAGGGACTGACCTGTTCAAACCCTGCAGCTCCTTTTATCTGAGCCCCTGGTGCTTCTGATTAGCTGCTTCTGTGCAGCTTCTCTAGGCAGGCTTGGAGGACTCATCTTCACTGCTCCTTTCTTGGGTTGGGATGTAGTAGGACCACAGGGCCTCCAGCAAGGGGCCATGAAGGGTCTGGTGATCCTGTCACAACATGATTGTCATCCCCTTGATTTAGAATGTCCCATAGGAGATGAAGAAAGGTCTCCCTGGGGATTGCCTGAATGGAACATATGAATGAAGTGTTTGTGTGTGACCATTTTGGGAGTCCTAAGAAATTCTTACAAAATGCCTGGCTGGAATTTTTTGTATGTACTTAATTTGTACGCATGCAGCGCTCAGTGTCATGTGCTTAGGATGGGGATTTGTGGACACACATATCTAAGCACACATATATCCTGACTTGCTTGCATACATCAGGTATCTTGCGTGTGCACCTTCGCACAAACACACACTTTTGGAAATGTGGGTCACCATCAATCTGACTTGTTGCTTTCATTTCACAAGTCTCCCTCAGGCTTTGGCTCATCTCCCTTTCAAAACCTTCCCCCATATTTTGGGTATTGTCTTCCCCTGCAGTCCACTCTCTTCCTTGCATAGATCTGGGTGTTGTATCTCTCCAGTCACCCAGCCTCCATTGTCTATTGGAGTGCACATCTTAATGTGGGAACCTAGTCATCCACATCCTGCGTTTGGATGCTCAAATCACTGTCTTGTTCCATAAATGCCCATTTGCCACTCTTAAGTGGTGTCCAAGTGCTGAACGTGCTATTAAAGCCCCCATGTGTAAATCTTGGGGAGATCCCCTAGCAGCTCCAGATTCTTGACCGGGAATTAGCCACAGTCAAGAGAGACTGACCAAAGAATTTGACTCAGGTGCTACACTGAGTCCAGGGCAAACTCAGCCCTCAGATGTTCACAGGGCTCCCACTGAGGCCAATGGGAGCTTCCCGCATACATCTGAGGACAGAAGATGGCTCTCAGTCATTGTTGGTGGCCCTCCACACTTTGTATAGAGAATATTTTCCCATCAATATCAAATAAATTACGCTTGGATATTTCCCCCCGTTATTTGATCAGCTTCAGTTGAAATCTCTTAGTGTTAAACATCAGATGAATGAGAAACCATCAAGAATAGTCTCATATGAATTGCTTAGATAAAAGGGTCACCCTAAATAGGAAATCAATACAAATTGATGCCCTGTAAATTTAGTCCAGCAACAAATTTAATCTAGTAGATTGGTTTGCCTCTCCAGGTGAAATTGGAAAAGTGACAGTAAATAGGTGGGAAATTTATTCTTGGTTATCCCAATAGCAAAAAAGACCTAGTGCCTCCTAGCAAATGTCAGAATTTGTGATCTCCTGTACAGACAACATAGACCCCACTTAAAAATGCAAGGACAGAGAATTTTAGCCTGTCTTGTAAATATAAATATAGCAACAAATTACAAAGAAATATCTCATAAATGATGTTGGCATCAGTGTAAACAGAGATACTGTTGGATGAGCTAATTCTGTATCTGGTGTCAGACAGTTTTGGAGGAAAGATGTATGCAACTTCACTATTTCTACAAGTTGCCAACTGGCCAGTTTAGACAATATTATTTCTTGATATGAACTCTTGCCTGGCTGACTGCTTTGGCCTGTAGGGTTTAGGTTACCAGTTGTTTTGAATAAATGAATAAGAATAACCAGGTCAAGGATGTACCCAAAGTTATCAAAAGTTGGGGGAAAATACTTTTTATAAAGATCACATTTATAAATGGTTAATAGATTTTTAATTGATCAATTCATCACTTGTTAGAATCCAACAGATCAATAATTTGCTTATAAGTGTCTGTAACATCTTCTCCTGATATGCTTATAACCATCCATAATCACTTACTGTTCATGTGTGTAAAATGTTTATAAAACAGTTATTAATAATTTATTAACCATTTATAAACTATTTGTAAATATACCCTTAACATAAAGTATGACCAAAAGAAATCTGGATTTAAAATCTTATGCAGCTTCTTTTCAATAGAACATGCAAAAGGCTAGCCATTCTTCCCTTTAATGACTCCAATTATTCTTAGGCTAGAATTTTTTTAAAAGAAAAAATATTTATAAAAAAACCCCTACGGTAGCAGCAGCAAGCTGCATGCCCAAGAAAGAAACCAGTAACAATAGTTCTTTGAGGCGATTGTCCATTTTAATTCACAGTGTGGATTCCATGCTGAAATGCTCTAGCAAAGCAGGGTCTGTTTGGGCCATGTGTGTGTACCGTTGTGATCGGACTGATGGGGACCTGATCCAAAGCATATAGGATTCAGTGGGGGTCTTTGCTCTGACTTCAGTGGACTTTGGACTTGACTCTGCATAGGAAGAAGCAGCCCCAACCCCACCTCAAACCTCATGGCCTTTTGCCTACCTTCCAGGGTCCCTTAATCTGAGGATTAAGTGCAAATATTGTTCTATATTATATGAAGATATTGTTATATTTTATATATTTGCAGTCCTAAATTAGGGACTTTATTTCCTATATGATTGAAATTGAGGGTGCATTGCCAGTGTTGTTATTTCTGTCTATAAAAGTGGTTAAAGCCAAGCTAACTGTATGTATCCTAATAATTTACACTGGTCTTCATGTATGTGTTTTGTCACTAAGAAGAGCACCCTCTTAGAGTAATACACAGAAAGTCCTTCAACAACCATGTTTCCCGCTGTGCTCGTGCATGTGATGATGTGATCTTTGTATGTCAGGCATAGAGTAATAGTAACGTAACCTTTGATCTCCAACAAGATCTGGATTTTCCACTTGGTGGTTGGATTAATCCTGTAGCCCTAGAAACAAATACTGAGAGCGTGAGCTTGTCCAGGAGGAAATTTTCCCTTTTAATTGTGTCTCTGCGGGTTCTGGACATAACCTTCTTCGTCAGCTCCTCAGGTCAGATTGAGGGAGGAAAACATGGTTGTCCTACTCACAGAACCCATCCAAACTTTTTGTGCTCTTGGGCTGGGATTTTCAAAGTAGCCTCTGGGACTTAGGCACCCAACTCCCATTGATTTCCGGTGGGAATTGAGTATCTAACTCCCTCAGCCCTGTTTGAAAATCTCAGTCCTTGTGCTTTCAATGTGGGCATGCGGAGACGTGGGTGGGCTTCTAACAATGGCTCCACCGTGGGGTGAAATGGATGCACTTGCATCTAAATTTGAAATGGCTTTACAGAGAAGAAACAGCATTTAAACTGGGGCAGGTTACCACCTCCAATGGTCCAGAGAAGGAAGAAGATTGTATCTAAAGAAACTGCAGGGAGAATGTAAGTAGGTAAAATGTAATTATTGGAATTGGAGTTTGTCCAGCATACTGGAGCAAATACCTGTTCTTTTACAAAAAGTGGAACTCTTATGATCACAAGAGGTCAAGACTTTAAGTTTTACATTGTGCTTGAAAGATGCCTCTCTCATTCCAGAGAAAGGATCCATTGCATTACAGGGCTAGATCTTTAGATTAGGATCTGGCTCAAAATATTCAAGAATCATCTTGTTTAAAAACAAACACACATTTTTTAAAAGATTTTTTTTTAATTGGAATCTCATGTTTTTACTTTGTATTAATAAAATAATTAATAATCATTAATAATAATGCCCTGGGTTTCCCCTTTTCCTGCTTATTTACTTTTGCATTATACACTACTTCCTTTTCTGCAACTTGCAGGAAACTGGTGGATGAAGAAAAGAATCCAAAAGAAGAGCTGTAATTCTCCAAGGGAAAAACAAGCTGCTGTTTGGATCAAGATGTATCCTGACAAATCAAATTGGTGAAACCCATTAATTAGCACTTTTGGAAACAGTTGCAAAGTTAATTATTCCTCTTGCAGATGAAAGAAAGCTAATTTTTGGCATTTACAATGACAGTGACACACGCTAACATTTTAAGAGTTGACATCCCTCAAGATAAATGATACTTGCAATTGTACGTGCAAACATTTTGACTGGGAACTACAGCAAAGAGGTGATTGCACTGGGACTCCTCACTGCAAATCTTCTGCCTCTACCAGGATTCCAGAAAAAGTTTTGAGGCTAAGACAGAACAAGGGGACAATTCATTTAAAAGGAATGTAGAGGAGAGCATGAGTGATTCCAGCTCCATAGGAGAGGACAGAAAAGGTAAGAAAATCTGCAGAGACTTTATTATTTGTAGTTATAAGAACTCAGTGGGCAATTTTAAGCTCTTTAGTTGACTTTGAGAAGAAATTCATTTTTGGTTCAAGCCTCATTGTTCTAATAAAGAGCTCTTTTTAGTGGATCTGGAGCAACAAGTATAATAAAGAACCTCTGGATGTTGCTATTGGGAACGAGGCAAGTTCAGCCTTGGTGTGGTTGTAGAGAGGTTCATATTGGCTAGTGGATATATGCTCCTTTGAAAAGGTCAAGATTTTGAATGACCAAAGCATTTAAAATATTTTTTTTAAAGGCAACAGGCCAAATGTCTCATGCAAAGTCTAGGTCCTCTTGTTTGGACACCTACTGATTAGAATTTTAGTCCCTATGCTACATGCCTAATCTTGGTGGGCCCCATCATGTCTTCTGCACGCAAAGTCATTTGGGGAAAAGAAGTCATTTTTAAATGTACTTCCCTTTAGGACACAGTTTAGGAAAGCAGTTGAGCATGTACTTAAAATCTACTCCAATGTGGCTTAAGCAAATGCTTGAAGATAAGTGCTTTCCTGAGCTGGAGCTTCTGGAAATTCCACACTTCTTCAAAAGAAGAGGTCAGATCATGGAAGGATTCAGAGGTTGCACGGGAGGGGCCAGTTTCCACGGAAAGGTCTGGCTGATCTGTAACATTGAAACCTGGCTAGAATATGATGAGTCATGTATATCTTTCACATTTCATATTTCTCAAGAAGGACACCTCAGAAGATCTCTTTCTGCAGGGACTTTGTATCCAACAGCCAGTTCTAGGAAGACTCAGGAGATATTCTCTATATAGTTTCCCAGGATTGAATACCAGACCGTCTCCATCTCTTTTTAAGGGTGATGATCTGAATTTGAATCAGATTCATGATGTGTTATTTATACTTCTAAACATCATGAGTCAATACCTTCATTATGTCTGAACTTTCATAAATGTCCATAATGTTTTCCCACTGTTGTTATTAAATGAGTTACTGTATCTCCCTTTTTTCCAGTTTGTTAGGTTAGTGTCATGACTTCAAGTTTGGTCTCCTTAAGCTTCTAGGGAAAAGAGTTAAGTTTCAAAATAAAGAAAAAACGGCAGATGATACTCATCAGAGCCACAGATCACAACTAGGGGCACTATTCTAAAACAATCAAAAGAGCCCAAATCCTTTGTGGTTTCTGTACAAACAAAGGAAGACTTGATTGGTTTTGTTGTCTTGTTGAAAAAGAACATTTTCCAGAGCAATGAGGAGGAAACATGCACCTAAAAAGTAAGGATAAAGTCAGAAAAGGCAGTTCAATAAATTTGACTAGCATGTGCAATAGGAGATTCAACCCATAGGCATCAAGTTAGCAATGGAATTGCCAAAAGGTAAATAATAAATAAATAGAGACAGGCCCAAACCAACAAACACACATGAGCTTAGGGAAAGCTTTGATACGTGTTCAAATATGAACTGATTTGCTTGGGTCCATCTCTAGAAATAACCAATGAACTGAAGTGGGGTACCAGGAGGGCTATTTAAATGCATTTGTGATTTCCATCTAGTTAGTGTGGACAGGCATGCCATGTGATTCACCATCACTTTCCTCACTACCAGTTGTAGCAGAGAGCCCGAGGACTGAATGATCATGGTGAATAAGCTACTTTCTCAAAGCAGTTCTCCTGAGTCAAAGTTGAGGCCTACTAGCTGGCCAGTGTAAGGGGAAGATCACTCATTCCTTCTTGTTTTGTGGACAGAGGGTCCTCACATTCAAGTATTGTCAACCTGCCACCTTTCACCAGCACTAAAATCACTGAAAAGGAGAACAAAATCTCCCTTCTCCCTCCCTAACATATATTGAATTAAACCAAAATCAAGGCAGTAGATCCTCAAAGCTCCATTAAACAACCATGGTATTTATAAGGTGCGAGTTCAGGTATATTACCTAGGGCACAAATGACACTTTCAAACACCTGAAATAGTAACTGCAGGCAGATGAGCGGAGATGGGAAGTGAGTGGGGAGAAAGCATTTCATTTGTTTTTCAGTGTGTGCGTGCGTGTGTGTGTGTGTGTGTGAGAGAGAGAGAGAGAGAGAGAAATGACTTAGGAAGGTGATCTAAAGGACAACTTAGTCGGTATGAGATGCACATATGGTAGGTGAATCAAAGTGTAGGAACACCTCCCCCAGGGCACTTTATTCATAGTGGAAGAGAAATCACCATCATTTCTTTAAGGAACCCCAAAATATCATGTACTTTTATGTGAGTATTTTCAGATTTGCTCACTGTCCCTGAAGTAGCTTAGTAAGAACGAAAAGCTTTCCACTTTTCAGAGAACAGGGAGGTGGCACTCCTGAGCTAAGAGACTTGCCTTCCACTGCAGAGCACATATGGGACTGCATTTCCTTTCACATATTCCTCACTCGTACATAATACTTATTGCTCTGCAAATTGCAAGGATTATTTTCTCTTAACTGGTAATGGTTTTAGAGGCTGTAATCGGAGGTCAGTTTTTGTAATGTAGTGTCGGAGGGGAAGGTACCGTACACTGGACCCTAACTTTTTTGGGTATGGTACAGCAAGAATAGATACAGAGACCCTTTTTAGACAAGCTGCTCCTTTCCTAGTTTTCTCTTCTTTACAGTCATCAAATATGTTTAAGAGGACAACCTGCTGGATTCTTTCTATCTGTCTAATCAATCTATCTATGTATCTCAACTGTTTTCTCAGTGTTTGTCATCATAGCATTAGCTTAACAGGTGCAGAGTAGATTTCACTCTATTTGTTGCAATAAACCAGAATTTGAAGATTTGGGTTAAAACAGTTTAGTTTATTATTACCCTATTATATGCCTTAAAATTCTTGGTTTTTTTAATGGTCCAATGCCTGATAATTTGCCCCTTCCCCGTGTATTTGGGTTTGATTTTAATCAGAACATTAATCTGCCTTAATGTACTTATTTATTTAGCTATGTATGTATGTATGTATGTATGTATGTATGTATGTATGTATTTTAAGCTTCTAAAGCCAGACATTCTTCTGAATATCACATCATCCTGAAATAGAGACAGAATGTGGAATAAAGAAGTACAGAGCATGTACATAACATACTTCCCCTCAAAATAAATGCTAGATTTACATCCATATCAGGCAATACTCATTCAATGTTGTAGAACCAGAATATACAGTAATATCTCCGGCTAGGCAAATTGCTTATTGTAATTCTTGTAATACGGTGTAAAAGAGCAACTAGAAAATACTTACAAAATTCAAGAGGAAAACTAAACATGATTAGGAAATCATTCCATAAAAAACCCTCACATAATGGATGAAAATTTTGTCAAGCTGTTGCATTTAGAAGCTCTTTCCACTACTATCTACTGTCTCTTCCACTCACTTTCCTTTCTAAACAGTTTTAATACAGCTCTTTTGGTATTATAGAATTGGCCTTGGTTTCTAAATGCTGAGCCATCCTGTCTCCGCTTTGTACCTCATCAATGCCAGCAATCAGGGAGCAGATCAGGTTCTAGGATGGTTGCTAAACAAGGAGGAGAAAAATGGAAGCAAATAAATGGTTGCTGTTTATTCATAAGTGATGCTTATCTTGCATTGCTTAAAGTTGCAGAGATAGGATTGACTAGTGACTGGACAGCATGTGAAACATACTAACTGGAAGCCAGTTTGCAGAGGAGCTGGTGCCTTTTTCCATCATGTGAATCAAGGTTAGTTGACAGTAATATTTGGATTAGAATACCTACTGTGGTACAGTTGTGCATTCTGTGTTCTAGGAATCTCTGAGAGCTTTGCAAAGTAGTGAGTTGAGAGTGCTTGATTTTCAGAGATGCTGAGCACCCACAGCTCCCATCCTCAGCTCCTACTGGCTTCAGTGACTGTTGTGGGTGCTTCTCGCAGCTGGAAATAATGGTCTAAATCCATGTAGTTTAGCAGCTGCTTAGGGAAATAGACAAAACATTATGGGCCAGACTTTCAAAACTCAAGTCCTAAATTGTGCACATAAAATAGGCATTTGCCTATGGGTGACTGTGCACAGTACCTGCAGTTGTGCAAGCAGACCTGCTAAACGAGCCCCCCTTTCAGCAAAGTGCTCAAGCACCAACTTACTTTGATGTGACTCAAACATAGGTGGCTGCTGAAAATATTCTTGGGGGTTGCTGAGTCCCCACCCCTATGCCCCTGAGAGAGGAGCCCACTCTCTGGGGAGTGTGTGTGGCCCTGCTGTCTATATGTGGGGTTCTCTGTCTCTATCCCGGCTCCGTGAGGAGGAGAGGAGCGGTGGAGGGGGGGAATGAGTTGAGAGTGAGCTTGCCCCGTATTCACTCCATGGCAGTGGTTCCGGACTTGTGGAGCTGGGCTCGGCTCCCCGCTCCAGCCCATTAACCTATGCTGTTCACTCATTCAGGGCAGGTAGTGGGATGGCAAGGCAGAGATAGCTCTAGGGGGCTGAGTCCCTTCTTAGCCTGGTCACCTGCTGCCTATGGACTTAAATGCAAGCTTAAAATTAAGCATATGCCTAAGTGGCCTGCTGAAGTGGGATAGATTTAAGCACATGCTCAAAGTTGAGCACATGCTTCAGTGAATCATGTCTTCAATGCACAAACCGACAGTCATACGAACAATTATGTCTGCACAGTTATACCCACAATTATCCATGCACAGTTTTGGAAACTCGCTGTCTGCACATATCAACAGTTCAAATATAGCCTTGGACATTAGAACCTGCTTTACCGAGGAGGTGACTTTTGGTCAAGTCATAAGGTTATGACCTACTTTGTTTGAAAAGTGCCTTGGCACCTTTATCTTCCACTCTCAGAGGAAATAGGCATAAAGTCTATTTAAAGTCTTATATACAAGACAGGAACAGAACAATCTTTGTTGTGGGACTTTACTTAAAACCTTCTGGAACAAGGATCTCATCCAAAGCCCATTAAAATAGATGGAAAGGCTCACATTGACTTCAGTGGACATTGCATTAGAGCCCGAGAGAGAGAGAGAGAGATTGAGATCGAGCTACTAACCAAATCCTAACAGAGATCCATATCTGTAGTTTCAAATTACCTAAATTGGAAGAAAAAACAGAATATAGTGTTACAGTTACAGTTGGGGCAAATTAGTTCACTGAACTTTGAACACTGCCAAATCTGGTTGTGTTCAATGACCAGTGTCAGGTTTACTCACGTGACCTATCTCCAAATGAAAAATTTTACCCTTACACACATTATAACAAATGTTCATTAACTATCAGTGCTTAGCACCTTGGGTCCTGGATCTGGTTTGCCTCTAGGCGCTACCACAGTATAAATATTAAATAACAATAATAAAGAAGTGTTAGATAAATGGGTCCATTTTTGGCCCATCTTTGCTTTTAGACACACTTGTCAGTGTTTTCACATAAAGGTCGGGTATGCATAACCATGCTGATACTTGAATGTCATGTCCACAATTTCGCACACAAATCAGATATTTATGCCTGGCAGGGTTGAAATGATGATGATGGGTGATTGAGTATGTTTTTATGGGAGAGATTATTTTCATGTGGGTCCTATCAGCTGGACTGTCTGATAGAGGATAAGATGTTTAGTTGTATTTTGGGATGTCCTAGTTTTGTCTTGGATTTTTGTGTACGTTTAATTTATTATAGAACCTTAATAAAGAGCTTAATATAGAGCTTAATAAAGGTGATGAACACATCTAAATTAATCAATCAATACATGATATGTTTTATTTATATATGTGTATACATATCTAGATTTATATCCAATCTTGTGATGTTTGATGTTTTATTAAAGCCCCCACTCCTGGAGTCAAGTGATTACATGAGTATCTCAGTATTCATTAAAACTTTAGTAAGTTTCTAGCCCTCATTGTTTCAGGGGAAAAGCTTGCAAATGTGATCAGCATATGGGGGTCACAAACCATACGACAAATAAAAAGGATCGTATATACATATATATATATATATATATATATATATAATATTTAGAAGTCTCATGATTTGTAAGCCAAAGTCATGATTTTTATGCTCGTGGTTGGCAATACTGTATGTGCATGTATAAAACTGACTGATGGGTGTGGTATTACAAGTATTTGCATTTTGAAGGTTCAGTTGGTGCTCCCATGTTTGCAGTTCTTGCCTGTCAATAGAGATCCATTCTGATTTAACTAGTACATTCCATTTTACCTTTCAGATCCTCTCCAGCCTCTCTTCTTTTCAGTGTAGAACATGACCAGGCTTTGTTTAAATAAATGACACAGCCCATTTAACCTGTAACCACTGCCCTGTACAAAAAATACACAGTTGGAGAGTATTGAACTTTCAAGCACAAGATGAGTAAGCCAACACTTGCTGAAGTGCCAGGGACAAGGGCAGCACTGATTTCATCTGACTGTTGTCACACAGCAGTGAATAACAGTGGCCCAGAGAAATGGTCTTGATGAGCCTTAGGATGTCATGAGAGACTCCTGGCTGCGGGGGACAGGGGACTGGGGTAGAATGGGGTGGGGTGGGGAAGAATTCCTTGGCTCTAGACAGCCCTTGACAACTGCATGCTTTTTGGTGTCATCTTGAAGGTTGGGAGGGTGACCGAGGAGTTTTGGCTGTCATCCCAGATCTAGTAACCCAGGAGATTAACAAAAAGAGATACTGTAGCTAGTCTGTAACATTTATTGAAAGGCCATTAGGTGGTGGTTCATTGATCAGCTCACCTGCAGGTACCTGGCAAGCTCTCAAAACTAATTGCTTTTTAGTAGTATTCTTTGTACGGGGGATCTTTTCCCCCCACGTCTTAGAAATACTCTTAAGATGACAAAAAAGGGAGGGGATGGACATTGAGGGACCAATCCTCCTCTCCTCCTGCCCCATTGTAGCCTTCTCTGTTAGGTTGTGCAAAGCCCTGGAAGCCACAGAACTAGTATGCCTTTGAGGTGTAGGTTGAGGCTGATGATGGCCAGACCCTATGCAATGGGTGAGTACTCTTTAAATGCTCAGGGCAGGGGTATAATTTAGGGCTGGGGAACGAGCAGGGTCAGGTTCACAGGATGTGTTGATCCACAGTCCATATCCCCTGGAGAAGCCACTGGGTGTCCAGCAACCCAGAGAGTACTTTCTTCAATCCTTGGCATTGGGCCAGGGGAGGATTTCTCGCCCTCCTGCAGGATGGCCAGAACACAGGCTGCTTATGTGGTATTCTGGGACAAGGATCTACTCATAGCTATTATCCCGTATTTCTATGGGAATGACTATGGACTTCTTCCCGTGAATTCACTGCAGGCAAGGGACCTTAGGAGGCGTTTTCAGGGGCAGAGAGGCCATTTCCTGCACAAATTGGAGAATGGGGACCAAATTGGTTTCAACCTGTCCCACAAATTTACATCCCCTTTTCATATTCCTTCCCCTAAAAGGGATGGCTCAGTGGTTTGAGTATTGGCTTGCTAAACCCAGGGTTGTGAGTTCAATCCTTGAGGGGGCCATTTAGGGATCTGGGGGGAAAAATACGCCAGGGACAGTACTTGGTCCTGCTAGTGAGAGCAGGGAAATGGACTCAATGACCTTTCAAGGTCCCTTCCAGTTCTATGAGATAGATATATCTCTATATATCAAACCTCATGTTTGTGGTGTGTGGGTATATAGTCAGCCCTAAGCAGCTGGGTTTGGACATGCAGGAGCTGTTGAAAAGAGAACCCCTTACAGAAACAACTTGAAAGACAGGTTTCTGCTTGAACTAGAGTTCCTTAGACAGGAAAGGACTGTGGTATAGTAGTGAGCATTGGGACTGGGAGTTCAGGACTCCTGGGATCCTCTCTTCCTGGCTGTGCTGAATGGTGACGATATTTCACTGAAGGATTGTGGAGAGGCTTCATTTGTCCATGTTTGCAGAGTGCTTTGGGATCCACAAATGAAAGGTGCCACATAAGTGTTATTAATAGTATTCATCACACTTGGCTATGATGGTAAACAGCTTCCTGTACTGTAATTCGGGGAACTGAAATAAACTGTCTTACTTAATCGGTCATCTTCTGTGCTGTTTATATAGGTCAGATCCTCTGCTGGTGTAAATCGACATAGCCCCAGAGCTCCACCGATAGGCATCAGCTGAGGATCTGGGCCTAAACAGTTAGAAAATTTATGAGCATGGCTATTTTGATCCCAGCACCTTTCCAGTCATTCATAGCTTTGTTGTATGGCAGAGCAGGCACACTTGTTACTAGATAATGGCTACATATTAATCCAGAGTAGCTAGGCAGTCTCCCAGTCCTATCAACCACAGTTGTTATGGGCGCTGGAGGCAAGTCAGGTGTGCAAAGGAGAGCAGATGTGATATACAGCAAAAGAAAGATACAGTGCAAAGGAGAAGGGGTTCCCTGAATCTGAATACACAGTTTTGGAAATACATTCGGTCTGAAACCTGATTCTGACCATTGTAGGTAAGGAATGACTTCACAGAACACAACAGATTGATACTGGTGTAAATCAGGCATAACTTCACTGATGATAATGGAGTTACAGCAGTGTAAAATCAGTATTGAGCAAGATCAGAATCAGTCCATCGAGCTTTAGAAATGTCTCTGTTTCAGACCCCTGCTAAATGCTTATTTTGAACCATATTATTACATGTGATCAAATGCTCCTTTAAAAAAATAAGTCCTCCTTGATTTGGTTTGAGGGGCTCAAAAATAAAGACCGGGACTGATCCCATTTCTCGGTAATTGGACCTTCATATCTATAATTGCATTGATTTCTCCTAAGTTTCATGCATCGAGTGGCGAGAGGAGAAAGAAAAAGAGCGAGAGCATTGCAGCAGTCAAGTGCTGCCAAGAATCTTTCTGCATTTAGGAGGGGTTGGGCTGGGATGCTCACTGTAGTTTGGTAACTGGCGTCACAAATTGTTTTATGAACAGTTTAATGCATTTAAAAGGTAATCATTTCAGATCATTTCTACCCTACAATTTGTTGCAATGGTGCAGAAGCGTATCTAAAAGTTCGGGGGGTGGGCTTGGGGAGAAGGAGGGAGGGATTGCATGGGGGTGGAACATCTAATTGTTTTAATCATGCTTGATATTACACTATGAAATTGTAATTAACTTAAGAAGTCAGTCAAAA
The DNA here is from genome assembly GCF_025201925.1 of Gopherus flavomarginatus. Lineage (NCBI taxonomy): Eukaryota > Metazoa > Chordata > Testudines > Testudinidae > Gopherus > Gopherus flavomarginatus. The sequence goes on along the minus strand of NC_066627.1, from coordinate 31,583,314 downwards.
ACAGTTAATAACCGGGGTGCAATGTGGCTAATTTTAATAGGTGTGTGGAGAGGAGAGAGGAACAGAAAAGGCCACGGGGCTGCTGGGAGAACAGTCAGTTCATTTACTTTTGGAGCTGGATCCTGCAGCTAGAGTTGTGTGTCGAGCCCTAACTGCAGTCCGGGTGGTGCAGTTCACCATAGACAAAGGGATGTATTAATATTTAGCTCTTCTAGATCTCAAAGCACTTTACAAAGGAAGATCAGAATCATTATCCAGCACAGTACAGAGAGGGGAAACAGTCACAGAGAAATGAAGTGACTTGCACAAGGTCACTCATCAGGCCAGTGACAGAGTTGGGAATAGATCCCAGGTCTCCCCAGGCCCGGTCCATTAGGACACACAGCCCTGCAATTTTCTGAGTTGTGCACACATGCAGATTCCTGCTCACTCAAGCCCCAATTCAGCAAAGCATTCGAGCTTGCGCTTAACTTAAAGCATGTACTTCATATCCGTTGTAGTCAATGGGACTGAAGAACATGCTTAAAGTTAAGCACATGCTTAAGTTCTTGTTTAATTGAGGCCTCACAGAAGTTTCTCAGCTGTCAGAGGCATCAGCTGTTCTTTAAAATACCTCTTCCTTTGCTGGTTTGGGGCCACAGCTTTTTAAAGTCGCTCCATTATAGTCAGGATACACTAACATCTTAAAAGGACAGGGTCACAGCGACAGGGTCAAATTCTGCTCTTATTTACATCACACAACTCTGTTCCTAGCAATGGAGTCTTGCAATATAAGAGAGAGCGGAATTTGGTCTATAAAGCCTACAAGGTCTTCATTGGATGCATGCTGTAGCTCAGGCACTACAAGAATTAATGAACAAATAAGCCCTGATAACGAATGAGGCTTGATGGTATTAATATCACTGCATATGCAGATGTGGATAGCAATTAATTCTTCCTCAGGCCTTTCGGTGATGTGAGGAGTAAGATTTTAACTAGTTAACATGGTTGTATCTGAAATACTTGTCAGTCTGTAGCTCTGCTTGTTTAGGATTTCATTTTATTTTTCATTGTGGAAGTTCAACTCAGTAAACAAACCTTGCTCATGTAGAATAGTCCTGTTTTGGCCAAACATTTTATATAGCTAGGTTTCTGCAAAAGATGAGCACGATATACATTTACACTGTAGAAATACATTTGTAATGTCATTTAATTGGCTGGTTTCCAGGATGAACAGAATAGATGGTAGGGTGGGACATAGTGTAATGCATGGAAATAGCTCTAAACCCAGTTATTGGTAAGTTGATTTCAAATGCAAGTGGATATAGAGTGTGAACTACATGCTTAGATACCAGGGTGCTAGGTGCCTGAGAAATACTATAGAATCATACCAACGTCTGTTAGTCTATAAGGTGCCACAGGATTCTTTGCTGCTTTTATAGAATCTATGTCCTGCTTATAGCTGGTAGATAGATTTGTGACAGTAACTGATTATTTTCTCTTATAGTAACAGGGATTCCTAGTGGATGCAGCTATTCTGGCCCTTTACAAGACTCCCCTGGAGGTCTGTAAAAGCCACAGGAATCGAGGAGGAAGAGCCAGTACCATCTGACCCAGGGGTCAGCAACCTTTCAGCACTGGTGTGCCGAGTCTTCATTTATTCACTCTGAGTTAAGGTTTCGCGTGCCAGTAATACATTTTAACCTTTTTAGAAAGTCTCTTTCTATAAGTCTATAATATATAACTAAACTATTGTTGTGTGTAAAGTAAATAAGGTTTTTAAAATGTTAAGAAACTTCATTTAAAATTAAATTAAAATGCAGAGCCCCCTAGAGCGGTGGCCAGGAACCGGGCAGTGTGAGTGCCACTGAAAATCAGCTTGTATGCCGCCTTTGGCACGCATGCCATAGGTTGCCTACCCCTGATCTGACCTACTAGCTCTCCAAGAACTGCAGTTTGAGAAACACTGGAAGAGATGGATGGACAGATGCTATTTCATGTGAAAGACTGCTGATCTTTTTCAGAAATCCTGAGTTCCCCTGCAATGAAATGTTCTAGCTGGAATAGAGAGGGGCAAACTGCAAAGGCGTGTAGAGGCACCCAAAAGTTTCTGTGAGGCCTCTCGGGTCTTCAATACTCACAGCATTGCCACTTCTATAGGTGCCCGCCCATGCCCACAATGCAGAAGTACACCCAAGCAATGAAAAATAACTGGAAAAGAATTATATGAACTTTTGGAATCCCCATTTCTCTCTAAACTTTTCTTTTCTTGGAATATGGCATTTATGGTCACCTGGTGGATTAGCCAGCCCAGCCCAAACAGAGAGGTACATTGTATATTTCTTCTGCAGACAGATCCAGGACAGCATTATGGGTCATACCAAGTGCCATGACCCAAATCTTCCCCCTCTGCCCAAAGCCCAAGAATAGAATTGGTTGTAGCTGAGGACAAAATCCTCACCCCCTCTTTCCCCTCATTCAGTGGTCAATATGGGCTTCAGTAACCTCCACCGCTGCTGGACACAATATGTATGAGGGGTTTACCTGTTAGATCTATGTGTCCAGGCATTAGATCTATGTGTCCAGGCAATACCTTTTGCATCCTGCCCTCTAATCCCTTTTTATGCTGTGCAAGAGGGCCCCTGGAGAGCACAGCTCTGAATTACACAGACCCCCTTAATTTTATTTATGTATTTATCCTGGATCTTCTGCACCCTGCCATCAATTGGAAATGGAATGGAGCCCTGAAGAATAACCGCAGCAATGAACCCCACCCACATAAATAACTAGTCAGCAAGGAAAGCATTGCAGAACCAAATCCCCTCACCCCTCCGATTCCCATGAAAGCCTCTGCCCTCCTGCCTAAGTACCTGCTCTAAATTATAGGCTTTGCAGGCTATTTCAGGCCTCGGGAGGAGGCAGAGGACCCTCCCGCAACCATACCCTGCTACCACCTCCCTCTCTTGTATACCAGGAGAACAGAGAGCCAGTCTTTCAGGTAGGAGGGTACCAGGCCCCTTCGGACTTTATTTTGGTTCCTTACATGAGCTTTCCATGGCAGATCCATTCCAGTTCCACTGCCCTGTGGTCCATGTTCTGTGCACCTGCTGAGGGAGAGCCAGGAATTGGTCATTATGCGTTAGTTGTGACTTGTTGTCTTTCGAAAATGCTACAAAATATAAACCCTCAGACAGGCCAGAGCGTATAGCTTCTCTTAAGGAACATTCCTCTTTCTTTCTTTCTTTCTTTCTTTTCTTTCTTTCTTTCTTTCTTTCTAGCAAACCGAGGATCTGTTGGCTTTGGGACACCAGGGGAAGGAGCGGATCTAAAAGAACTAGTGATTTGTTTTAAAAACCTTAAAGAGTTTCTTCTTTTTCTTTTCTCTTTCTCTCCCCCCCCCCGTCTTTCTGATTTTATTTCCTGTCATTATTTCTGTGACAGCTCAGCCCCGGCAGCCCCAGGGGACAGGACAGAGGGACAAGGAGGAGTGCAAGTACGCTTTGACTAAGTGGGCATTAAATGTTGGCTAACAAGTGGGAGACACTGTGTGGCTGGAGAGAAGGGGAAAGTTAAAAAGAAAGAAAGAAAGAAGAGCTTTTCAATATGAGCATTCATGTAGTTTTGACAGGAGCAATTTATCATGGCTGTGAATGGGGGCTCTGCTGCTGCTGCTGAAAGACAAGCTGGTTAAACTTTTACCTGCCTCGCTGGAAAGGGTGCTGTCATGACAGCTAAGATGAGCTGGCCACACACTCCTGTGATGTGTCTTTTAACAGGGATTGTTGAGGTGGGGGGGAAGGGCAGTCATTCCGAAACAGCTTGTGCCCATCTGTCCTGGACAGAAAGAAGCAGTGACAAGGGGGCAGGGGGAAGAGAGCAAGAGAGAAAGCGCTTACATTTCCTGCTGTCTGGAATGCTGTTGGCATTCTGTGGGTAGGCCTTGGAATGTGATTGAATGCTTGTGGCAGTGGGGGCGGTAGCTGGAGTGTGAGGGGATGACTAGAGGCTATAGTGATCTCCTGGGAGTTACATTTGGGAGCAATGCTTCTAGCTGCAGAATGAGATGTGCTGACGTTGGGGGGGGGGCACATAAAGGGCTACAATGTGGCTAGGCGGTGTGGGGTGTGTGGGGACAGTAGCAAGCCTAACAATATGGTTATGGTATGGAGAGCATTATGCTCTGGTATAGATAAGTGAGGAGTTCTGTATGGCAGTGTTTCTCAAACTTAGGTCACCGCTGCAGGCCAATGGGAGCTGCTGGAAGCGGTGGCCAGTATATCCCTCAGCCTGTGCCACTTCGAGCAGCCTCCATTGGTCCAGAGCAGCGAACTGCAGCCAATGGGAGCCGCGGTTGGCCGGACCCGCAGATGGGGCAGGTAAACAAACCGGGCCAGGCCGCCAGGGACTTTCCCTACACAAGCGGTGACCTCAGTTTGAGAAACACTGCCGTATGGGAGCCTTGATAATAAGCTGAGAGAGCTGGGGTGTGTGTAACATTGGGTTTTGACTGATGTATCCCACCTAGATCCTTTTGGAGGATTCTGTTTAGTCTTCCTGGTAGAACTGTTATCTAAGGGTTTGTTACTGAGAGGAAGGATGGTCCAGTGATTACTAGGGTTTGGGAAACCCTGGGTTCAAATCCCTAGTCTGCCACAGTCTTCCTATGTAATTTTAAAGCAAGTCATGTAGTTTATCTGTGCCTCAGTTCCCCGTCTGTAAAATGGGATAATCACTTCCCTACCTCATATGGGTTGTTTTGAGGAGAAATACATTACAAATGACAAGGTGCCCCGATACTGTGGCAATGAGAGCCATATAAGTACCTAAACAGATTAAAATTACTAGTATGGTAAATTCCAAATTCTGAAGTCCTTACTCAGTTCTTAACACAGGCAAGCTTCCCATTGGTTTAATTTGCCCATTTAGGAAGTAAGAATTGACTTAAGATGTCAGGATTTGCCCTTTTATTATTTATAAAGTACCATAGCTATACAGAGTGCTTTGAAGACAGACAAAGCATGATCCACGCTCCCAGTAGTTTACAATCTATGCTAGAGGAAACACATTCTGTAATGAAGAATCACAAGGCACCCACTTGGATTTCCTTAAACAGAGACATGGTTTCCAAGGCGTGATAGAGAGAGCTCAAAGTAGCAGCCTAACTTGTTTGGAAGCCAGTACCCTTCTCACTAGAAACACGTAAGCTTTATTTCATGTACTGTGTACTGGATAATAAAATGAGAGAACTCCGTGCTTGTAAAACTAAAGTGGTTGTTTCTTAAGAGAACTATTTATAGAGATGATGCAGCTGCAGCCAGCATTCTGCCCATGTCCATGCAGACTACCTTCCTGAAGCCTGCTCCAAATGCTTCCCTCCTGCAATCTGTGCTCCTCCCTCCAAGTTCCATGCAGGTTGCCACAGGTTTCTGCTTCTCTTAGGTATGCCCACACTTGCATTTTAACCATGTTTCCAGTGAGTCAGGGCAGAATTTTCTCCATGCACTTTAAAAGGAATGATGGACTTGAGCCTCAAAGGTTGAATCCAGATCTGAATCTGAACCTCCTGAAAGTTTGGGAATGGTGTTTTGAACTTGGAGGTCTTGGTTTGGTTCTTTAGTTAAAGAAAATGTGCATTGATTTTCTATGTTAATGAGGAACTGTGACAGAACAGCACCTTCCCTCTGACACCAGACCCAACATCGTAACGTTAGGCTGGTGAAAACCAAACGTGTGGCAGAGATGGTGAAAACCAGCCAGGTGGCAACCCTTCCTGGCATGGCTCTGGGGCCTGACTCAGTTACTACTCTGTTCTTTGATGTTAAGCTCTAGAGCTAGTCGACAAATTTCCAACAGACATTTTTTATATTGGAAAATGCTGATTTGACTAAATAAAAATGTTTTGTGCAAACGTATCAATTTCACCACTTTTTTAGGTGGAAAGGTCAAAACATTTTGTTTAGACTTTATTGTTTTGACATTATTAATTATAATTATATGATATTATTCATTAAAGTTGAAATGATAAAATCATAACAAAATGATTTGGAATATTTCATTTTGTGAAAAATTCCAAGATTTCAATTTTTCATCCCTATTTAGAATGAAAGGAAATGTCAAAAATCTCAGCATTTCCTGGAGGACAGTTATTCCATTTTTTGACCCGCTCTATTAAATTCTTTTTCTGGCCAAGTTCAGCAAGTTACTCAAGCACCTGTCTAAGTTTAAGCATGTACTAAAGTGCATGAAGTTAGGAACATGATCAACTGTTTCCTGAATTGGGGCTTAAAAATCCAACAGTGCTATTGGAATAGAATGAGGTATAACCTGCTTCACGACCCTCACCATTTCACACCGAACAATTACACATGAATTTGCTGGCAATGGCATTCTAGACGGGCTCATGAGGACTGTCTGATCACTCAGCTACTGCCTTCTATGTATTTAAGCCCTTTGTAAAGGCTGTGTGGCATCTGCTTGAAAAAGTTTAATAGACATGCAGGTTATTCTAATGACTAATCATAGAGTCTCAACACCAAAAAGTTTGACCGCATTAAGGGGCATTAAGTGCACAGATATTCCCAGTAGGTTTTTCATAACATTAATTGGTGATCTTCAGACTCTGAAATAACATTTCCCCCCTCACGTTCCTTATTTTATTATCCTCAGTTCAATACACACCAATGCAATATAAGGCAGACTAGTTAGATATATTAGGAATTATTTAAATTAGTGAGGGATGTATGGGTAGTTAAATACTCAGTCTTCTATTCTACCCTAATTATGTATCAAATTACACTCAAATTATACCCAAATATAAATGTAGGGAGTAGCTTTCAATTTTACATAAGATATTGGTGGGGAAAAGGTGAAATTAAACAGGTGGTACCATTGGACCTGAACTAATGCAAAACGAAAACCTTATGGTGCTGCCCTTTTCCATTGTTTCCTGTTATTATTGTATTGCATTTTTGCTTAAAGTTCCTTTGTGTACAAAAATCATTACTGTCAGACTGTCTTATCACACTAGTAGCTGTCCTTTCGGCTTGGAAGAACATGTTTATTTTTTTAATGTGACTGACCCCCTCTTCCGATTTTAGTGTAAATATGATTCTTGTTCCTCATTGTGGAAATGAATATGCCACAATACTATGATATATATATATGATGCTGTCCAAAATCAGGTAGTCAGTGGAAGGGATTTATGCTGCTTGACCTGGAAAATATCTATTACTAGACACATCACTGAGCTGACTTTGTGGTGCTTTCATGAAACTGTTGTAAATAGGCGACTGGAATAAACCTCCTGTCATATGCACTAAATGAATTTAACTCCATCACTGTAGTTCAGTGCCTGTTTCTTCCCTTCAGCCACGAGCTGTTGTATGAAGACTTCAGGACATTCCATGGTCTTTGACTACTAGTCATGATGGTACAATGGCCTAGCCAAATCAGAAAGTTGAATAATTCTTTTTAAACCTTGCCCCCATTTCAGATTACTGGCAGTCGTGGAGGTAGAAAATGTTAGACAGTGATATGCTGTATTACTACTAGTATAGGGCTGATCCAAGCCCGTTGAAATCAAGGGGAAGACTTGCTTTGACTATCATCGGCAGGAATCTCTTGATCGAGTCAATAATAGATGGCAGAAAAATTATTATCTGGTGGTTGCATTAAATGTCTTGGTTTCAGAATGCTTGAGTTTTATTCATGACTCGGCCACCAACTCACTATATGGATTTGGGCAAATTGCTGCACACATACGTGTCTCATTTTACTCAGTAAAATGGGTCTATCAATACTATACTACCTCACGGGGTGTTTCGAGAATGAATTCAGAATTGCATAGTGCTTTGGAATCCTGTCATCAAGCTAGACTAATGCAAAAGTGTTATTACCCCAACCGAAAAGATTAGACAAGCAGCATTGCAACCTGCTTGTGTGAATCTGCTGGTTCACCACTCAAGAATGTTGGTGTTGGTCAGCCTGATGGTCTGTCTACACTGCCGCTGGAGGGGTATGGGTCGACTTACCTGTGGTAGGTAGGTATGACCGAGCTAACACACTAAAACTAGCATCGGAGCTGTGGCGGTGTGGGCAGCAGGATGGGCTAGCCATCCAACTCCAGTCCAGTCCAAGATCCCAAGGTTCTCTCGGGTGGCTAGCCTGTCCCTCTGCTTACGCTAGCTCAGTTACACTGCAAGTTTTGGTGCATTAGCTTGATCAAAGCACGTGTATATCTGTCTCAGCTGGAAATGACAGCTCCAACTGCAGTGCAGATGTATCCTTAAGTTTTATTCTCTGTGGCAAGAGGGTGATGTGTGTATCAGGAAAACCAGACAGTTAAACATGGCTAGGTAAATCAACAGAAAAACTTCCCAACTGGCAGTACAACCCAGTCTTCGGGCCACTGAGTGGGTGCCTTCGTGCCCTCCCTTCTCAAAGGCCTCCCCCACTTCTGACTGGCAAGTAACTTCTCACAGGGCCAGATCTTCAGCTAGTGTAAATTGGCAGACCTCTATAAAGCTACACCAATTTCTACAAGCTGAGGATCTAGCTCTTAGAAATTCCTGTATTCCCCTGAATATGTGGCTGGACTTCACCCTCCAGCCTTGCCTTGTTACTCCTCCCTGTACATGCTTGTAAGGTATAAGCAAGGAGTTAATACTTTATTGAAAACCAAGCTGGGCCTCTTGGCCTGACACAGAATCAGGGAAAGCCTAAGTTATGGCACAGGTTTTAGCTTTGCATCCATTTAGAAGATTCTCTTACTGAATGCTAGGAAGACTTGTTTTCTTCAAGGCCCGATCCTGCATGACTTTCACATGTGGGACTGCCCTTGACTTCAATGAGAGTTTCACACATGGGCCGCTTGCAAGGTCATACTCTAAAGAAGTTACTTACAGTAGCCAAATAGCCTGCAAATGATACATTGCCCACATCTAAAATCTCCATGGAAAGGATTGCTGGTCCCTTTGTGAAATGGTATTGCAGGATTGTACAGCAACAGTCTGAACCGCTGCAGCTTCCCGTTGTGATGCTGTGGCATTCTGAGTGTTTACTGTCAAGTACTGTGTCAGGACACCCACACATTTCTCAGCTTGCTAGAAATTACTGGCATTGCTTTTGAAAAGAGGTGACAGATGGTGCTTGAAACAAGGTATCCAACCAGAATAAATGCATAACGATCGTAAAAGGTGTGGGAAACATCATATTTCTGCTTCCTTTTTAAATGATAAATAAGGTTTCTCAGAAGCTCAGTTTTCAAAATCCACAGGCTTTTGATGTTAATAATTTCTTTACGGCACAGTGTGTGATAACAGCATGTCTACAGGCTAGAGAAGCAGATTCTCACCTCACATCCGGGGTGTGCCTCCTAATCAGATGCTGCTGGTGAGAATTATGCTAATATATTCCTATGAGTGGGGGGTGGTCCCATTACACACCTTTTCATTGATGCTATTTACAGTAACTGTGGGGAAGCACAGGAAGCTTATAAATAATAGCCACTTTTCAGAGACAGGGTGATGATGGCAATGAGTGCCAAAGCAACACAGGACTCCGACATAGGCAGTGGCCAAGCTGGGACTCTCCACTGTGGTTGCTAGCAGAGGCCGGGGATATATTGGTGAAATTCCTATACCAGCAAGGGTGAAATCTATGGAGTGGGAGCCGGATGAAGGTCTAGCAGGTAGGGACTGAGGTAAATTACTCATTAGTATTTCTTTAATGAAGTATAAGATCATCCACAGAAAAATATATAGAGGAGGAAACAAATCCTCTGACATTAGAGCAAGGGGATAGATAATATAGGGCAAGAGCGGGACGTATCTTGGTATGAGAAGAGAGAGTTGTAGAGGAGGGGTTGGAGAATTTCTCTGACTTCATGCTACCAGGAAGTAACAGAGCCTAAGAGTCTTGCTGGCTCTTGCTTCCATATGTCAGGAATTATTTCAACAAGAAGCTGTACAAAGTTAGTTTTCTTCTAAAAGTGCTAAGCCTGTGCAAGTTTGCCATACAAAGGGCCCATTCCTTCCCCACTGAAGTCAATACGGGTTTTGCCATTGACTTCAAGGGGAACAGATTCAAGCCTCAGACATCGCTCACTGAAAACAAAATATTCTTTCAGTGCTATGAGGGTGGCATCGTGGCCTAATAATGGCAGAAAGAAAGGTCTGACAATCAGCCCTGCTGGGACCAGGGCTGCAGGCTGTGTTACTGCACCAGCTCACCAGAGCAGACAAGGAAAATCAGGTAAAGATCAAAAGCCAGCAGCATGGCACCTGATGAGATGGTATTCCACAGGAGCCCAGTCATGTCTGGTGCTGAGTGCCCTCCACTGCCATTGACCTGGTGGCAACAGAGGGCACTGAATTGCACCCAGGAGGGGCCCAGTGCCTGGGCAGGATTGTGTCCTCAAAACTGGAAGATTTTGTATTACTATAGAGTGGCAGTTCTCCTGCTATATTGTTTCAGGCTGCAGCTGCAAACCAGTTTCCATGATCAGCCTGATTTTGGTCCCCCATCTAACATTCACAGGTTCATTTTGGTATAAGAGTTGGTGAGTTGGGTCTTGGGCCAACATAGAATTTTTCTTCCAGTTTTGAACAGTATTGGACAAGAATTTTCTGAATTGTGGTTCCCCTTAAAATCAAGGTATTCACCAGAGTCCAAAAACCTTCTACCATTGTTTGGCTATTTTGTTTTTTTTTGCTTAAAAAAAGAGAAAGAACGAGATAAAATATAATCTGCTGTAATCGTCTAGGCAAGGGAGAGATGACACTGGAGCCTAAGTTGTGTTTTCAGAAGTGACCGAGGCAGGGATTCACAAGGGATACTTGCACGCCTAACTGCCACTTTAGGTGCCTAACTCCAGCATACATAAATATTCATTGGAGCAGGAGGACTGGCACCTGGGTCTAATCATTGGGCCATGGAGTTATTCTTACGCTCTCTTTGGCCCAATGCAACAGCTTCAGTAGGAGCCATTGAGTGAGCCGTGCCCCAGCAAATCCTATAACCCCATAGTTAGCGCACTCTCTTGGTAGTGGGGGGAGACCCAAGGTAACAAATTTTTTTGCTTTGGGTGGTAAAAGACCTAGAGCCGGCCCTGGTCTTACGAAAGGAGACTCAAAGAGCTCGGCTTGTTTAGCCTAGCCGAAAGAAGGCTGAGGGGAGATATGATTGCCCTCTATAAATATATCAGAGGGATAAATACCAGAGAGGGAGAGGAATTATTTAAGCTCAGTATCAATGTGGACACACGAACAAATGGATATAAACTGGCCATCAGGAAGTTTAGACTTGAAATTAGACGAAGGTTTCTAACCATCAGAGGAGTGAAGTTCTGGAACAGCCTTCCAAGAAGAGCAGTGGGGGCAAAAGATATATCTGGCTTCAACAGTAAGCTTGATAAGTTTATGGAGGGGATAGTATGATGGGATAGCCTAATTTTGGCAATTAATTGATCTTTGACTATTAGTGGTAAATATGCCCAATTGCCTGTGATGGGATGTTAGTGGGATGGTATCTGAGTTACTATAGAGAATTCTTTTCTGAGTGTCTGGCTGGTGAGTCTTGCCCACATGCTCAGGGTTTAGCTGATCGCCATATTTGGGGTCAGGAAGGAATTTTCCTCCAGGGCAGATTGGCAGAGGCCCTGGGTTTTTTTTGCCCTCCTCTGTAGCGTGGGGCACAGGTCACTTGCTGGAGGATTCTCTGCATGTTTAAGTCTTTAAACCATGATTTGAGGACTTCAATGGCTCAGACAAAGGTTAGGGGTTTGTTGCGGGAGTGGGTGGGTGAGTTTCTGTGGCCTGCATTGTGCAGGAGGTCAGACTAGATGATCATATTGGTCCCTTCTGACCTTAAAGTCTATGAGTCACATGTCCCTTCTCCACGTCCAGCGAAAAAGGGAGTTGAACCTGGGTTTCCTACATCCTAGGGTGAGCACTCTCACCACTGGACTAATAGTTAAAGCAGGAGACATCACTTCCCCCCTTGTTTTTTCTTGAAAAATGGCTGACTTGGCTTTGGTGCCTAACTCCAGGTGAATCCCAAGTGGATATAGGTGCCTCCCTTCGGTCTGTTGTTATGCCCCTATTTCCCTTTGAGGGGCAGGGCTGAAGCCACACCCCTCTCCTCACCATTTCAGATTGGCTAGTTTAGGTGGCTTTCTGCTCAGCTCACTGGCTTTTGAGAATCCCATTCTTAGGTGCCTATTTCTTCCCATGCGCTGTTCAGGGATTCCATCCCACTCTTAGTTGCCTAAGTCCCATTAAAAGTCAATGGGAGTTAGATTCCAAAGAGCCAGATTTTCCCAGGTATTTAGGCTCCTATGTGGACATTGGTGTCAAGTAGGATTTTAAGTGCCTAGGTACCTAACTCCTATTGAAATCTGAGAGCTAAATACCTAGGCATTTTCAAAACCCTCACTGGGCACCTATTTGAATCTTTAGCTGCCAAAATACTTTCTGAGATATGCCCCAAAGTGCCTAAATTGCTTCTGAAAATCAGACTCAAGTGCCACATTTAGGTTCTTTGAAAGATTTTACCTAGGATTTGCACAGAATAAAAATGAGTTGACTAAGCTCTAATTTTAAAAGCTACTAGGGTTTTAAATAGTAACATCAGAATTGTACCTTGGTTCTTGTGACCTAAGTTAGCCTCAGGGGAAGCTTCACATGCCAAGCTACGGAGCAGACATGGCAGTTAGGGTAAGGGGTTCTCTACTGATAACTCCTGCATAGTGCCCCCAGAGCAGCAGAAAGCAGTTCTGATAATTAAAGTAGTCAACAAAACCCATAAGCTGTTTTCAGCAGCTTTATAGGATAATTTCCACTAATCAGATGTAAAACATATTCCTGGGCAAATTATATATTTACATCCAATTTGCAAACTAAATCTTCAATATTGTTCATGCTGTTGCATAGCTGTTCCAATCGTAAACGGTGTAAATATTGGGCCTGTGCAAATGTACCATTAAAGAGATCCCAAGAAAACAATGTTTCACTCAGTACATATTTAAACATCCTCGACTTAGCTTTCTAGATAAACTTCCATTTCAACAGCCTCCCACACATACAAGAGCAAGTGGCAATAGAGCATTGTCAAAATTACTATCAAAGCCTGATTTATTATGTGGTTCTAATGTGCACAATTGCTGAAACGGTCTCTCTTCTGTGTGTGAATTTGTTACCGGTGAAAGGAGCTAGACTGATAGCCCTGGAAAATGAAGTCTCCTATTTATCCACAGAATAGACACATTCAGCAATACAACAGAGCAAGCCTCTCATGACTGCTCTATCCATGTGCCTGATTCCTCGATCTGGAAAGCCCATTCCTTGATGTGGGGAAGAACAGTTCAGATTTATGGGCTTGTCTAAACACTCTGTGGCAAGCTGGGGTGTGAATCTACCCTACATTAGCTTGGTGTGCACAAGGTGTCCCTGTGGACTCTGCTGCACGCATTAAAAGTTCCCTAGTGTGATTTAATTAACTCCTGTTTCCAAGTGCACATAGCAGGGTCCACACGGATAGTTAATGCATGGAAGAGTAAATTTACGCACTAGCTTGCCAAGAACTAAGTGTTTTAGACAAGCCCTTACTCAAAGTTATCTGCTGAATAAGTTTTGCAACTAACTCTTGGTCAGTAGATAATTTCCAAGCAGTTTGTTGCAAGTGTTTGATATCTGAAATCCAAAATCTGAGCTGTGATGGTTAGTTTTGATTGGACATATAAGACAAATGCGATGCGCTTCTCTGATTGGATGACCATAACTCTTAGACTCAGGAGTTTGATGCCAATACTGACATTTCTGAATTCAATGTTTGCTTTCCACAAATCTTTGCCGGTAAGGTCAGTAGGACTGAGGCTGTGCCTACCTATATGTTTGAAGAGTGTCTAGCACAATAGGGTCATGATTTGATTGGGGCCTTCAGGAGTGGCTATAATGAGAAAGCAATAACTAAACAATAAGTTGTTTTTACAAATATTCTTCCTAATAAACTCTTTTGCTACAATACTCCTGGAGATCAAATCAGACTAAGCAAATTTGTTTAAAATTCAAACTAGTAGTCACAGAAAAGGGTTTTGTTTGTTTGCTTTTAATGTTATTTGCCAAGCCCAGCTGTTTGGTCCTTCTCTCTTCTCTTCGCACCACTTCATATGGACAGTAGAGTCTGAAAATTTGTGCAATATCCTAAAATGTTGGGCCTGGTTTTCTGAGCTAATTATCGCATCTTATGCTACTAAGGCAAAGTTCCAGAAGGGGAGAAAAAAATCTATTTGCATCCAATCCACTGAGTGCTTTAAGTGCTGAAACTACCAGACCAAACGAGTTTATTAGATTATCATTGCGGAAGTTAATAAAGAATTAATTTCTCTTCATGTGACATCCAAAGGCAGTTATTTCAGTGGCCTGTCCATTTACACAAAGCCAAGTATTTGTCAAGTGTCAAACTCAATTCCCATGACCCAGGCCTCCTCAATAATTCTGGATTAGGGATAGCCTTAAATGACATTACCAAAATTTTATTCCAAGATGCATTGAGCTCTTGGGACTACTCAGGAATTTCAGGTTAGTGAAGGTTATGTAGTCAGCAAAAGCTTGTTGGATATAATATGTGAAATGGAAGGATACTGTGTGTAGTGTATTTGTGACAGTGGAATGTAGCATGTAAGAAAGAAGACACAGATTTCCATGAGGATGGATTTTGTTCTGTTTACCTCCTTTGAAAATGATGCAGTTCATGCTATCTGCATTGCAAAATAACAGCCAGCTTTATGGAGTTCCTATTCTCAGCAAAGCAAATGCTGATCTGCTTCATCTCATGCTGATCGTTGTAAGGACAATGGGGTAGATATAGTGAGGAGGAGGAGGCAGAACTATGTCAGCAATATCTATCACAGGAATTAAGTGCTATACAAATCTTTCTTCAGTGTTGGGGGGGAGGGGAGGAGGTGAGAGTTTTGCTTGTCTCTAAAAAGCAAATCAGATAGCCAATAAAATAAAATGATCTGGGTAATACCTCCCCCCTAATCATTTTTCAGTACAAAGAGTGAGACCAGCAAAGCCCGGTAGTTTCACCAACAATGGCTGGAAATACTACATACACTTTGGACATATACATTGCGTCTTCTCATTCCGGAACAGGAAGACTATTTACAGATGGGACTTAGAGATGGATCCCAGGTAAAAGATGGCCTGTGTGGAAAAAAAGCACAAAGGCTCATTTACATCATATGATTATCTACACACACACACAAAAGAAAAAACCTCACCTTGTGCATACATTGACTTTATTTTATTTCAAGGTTATATGAAAATGTGAAACAAGATGGTAATCAGTGTAAAGAGGCACAAAGCAACAAATCCCTTCACTTGGTGCAATACAGATTTAAGATTTAAATGGACACTGTCAACCATTTTTTAAAATCCTTATTAATTTTTCATCCCAGCAACTGAATCTCCCTCCTCACCCACTGTTATTCTTCTTCTTTTCCAAGTAGAAAATACTGCTTGCAAATACCTCCACCATTGCATTTTGAATAGAATAGAAATTAACATGGTTGAGATTTGAGAGCCGCCATCCTCAGCTGAAGTAAATTGGTGATGAGTCTGGCCTTTAAGGTTTAATGTACAAGATTTAGTACAAGGAAAATACAACTACTTGAAGCCATAATTTCCAGTCATCTCTAAGTCACAAAGCTTGGTGACAACCTCTCAGCTTGGACAGCTAAGGAAAAGATTCCTCCATGATTGATCAGGGCTAGACTGCCAGGTGTTCTGCTCAGCTCTGCGCACATTCATCCCTTTTGAGGCATTGTGATTTAAGACATCCTGGGTACTGCCAAGGGCAGGAAGGGGGAAAAAGTACGATATAGAAAAGAGTTTGTTTGTATTAAAGAAACTGTTTATAACAACAATGGCATCCTTTTTGTACTGGTTGTCATAGTATATGGAATCACAGACCTTCTTAGACATTGCCTTCCAAGTGTGGTAATGTGGAGCTCAAGAGTAACCTTTTCCTTTCACTCAGGAGACTCACAAGAGGTCAGTTTGATTTATACCCCAACCAGCCTTCTCCCTTTAACCTATTTTAAATCTTCTGCATTTCCCTCTCTTCTCCTCTCAGCAGAAAACCTTTTCTTTTGGTGCCAAACAAAGAAGAGCCTGGACAGTGAACTTTAACTGGCATATGAAATTCCATGAGTTCCAGGGGTTTGAGAATGGATGTTGGGATTTGGTCCTGACCCTTATGCCAGATGAATTGTCTGATCCCTATTTGCATCATCCTGATCCTACTAAAGCTATGCACCCACTCTCCAACCCATAACAAAGGATGGTGCCCTCGTAGGAACTGGTGTTGCCCGTTGTGGAAAAGGCAGGAAGGGCAGGAGTACATGCTTCATTGCAGTGGCATGTACATTTTAAAGTGCTCAGGAATTTCCGCTGCGAAGCAGGGTGGGCTTCCTTTCTCTGCATTCTTGCAGCAGGATAGCAGGAGTGTGCAAGCTAATAGGTGCTTTCCCACTGGAGTTAATCAGTGAAAGCTGACTAATGTGTCGGATTGGCAGTCACTTCCTCAGTTTCTTTTCCCTTCACAGACGAATGAACTCTAAAGTAAAACAGGTCAGCATGGCATTCCCTTCAGAGTCACTTGCCCCAGGAACAGTGCATGATGTAGCACTTCTCACCAACAGCGGAGAGGACATGGGAAGAGGGGAGGATGAATATCTGGGGCTGACAACAGGGTGATGCATCTGAAAAAGGGAGGGGTGGGGTATTTACATTTTGAAGGCATTGTGGAGAGGGACAGGGCCCTGGGGACAGTGCATCCTGTGGAAGGGTTAAACTTTAACAAGGTTGAGATAAATCCTAAGGCAGAGTAGGGAAGGCACCACAGTGCTTAGTCTGGCAACTGAGGCCTTGGGGACACAGGGAAGTAATGTGTGTGAGAACAAGATAGAGATGACCTCCCTCTCCCCTGCTTTCTACTCGCCTGTTGATGTCTCCTTCCATACGACTGCAGGCCTCATGCATTTTGTTCTGATTCTCCCCTCCCATCTTTTTTATGTGGGTGCATCTCCACTTGGAGCGTCCCGTGAGAGCAGCATTGTCCCTGGGCCATTTTTCTCCTTCCTGTCTCTGCAGGCTGTGAGTCCCTGATGAACGGTTCCCATCTGATCAAAAAGTCTTGCTAGCCATTTGAGTGTGCTTGTGTCCCCCTAGTTAAGATAAATTAGACAGGCTAATGAGACTGATTAGTCTTTAGCTATGACCCTTGGCCTTTCGGATGTACTTTGAGCTAATAGAGAGAATGGGGATTATGAGCTGTGATAATGTGCTTGTGTTGGCCTTTTAAAGGAAAACACATTTATTGCTACTTAGAGGAAATTGATCTAATTGTACTGGAAACATTTCTGCAGACAGAACATGGAATTTTTATTAAGTAGGTGACTCAGGTTCAGCCAAGATAGCTGGACTTGAAATGGGAGAAAGATATTTTAAGACGATTTCATATGGAAATCTCTCTCTCTCTCTCTCTCCAACTGATCATGAGCTTCTCTTGTCCTGTCTTTGATCTGCTGTTTTCTGTGCAGAATATTTAAGCTCAGGGAGCCTGTGCTGTGAACCTTGAGAGAAGGTCTGATGGCTCTAGTGAGGGCTAACAGGTTTTTAAAGGTGCCAGCTTTTTCATGTTGACTCAGAATTAACTGTTTTCCTTGTTTTCAGAACACGACAGTCTTCAGACCAAAATGTCTTCTTAGATGGCTATGAAACAGTCTCCCAAGAGGCTGCCATGAAAGTCACATGATTTGGAATATTTAAGACTAGCCTGGACAATCTGCTAGTAAATGTGCTGAAGGGAACAATCCTGCCCTGATAGCCAAATGCATTGTCCCCTCTACAAGTCACTCTACATCTGTATGCAATGAAACATAGTCACAGACACACAAACACCAGGCATTGAACCCACCTGCTCTGTCATTGGAGACAGAAAGACCTAAAGCTTGGAGTTAAAGGAGTGTGTAAGCAGCAGGCTCTTCAAGTGGTCAGTTGTTAGGCTGTGTGGACGTAGCAGGCTGTTTAAGTTGCTGGGTTCAGTCAATAGAAGGAAGTATATCACATACGCTAATGGGCTAATTCAAAACCTATTGAAATCAGTGGAAAGACTCACTGTGATGTCAATGGGGTTTGGCTTAAGCCATAAAGCAGTAGATGAAGTGCTCAGGACTGTGACATATATGCCCCTTGTCTGCGAATGACCAGCAGGCATAGTAGATAGACGGCTCTGTAATGTTAGTAGTCATGCCCAGAGTTATCCCTGTTGGAAGGTGGCACATCCTTGTGTGGTGTCATAGCATCAGTCATGCGAGGTACTGCAACGCTACGTTCCATCAGTACTCCTTTTGGAGATGGCACTTGCAGGGTGATGAGGAAGGTGGAAGAATCATCCTTCTGTTTCCAAGCGATAAGCAAATTATCTGCTCGATCACCATCTTCACCATCATGCGTATAATGATATTGTTCTGGTAACATCCACAGTGTGCTCAGTCCCATACAAACACAAAGGAAGGCATTGTTCCTGCCCCAAACAGCTTACAACTGAAAAAAGATCCTATGTTTTGTATACAACTTTTTATCCCCAATGATCCCAAAGTACTAAATACTAAATCTAGCTCTCTCCCTTATCTCTGAACTAAAGTTACACTTGAAGTGGAATACAGCATCTGTTTATAAGCACAGAGCAATACCACTTGACTGGTGAGGACAGGAAGTGAATAACTTCCACCCAACTGAAATTACAGAGGGACTCTATTTTTGCAGAATAGAATTAGCTCAAACTGGAATTTTGCCAGTCACCAGCTATCTGTGTATAAAATGTACTGGAATCTTTTATGCCAAGAAGACGTATTATATTATTAATTATTTGGGTTACCATAGTGCGTAGGCACCCCAGTTGTGGACCAAGACCCCACTGTGCTAGACACTGTCCAAACCTAGAACAAAAAGACAGTGGCTGCCCCAAAGGGCTTATAATCCAAGTATAAAACAAGAGATAGATGAATCCAGACAGATGGGGGAGTGCAAAGAAACAATTCAGGTCAGCATGCTAGGCAGATCTCTGCATACCCATTCCTTTTGGGTTATGGTAGCTTGACACGATGCCAAACCTAGAACACGGGTCATCTCTCCATGTGGAGGTGGGGAGGTACGTTCTGATAATCTGGCTGAATTTTGATGGCAAAGAGAGCAGGAAAGTGCTGCGGATGAGAGAACCTCTCTGAAGAAAGCTGAGATATGTGAGCTTCATATTCAATAGGTGAGCTACCAGGTGCTTTTCTATTACAACAGCACTTCTTAGGGACAGATCCTGCAAGAGGCTGAGCACCCTTTGAGTGCTGAGCCCCTCACATGGACTGTTTCCTTAATTGCCACAATATGAACTCCTGAGCACTAGTGACACCAGCACCATCTAGTGGAAGTTGTCAGTTGTGAAAGATGCTGCAGACGCTTTTCAGAATGCCACTTTTATGTATCCTGTTACTTTTATTTATTCTTTATGGGGTGGAGTGGGGGAAGGCCCAACTAATTTCACATATACATCAAGTGAGGATCCTTTGTGAGTTCACGTAGCCAAAGGCCAGTTGCCACATAGACTCCCCAAATCCTGCAGTTGCAGAAGCAGTTAGAACCATTGTTTAAAAAAAGAAAAGAAAAAAAGAAGTAAGTCCACAATTAGAAACAAAGGCAATCAAAAAGACACTATAAAATACATGAATCGGAGAACATTAGGACAAATTAATGGACTACATGAAAAGTGATTCCTTAAGGATATTTTCAAAGTTTTATTAAATGCTTCAAAGCTCCCCAAGTACTCCAAATGCAGAGACAAAGGAATGGTCTGTGTGATCACAATAAAGTGTGTCAGGCTTTCTTCCAGCCATCTATTTGGATGAAATCCCTTTCCTTCTGTTACAGCTTTAGTTCTTCTAGCTGCATTGTCAGTGCAAGGAAACTTTGGTGACTCTTGGTCTGTAATATATGGCAAATCTCTACGGGAAAAACGCGCCTCTGTAAAATCATCAGCCAATATGCAGTGGTGGGACCAGCTCATATAGTGAATAAGAGTGGCTGGAGTGGAATGCCAATTTCACTGGAGCAGAAGTTGTTCCAAATCACTGGCACATGCAAACTCAAATTGTGCTTATAGAGAAACTTCACACAAACTGTTAAAAACCATCAACAAATGCCACTCTAAATGGTTTTCACTGTATGAACTATTTCATAGCATGTATGATATTGACCAGTTTCCCAATGCTGAAAATGGATGTTCTAGACTGTCAGACTGTGCTTATAGGCACTTGCGTCATGAGCCAGAAAGGTGCCTAAACTCCAGACTTAAGTCACTGGACTAGAGTCACTTCCGCTCTCTCTCTCTGGCCCAATCACTAAGTATTTATCCACAGTGGAATAGTCAGTGGACCATAGAGAGAGTGAGAGAGTGAGAGAGAGACTGGCTCTGTAGTCCCTGGTTAGGGTACCCACCAGAGAGGCGGGAGACCCTGGGTCCACTCCTTCTGCTCCAATTGTTCTTTCATTATTTCTCCAGAGTGGAAAAGGCGAGGTGGAGGGAGCTCTATAGCAGCTATGCCATAGCTCAGTGGTTAGCACACTATTTTGAATGATGGAAGATCCCTGTTCAAATCCTTTCCTCCCTCACTGGCAGAGAGGGGGGAGTTGAACCAGTGTTTCCTATATCCCTGGGGAGTGCTTCAACCATGGGGCTAAAAGCTACAAGGTGAGCAGCTGGTCCTCCAGCTGTTGAGGTACCTAACTCATTCCCGCAAGAAGCGGTTAAGCTGCCCGACTCCAGGCAACTGGTTCCTGTTTGTGGATCACTAAGCAGAGGTAGGTGCTCTCCTGAAGCCCAGACTTAAGACACCCATCAGGGTAGGGCTTAACACACACTCTCTAGTCAGCATCTCCCATTGACTATCCTGAGGTGCGCAGCTGCCTCGCTTGCTGGCTTTTGTGGATGACATTGTAAGGTGCTGGACTCTCCCCATTCGTTTTATATGGAGCCGAGGTGCCTAACTCAGCTCTGAGGAGTGCAGTGGTGTTCCTGTGATTTTCCAGGCTCCTAAAAGTTAGGCACTGTGACACTCAGTGTTGCAACACCTAAGCCCCTTTGTGGATCCCACCCTGGGACACTAAGGTGATGGAGACATGGACCAATTCAGGAAAGCATCCCTGTTTAGGAAGGCATTTAAGTACATTGAAGTCAATGGGACCTAAGTACCTAGGTACCCAAAGGTACCCAAATAGCTAAACACGTCTATTTATGTAAAATATAGCGCTAGATTTTTCAGAAGAGTTCAGCTTCCATTTAGGCACCTACTGCAAGCCAAGATTTAACTGCCAAGAGGCAGGAGATAGACTAAAGATTCTTTCCATCTTTACGCTGCGCTGTATTGGCACTTATGGAGCCAAGTCCATCCCTGATTAAAATGGGTGCAACTCCAGGGAAATGAATGGAGTTATAGTCACTTATGACAAGTCTTAATCTTGTTGATTAAGGAAAGGATGAAGTCTGGAGTTGATGGAGTATGGGATTATATTATTGATGGCCCAAATCCACCCATCCATCCTTTCTTTCTTTCTTTCATCAGTCTGTGCCTTACAAATCCCAGGGTACACAGAAGTGGATCTCTCCTATTATCAACCACTAAAGAAAATTCTTCCATTCACTGACACGGATGGTTATTTATAAAAACATAAGCAAAAGGAGTGAGGCAGGGTTCTGATTGCTTCAGGGATAAATCCTATTCTGTGAATGGCCCTTCCTCTCTTCTCCCCAACTCCCTACAATATCTTTGGTGATCAGACATGCTCATCCGGGTGGGAGGACTGAGTGGCTGACAAGTAACGTATAGTAGCATGCCTTCTGTTATCACAGACCCTTCCTGTTCAGATTCAGAATTATTCTGTTGTGCAGTTCTGGGGGCTTTTTGTGTTTTTTTTTATCCTGATGGTCATGCACTGCTCTTTGGTGATGGATAATAACTACAGCAGCATCAGCTCTTTTAGGAGGAGAGATTTGTCTGTAAAAACTCCCACGGGCCAAGTCCCGAGTCATCTGGTTGAGGTTTGCTGCACAGCAGCTTGTTGACTGAGTGTGTTAGCATCAGGAGAGAGTCTATGGTTTAGCTGCAGTTATGCCCCCAACAACAGGTATTATTGCTGATAGTGGGAATTGCTAAGGGGGCTCAGAGGATTGGAGAGTACAATGTGTGTCTCAGCCAATGGGATTGTTATTTGTCAGCATTGGCAAGATCTCTAACATTGCTAGAGCACTATATGTATATAGCCAGCACCATATATATATGGCCTGTCTCTCCCTTTTACAGTAGCGATATCCTGTTCCCTTTGCAATGCTTCATCTTGTTTTTCTGTTTGATACAGTCAATAGTAATGGCACATGGGCTCAAGTCACAATGTTCGGATCCCATCTCCGTTTGCAGGGGTTTTGGGTTAGGTCCATCATGTGGCAAATAGCAATGCACAGGTGTTGCTCCACGCTTTTACAATTGTTTTGCAAGAATGTAGCTCCATAGATGATAATAGAGTAACACGTGTAAAATCAGTGCAATGGAATGGAAAATCAGGCCTCTTGAGACAGATTCTGCTCTCGATTACACCGATGTAACGCCATTAAAATCAGAGGCAATGCTCTGGAATTGCTCCAGTGTCACTGAGATCAGAATCTGGACCATCTTTTTCATTTTTCTTTTTGCAGGCATTTGATGTCATCCCTTGCTCTCATTTTTAAGACTCCACTCACCATCCATAAAAGGGGTCTGATTTTCACTGCCCTGCAACTCTGATAGTCATTTATGCTTGCGCCAAGTGAGTGTAGAGTGGGTGTGAAATGCTACAAAATCAGAATAGTAGTGTATTAATCCCACTTGGCACAAGTCTAAATGACTACCCCAAGGTGCAGGGCAATGGAAAATCAATCCAAAGTCAAAATAAACATTATCCCTTTCCAAAATTGGAGAGATCAGTTATGCAGTGCTTTTCACGGTGCAAACCTATAACTCAACTTCATTGTACTCAATACCAGCTTGTGCTCTCAGTAGTAACAACCCACTTACTTTGCCTCTGAAATCCTTGTGGGACTTCCATTTTTGCAGATTAACCCTCTTTAGAGCACACGCTCAATCTTTATTCATTCAGACAGACTCTTTCTCTCTCGCTGTCTCTGTGTGCATATATTGCTTGATCTCATTTTCGAAGTATTTTTCATCCTTTTTTAAAAACCATCATGGGCATCTTTTATATCAAACATTATGATTTAATTTGCTCATGTATCATTGCAAAATCATTCCAAATATCCGGAATTGGAATCTCAAGGACTCAGCCCTAATGAGCTTGTGATGGAAAGTATTTCCAGTTTATTATATGTAGCTCTTCCCCCCCTGACTTCACATGGTGATTAGTAAGTAATAACAAGCCTTCGTACTCTTTATCTTCAGATGCTTTTCAGTAAGTAAATATTATCCCTATTTTACAGGTGAGGAAACTGAGGCACAGAGCCACTATGTGAATTGCCCAAGGTCACAGAGAGAACTGTGATTAGAAGCAGGATTAGAATGCAGGAATTGTCAGCATCCAGGCCTCGCCTTAGTCTTGTTGTCTAGTGGAATTTATACTGTTGATTAGGGCTGATCCAAAGCCTACTGATCCAACAGCAAGATTCCCACATGACACTGAATGAAAGCAACCACATGAAGATCTCCCCAAATCATTTTACAATGCTAAATTACTTGTGATAAGCGCCCTCCTCTCCACTGAGACCAGAAACCACCCGGACTGACTTCAAGTACAGCAACACTCGGTCCTGCAAGACAGCTCCACTACAGCTCTTATTGACACAGAGAGGGCCCGATTCTTTGCTCACTAACACCCGGTCCAACCACTGACCTCAACGATAGGCATTCCTCATCAATGAGAGCTGGATTGGACCCTCTCCCAGATTCACGTCATTGACCTCCTGAGCCACACGCTGCAGTGTAAGTGAGGGTAGAATTGTGTCCTTTTTGTGTACTCCAGAGACACTACACTTGGCCACAGTTCCATGCATTGCTTCAAGACTCTTACTGAAACAGCAGAGAGCAGGTAAACATAATAATCGGAGTGGAGTGTCAGCTGGTGTACCTCATCATCCTAGCTCCACTGACTCCAATGGAACTACAGTGGAGGTTCTGCCCCATAAACTTAATGCCTTGTTCTCAGCCCGCTAAGTAGTCCCTTAGCACAGGCGTCATTGTACTTCGATGCAGTAAGCAGTGTGCTGAGTGGCGCTGTTATTTAAATTCAGGTGGTGGCTCTTTCATTCCCCCTCCCACTACCCCGTTTGCTCTGGTGTCTCAAGTCTCACACGACCTTTCGTGTTAACTTGAGATTTGTCAGGGAAGGAACAAGGGCTGTGTGTTGTCTGTCATTCAGCGCCGCAGCAGCCAGAGGATAGCCTCCAGCTGCTAGTAAATCAAGTGGAGTTACATCAGGGTTGATGTTGCTTGAAATTCTTGCATCAGTGCTCAAGAGCCAGAGAAGAGAGAAAAGAGAGGGCAGAGGGAAGCATGTGCGGTGTGATTTGAATGGGAGCTGGCCAGGCCCTTATGGCAGAGTTTATTTTAAAAATAGTGAGTCAGTAATGAGCTATGGCTGAGATTTACAAAGGCACCCAACTCCCTTTGACTTTCAGTGGGGTTTGGGCATCTAAATCCCTTAGGCTCCTTTGAAAAATCTGAGCCTAAAGTCATCATCATCTGATGGCTGTTCAGTGGCCTGCATGAAATGAGCTGGTGATGGCCTCCAGCAGGTGAGGGAGCATTGCCTTTTACAGCCGAAATATGGTCATGCAGGACAAACAGAGGTGGCACATGTAGAGCTGCAAGCCTGATCATTTTAGACAGCAAGCTCTTCTAGTCTTAACTTTTTGCCCAATGTAACACTGAGCCCTTCTATCTTTCTCTAGATTAGACTCCAATATGGACCCTGACACCATAGTATCTGAGCACATCATAATCGTTAATGTATTTATCCTAACAACAACTTAGAGTGATAAGGAAGTACTATTCTATTTACAGAAGGGAAACTGAGACACAGAGTGACTTGCCCAAAGTCACACAGGAAGCAGAAAAGGGAATACAGCCTGGGTCTCTGAAGACTCAAGCTAGCATTCTAACAACTGGATGATCCATCCACTTGTAGTACTTAAGAAATGATGACTCTTATGCAGAACCTAGGTACCCAGCAGAATAGGTATATGCAGCATATATACAGCAATTTTACATTCACAGCCATTAACTAAATAATCTTCACAACATACTGTGAGGTAGCAAAGTATTATCTCCTTTTACAGGTGGAGACACTGTGGCAGAGAGAGGTTAAGAGACTTGCTAGGGGCCCCAGTGAGTGGGACTACGGAGCCAACAAAGAAGCATTGGGGGGCTCCACAAGGATCACCCTGAACTTTTTCTGATCCCCTGGGACCTATGTATTTCTGATCCCCTGGGATCTATCTTTGTGGGCTTGGCCTGTTCCATTTTAGGATTATTCTGTGGAGGATTCTCAATTTTAATCCACTAAACTTTATTTCCGCCTTTTATTTCAGATTTCAGGGTTTCCTAATGAACATTAGGGTACCCTAAGGGGGAGTTCCACCTCTAAATTATCTTATTAACACTTTGGCTGGGATGGAATCACTTCACTTCACTTTGAAACCCTGTGGCCCAAACCAGAGCTGTTCACAAGATGTACCTGGTTGTCCAAATGGAGTTTGTTAAATATATCTAATAGCCAGCTTGTGCCTCAGCACATTGGAGACAGTACCGAGAGCCGATCATCCTTATGTAAAGAATTGTGCACTGTTATGGTGCTAAGATTGAGGGTGACCGGACTTCATTACTGCCTCATTAACTTCTACTCAGGAGCTGCATTTCCAACATGATTGCATCCAAACTACTTGATAGGCCAGCTTTGCAGTGAGAGTACAAGTCTATGGGATAACTCTGAATCTGAATAACAGGGAAAAATATCCTAAATGCACTCCCTCTGTGACATAGTGTGGAAACTCATCATGATTATTGGCATTTTAGGATCATATTCTGTCCCTTCTTATGGGAGATGTCCCTTGTTTGAGACCCAAATGCTATGCAAGCCCTGGTGTCAGCTGACTTTTACTATTGCCTTTCCTTTGCCTGCCCCACCTATTCATTTATCCCTGGCTTGCCAGAGTTACTTGTACTTGCGGTAGGAGAATAAGGCCTGTTAGAAACCCTTGAATTTTGGAGTGTTTCCAGTCTGGATCTGGAATCTGAATGTTGGACTCATTTCTAGTGGATATGCAAGGATGAGACAATAGCTTTGGTTTTCGTCTCACTTGCACAGGTGAGGTTTGCACTGTGCAAGTCAATCAGGAGAATCCCCACTGAAGTCAACGAAGGTACGTCAGCGCACAACCGGTGTGAGCAAGTGAAGACAGGTCTGAAATCAGGCCACTTGGTGCTGATTTCAGCTGGCAATGTTGTCGTCTGTATTTGGATACAAGGGATTGTTCCAACAACAGAACAATGGCTCCCAAGGCAAACTAACAGGAAAATGGATGAAAATGTCCCTAAAGACGAAGCAGGCCACCCAGAGGATTCAGGGGACCTGGGGCAAAGTGGGGAAGCAGTGGCGGTCTGAGTGTTCGGCGGTGGGGGGCTCTTCAGTCGCTCCACGCCTTCAGCAGCACTGAAGGGCCCCCCGCCACCGAAATGCCACTGAAGACCTGGAGCAACTGCACCGCCGAAATGCTGCCAAAGACTCGGACTGCCACTTGGCCAGGGCTCGCGGGGCATTTCGGCGGCAAAGGGCCCTTCAGTCGCTCTGCATTTTCGGCAGCACTGAAGGGCCCCCCACTGCCGAAATGCCGGCCAAAGACCTAGATTGCTTCCAGACCAGGGCTCGCAGGGCCCCTTTGGGACCCGGGGCCTGGGGCAAATTGCCCCACTTTCCTCCTCCTCTGGGCGGCCCTGAGACGAAGTAACTTTAGATTCATAATAGTCATGTATGATAGCAAAGTCCCTTCAGTGTGCAAAGTGAACCCTACAATGGCCTTTATACACCTGGTCTGACCTCTTTCATTCACCCTCTTGCGCCTGCACCCATCCAAAAGCTTAGTTTTGTTGGGTTAGTTTATGGCTTATGTTTTATTTTCAAAATAAAGTGGGCATAGAATGTGAGCTGTTGACCTATATACATAACAAGGGCAAAAAGCAATCGCAAATGGGTTGGGGAGGCCTTTGGCTACAAAACCTAGTTATTGACAGAAGGATGACTAAAGGCCCAATCCTCTAAAGTGCTGAGCGTCCTCACCCCATATTGAAGTCATCTGGATTGGAGGAAGCCAGTGGGAGTTAAGGGTACCCAGCAACTTACAGGCTGAGGTTCTAATGTTGTGGGAAATACTTTGTTTGAATGTTCTGGTTAGATTGGGGTAATCAGAATGATCAGTGTATTTTTTTGCAGTGTCCGCATTTCACTTTACACCAATTATTATTAATATTTGTATAGCAGTTGTGTCCAGGAGCCCCAGGCATGAATCAGGACTCCAGTATGCCATGTGATGTATAACAGAACAAAAAGATGGCCCCCACCCCAAAGAGCTTACAACTGAGGCTGTTTGATATACCAGACTATTAGATATTTACCTGGAATGACTCCAAATGTCTTGAAGATCAATGTTCTCCAATCAGCATAGGCTCACACCCGCATATCCCATTTGTGAGGACTGCTTTTGGCCCCAGTTCCTGCGGAAACGATATTTCAAGTGGTGATGCCCTGAGGTGTTGAGGTGTTTGAATGAGGAAAAATACCTAAACAAACACATGCGTCTGATGAAGTGGTTTTTCACCCACAAAGCTTATGCTCCAATACTTCTGTTAGTCTATAAGGTGCCACAGGACTTTTTGTCACTTTAAACATACCCCAGAATCTCACAACGCCATTCTGCTTACATTTTTTTGCTCAGTCTTTACAAGTTAAGCGACTAGAGTTTGATCTTAGGTCAGTAGCTGTTTTATATTTTGATGAGGGGAGGGAGCAGAGTATCCTTATTTTCCCTCACTGTCATTGACAAAGGCCCAAATCACTGAGGTTTGGGGATTTTCCACGTGAGGATCAAAGATGGATGTGACTTCCTTTGGAGGTCACCTATGCTTCCCCCTGCATCAACCAGAAGGGCTCACTAGAGAGAATACAAAGTTTATGCTCTCCCTCTTCCCTAGGGTTGGAGCATACTGCCTCATTAGCATTTTCAGCCCCGAATGCAGTGCAAATTCTGATCCCATATGTGACAGCATGTTAGGCTTAGCGCTACACCACTGGGGCAGCCTATGACACCTTTTAAACCCTGTTTTCTCCCAGCAGCCGTGGGATGCATTCAAATTCATGGATTGATCAGAGCAAAAATGGCAAAAGTTATGTAAATAAGTGACCCAAGTCAGCTTTAATCTTAGACTACTCTGCGCTGCTACAGCTCTACAGCCAATCACTTAGGCAGAAGCTGAAAAGGGATAATTATGATGAAACTATATTGCAAACTGTCTGGGTAATGAAAAAAAGCCAAAGCTCTGGACTAAGTGGCAGAAAAACCTCCCAACAACCTTAGAAAAAGATGAATATTTGAAAACACCAACTGCTGCAGGTTTTTCTGGCCTATATAAGCAACTCTCTGTCATGGGCAGGGGACAATCTATAGGGAGAGGTTTTCTGAAGGGAAGTAAAAACAAATGGGGCTGCAGCTAGGATCACACAAACCAGACCAAACAACTGGCTACTGTTTCCTTTTTTGAGTGCTGGAAGCACGGGCTGTATTGTTAACCTCAGCTCCATAAGCAAGCCCCCAGGAGTGTAATGAGAGAAACAATTTCGTGTCAAAAACTGTTTCTCGGCAGCCTGTTCCATTTCACTGGGGTTCTTGCACAAAGAGACTATAGTGGTAGTGAATGCTGATTCCTTTGGTTTGTTCCTACACTGATGTGTTGGTTTTGTGGGGTTTACAGAAGAAAACTAGTGCTTTCAGGGAATGTCTTTATTTTTTTCTTAATTAAAAGTGTCTAATCATATTTTGTCCTTCCAGAGTACCTAGGGGTTTGAATGCAGTTTAAAACAGTATTAAGCATATTATCCCCATTTTACAGATGGGGAAACAGACACACATAAAAGTTAAAAGACTTGCTGAAGGACTCAGCAAATGAGCGCTTGTTTGCACACAAAAGTTGTGCAGCTTTAATTATTTTGGTATGGTTAAAGTGGTACAACCTTCCTAATTTGCGTGCAGTTTTTCGGTGTAAAAGTGTTTATACCAGTTCAGCTATTTCTGCACAGGAAGGGGAATAATTATACCAATGTTAGTCACCTTTATATTGGCCTTCACATTAGCACTTTACCAGTATAAGTACATTAGTAAAAAAAATCCCACCCCCTCACTGATAGTTACACCAGTAAAACTGTTAAGTATAGACTAGGCCTTAGAATCTTGGGTTCAAATCTCTCCTATCCTCTCCTCTGAGTGGTGACTTAGCACCCTACTCCAGCCACTAGGCAACATTGTTAGATTATTTCAGAAAGACCCCAAAAGCACAGTTAGGCTGATCCATGTTTGCGAGGCTGTAGATTTCAGTCATCCCAGGATTCCGAGGCCCCACTTGCTATATTGTGTATTTTAACTGGCTGTCTCTTCCACTTCTTCCTTTTAGGTTACTGGGCTACTGACAAAGAAATATGGGAATGGTCACCCAATCAAATTACAAAGCATTAAAAAGGTCAAATGAATACAGGTTGATTTCACACCATGTGGGTGGGAATCATATTTCTTGGAACCTAGTAAAAGTGACAGAGAGGGTTAACAAGATAAGCAAGTGGTAGACTATGAGTCTGAATCAAGGGGCAATGTACCAATGTACCTCTTTGCTAGTGTAGTGTAGTGTGTAAGGGTTGGATTTGCCTAACAGTTTCCTGGGAGAAAGATGTATGACTGTCTATTCTGTACTTATTTGGATCAGTACAGCTATAACAACTCTGCATCCTATGATTTCGGAGGTTGTGATGGTAAAATGGTCTGGGAAAAGTAAAAAACGAAGTCATTGGCTTGGAAATGTTCAGACTGTAAACTTCTCCTCCTCCTGACAGTGCTTAAGGGTGGAACTGGTGGCTAGATCAGGACAGACTCTCTGTTTATGGACTCATCATCCTGCATACCATTCCCTTTTCAGCAGCTCTATGGAGCCCCTACTTGTGGATCTCTTGGAGGACCTGTGACCAGGGAGATTTCTTGGTACTGTGGCTCTCATGGAGCTGTGCTGCCAGGGAGGTGGAGCCAGGGGCTCTGCTGGGAATTTGGAGGCACAAGGCTTCCCTGCAGATTCCATGGGATCTGCTAGATTTGGGGTGGCCTAGTGGCTTTTTATGCAGTGGGGAAAACCCTGTGGCTCTGGTGGGATGATGTGGGGACATCTCTGTGAGGGATCCACACAAGATTTCCTTTGCCCGAGCCCCTCACCCAGGGCATGATCTGGGCCATACGACTTTAAAATATCTTACTTCCTTACATGGTTACCTAGACGATGTTCACAGCTGTCACTAGTCCTGATACCTGTTGTTTAAACATTCTCTTGTTATGGACATGCATACATGGCTTGGCTCATGTTGGGTATCCCTTAGCCTCTAGGACCAGCTAGATGGAGTTTCACAAAAGAAAATGCACTGACTGGGCTGCCCTTATACTCTGTGTGGAAGTTTGGTCTACTCTAAACATCTTGGTTGGGATTTCCAAAGGAGCCTATTGAGTATAGGCATCCAACTCCCATGAAACTGTTGAAGGCTTTGGGGATGGAATATTTGCAAGTACTGTACCTAAATGATGTGGGAGCCAAAGCCTTATTGACAGCCAATAGGATTTGTGCTCCTAGGACACTTAAGCACCCAGGGTTTGACTTTCAAAAATGCTTTTAGACTCTTTTGAAAATCTCAGCCATATAGTGAAACTATCTCCATAGTATTTAGAACTCCTAGGTCAGGCTAAGGCAGGGCCTTCTGAGTCTAAGGACCGTGGGCGCGTTTCTTTACAGCCTTGTACTTTGGGTAGCCTCTTTCATCTGGGCAAAATGGATGTACGTCTCAACTGAATCAGTGCATTAATATTTTACAATTGCCTTTCACCTATTTTGCCCAGGGGAAATGACAACACAGAGTCCAAAACAGTGGAGAATCCAGTCCTCTGCCTGGGGACCTCCATCCCTGAGAAAGTCCATCGGAGTCTCTCTGTTTTCAGTGTCTTCTCTGACCAGTCAGGTCTCCCTTTGCACAAGCTTTTCCTTTCTTCCCATATTTTGTTTGTAGGACTAGCTGATGTTCTGGCTTTCTAAACACTGGTTTAATTTTCACAGCAGGGACCCTAATTTTTGGAGATTATGTTTCAAGAAATAATAAATAAATAAGCGTCTGTCACCTTGGCAGACTAACATTTTCATCTCCCCCTGCTTTATTTTTTGCTTTGTTTCCCCTAGCATGTTTTCCAAATTATCCCCCCTCCCTGTTTTAATAAATTGAGAATTGAATTCTAGAGCCCGAGCACAAGTCAGACATGATAAAGCACCTAGTCTTTCTGCAATTCTGTAAATGCTACAGCGCCAGCCAAAGGGTTAATTCATTATGGTCCATTGTCCAGTCGACTTTGTAGCTAGCAGCAGATTGGAGCCGACTTGAATGCTGAAGTAGGGATGAAAAATGAGCAAAGCCTTGGTGTGCATTAAATATTTAATATTCTCTCAGTGGGAGGTGTCAGGAAAAGGACCATATAATAAATACTATGAGAGACAATTCCATCACTGAACTCGTCTGTTAATGACCTCATTTGCTTTGACGGAAACATTACAGATGCAGCGTCTTCGCTTCTGTGGCCTTATTAAGCATAAGCAGGCTGCATCCCAATTTGAGAGCAAGTTCCATGCTTGTGCAGTGTGGAAGAGCGGGTGGGAGCAAGCAGTTTTCTGAAGTTGGCTAATTCTCATTTTCTCTCTCTCCCTATTCTCCATAGCTATAGCATTTAAGGAGCATTTCAGTTGGTAAGAAAATTATTTTTAATAGATAAGTGGTTTCCATGGAAAGTCTGGAAAGTCCTTTTCACCTGTGTATCGGACATCTGTACTCAGGAACATGCAAGTGCAAGGGGCTGATTACAGCTGATTGGAAAAATTCTGGCAAAATAGTTTTTCATCAGAATTTACCGATTTATTGACATTGTGAAGGTGGTTCAATTTCAACAAGGTTTCAACAGAACCCAGGCAGCATTCAAAACCTCGTTTCCTACTAGCTCATTTCTTGGTTTCCAGCTGGTTTCCTGGCTTCTTGGCAGACTCTCCAGTAGCCAGGCTTGCAGTGCTTCCTGGGTCTGCGGCTCCAACACAGTCTGCCAGGTGGACTGCCCCAGAGCCAGGACTCTATTGCTTTTCACAGAGAATTTAAAATTTTTTAGTTGCACTTTGAATCAGAATGGGACCAAATTTTGAAATATCAAAATCCTCTGCAAAATGGAATCCTTTCTCTGCCCAGCTCTAATGCTGAGCATTTCCCGAGAAGTGCTGAGTGCCCTCCATTGCAGCTGACTTCATAGTTGTCCCAGTGAGTCAACAGGCACTCAGCACCTTGAAAGACTGCATGCGTATGGAATGGAAAGGTCTTCCAATGGTTAGCGCATTAGCCTGCAACACAGAAGATTGATTCCCTGCTCTGCCACAAACTTCTTGTGTGTCCACGATTAAATCACTTAATACCTCAATTCCTTAGCATGGTCACCTCTTGTGATTTTGTTGTAAGTCTTGTGATTTTTAAGGCCCACGCAGCTGGATGCTGTTACATGTGAACCTCAGGGTTAATTTTAAATAAAAAAGCAAATTACTAACCTTTAAAAAAATCTTGTGATTTTTATCCTAATCTTATGATTTTGGGGTCTATACTCATGATTTTTGAACAGTTGAGGTTGGCAGGACTGGCACCCCATATGTAAAATAGGGATATTAGCACAGGGGTGTTGTGAGGATAAATATATTCAAGATTGTGAGGTGCTCAGATATTATAATATTGAGGACCTTATAAGTACTTTAGGTAGACTGGGGATTGGGCTGGTGACCACCAAAACTAAAAGCATGAGTCTCTACAGCTTGAGCTAAGAGCCTACTTTGCTGACCGGAGTCTATAACACTTTGGGAGGGGGATGTGTAACATAGATCGACCAGCAAGTTACATATAGACCCTGGGGTTATGGAACATGTTCAGTGGACATGAGGAGGGAAAGGTGCATTTCCTTTTTGCCATAGACCCCCAGATGACCTATTCGGCTAAGTGGCAGAAGTACCTGGGAGGAAGGTGTTAGGAGGCATACCAGCTGCCAGCAAATGCAAGGAGGAGAGGAAAAAAAGCAGGGCTGAATCTGGAAGAGAATGTGACTCCCTCTTTCTCTCTATCTCTTTGTAGGCTGCTTTCAGATGCCAAACATTCTGTGCATTACAACAAGGCAGTGGTTTGTAGTATTGGATCAGTGCAACAGGGAGATAAGGTTCTGCCTTTGTATCAGAAGCAGCTGCAAAGGGGAAAAAAGGTCTTAGAACAAGAAATCAGTTCATTTGAATTTTTTTTTTAAGTCAGATCAACAGCAAAAGCAACCCCCTTCTTCCTTCTCCCTCACATATCTACAGTGGAGTCTATCCATCAGTCTCGTGGTACAGGTGGGGGCTTGTGTTCTCAGCTTCCAATGACTGCATTTGTAACTTAGACAGGCAATAAGAGCTCTACACATAGTACTGGTCTCCCAGGGCCTAGTTTTTCGCTTCAGCCAGAGTTTCCCGTGGCTGGCTGTCCCCAGCTCCTAGCCTTGCAATGACAATCACCAGAGTACTTCAGGTTGAATTCAATCAATTCAACTGGCATTTGCCAAAGCACCAGTGCGGCTGGCCCCCAAATGCCCTGCAATATGGTGAGAGGGAGGGGTGCAGCACAAACAGAGAAGAGAAGGAAATATGTGAATGGGTTTTTTATTCTTGCCTGAGTTAAGGCCACTGCGGGGTATGTGACGTGATTGCGAGTGGTCA
The DNA here is from genome assembly GCF_025201925.1 of Gopherus flavomarginatus. Taxonomy (NCBI): domain Eukaryota; kingdom Metazoa; phylum Chordata; order Testudines; family Testudinidae; genus Gopherus; species Gopherus flavomarginatus. The sequence continues at coordinate 31,549,131 of NC_066627.1, read as the reverse complement.
CAGGTAAATTTGCTACTGATCTGTCAAGGTAAAATTCACAGTACCGCCAGCCACAAGGGTTCCAAAATCATGAAGCAGCCCCCAGAATAGTGGGATTGGCTAAAACCCCAGGAGATTTAGAAACAATGTGTTTGCAATTCTTTTTCTTTGCATTTTGAGCCTGTAGGATGCACTCGGGTCATGATTTTAGGCTTTTCTCTGCAACTATCAGGGCAAGAAAAACATTTTTTTTCCAGTTAAACTGTGATTCTCACAAATAATTTGACTGCAGTAGCTAAGGCTTGAAGGATAACACCAAATATCCCAAGACTCACAATAAAAGTGCCAGATTTGGCAACACTGTATCTCCTCCAGGAAGCATGGGTAAAAGGGCACTATGCAGGTGAAGTGGGGTCTGGGAGCTGAAAACCATCCTCTTCTAAACCTAGAGCCAGGGCATGAGGCTGCAATACCAACTTTCCCTCCTCAGACCCTCTTGAACCTGTGGACTGAAGTAGCATCTGCAGCACGCTGTGCCAGTTGCACTGTGTGTTGGAGGTAGTGGAATCATGTAAGACTATTGCAGGCATCCTGTTCTGGCCCTCCCCTCTTATCAGCTTAGAGACCCTTTTCGTGGTAAATAGAGGTGCAGAGGACTCCCTAATTCTGCAGTCCACCGCAGGCGTGAAATGATGTCGAAGGCCTTGTGCTGGCCCTCTATGAGGTGTGAAATTCACCCTTAATACAGGAGTGAGGCAGTTCAGTACTTCTCCCAGCCATTCATCATCATTGTCTTTATTTTATTACTTGTTCTGTGCCAACAGAGTGCTCAGTGCTGTACAAGATACAGGAGAAGGCATGGATTCTATGATCTGAATGTGAAGTGGCATGGCATGCCCGTGCACACATAATGATCAGGTGATAAAGTCCCCTATGGTAGTATTTTGAATCATCATTTACAGAGGCCAGAAGCTATTTGCTGTTGCAGGGCCAGATTCTATACGCCCGGCTCAGGTGGTGCAAAAGGGCCATAACCTGGGTACTAATGCCCAGCAGAGAATATCTCTGTCAGAATTTGTGCTGTGTCTCAATAATTGCCTCTTATTAAGGTTGTCTGACACTTCCCATTATAAGACCCTGTTTTCAGTTGCTTATAACTTTCCCAACATTTAAGCTTTCAATTTGAAATTTTTTGTCCTGGGTGTCACTCTCAAGCTGAATTTTTCTAAAAAAATTCCAGCCAAAATAGTTTTGAAGTTAGGGAAGGACAAAGCTAGGGAAAATATTTTGTTTTGCCCACGTTAAAAAATTCTGGCAACTTTTTCTTTGAAAAGCTCTAGTGCGCTGATGCTTTGGAGCAGGGTCTTGAGATTTGGAATGGGGTGTGGCCTTTGGGTCTAGGATGTGCCTTTTGCTGTCCTTGTGAAAAATTTGAACAAATGTGATCAAGTTATAAAACTTTGAAAAATGTAGTTCAGACATGCTCAGTAGGTGAGGAGAAGGGCAGTGGGCTGAGGAGCCATGGGTGGGGAAAAGACGAGACTGGGACAGTTTGGAGAGACTGGAGTAGAAGGGGTCATACTTGGGGAGAATGGGCAGAAGACTCTATGTCCATTAGCACACACTCCACTCCAGAGCTTGGAATGTAACTCAAGATTCCTGAGTCTCACCATTCCTCAATTCGTGAGACCCTCTGGCAAAGCATCCTGTGTCCCTCTAGTGCCGATTCACATAGAAGAAGACAACCTACTACTGCTAACAGTCACTCTCTCAGCTCAAATGGCAGAGGGCTGTGTGGTGAATCTAAAGCTTTCAGCTGTGCTGTGGAATTTCTGTTTTTTCAGTTTCCTTTTTTAAAAATCTAGGCAATTACAGACAACCATGGTCATGCTTTCTAGAATGGTCAGACAGCTGAGGGTGTCTTCCTTGTGAGTATGCTGCAGCCTCTGTACTCCAGAGTGAGACCAAGGATATAAGGTTTAAACAACAATTCTCTTTCTATGATACATAACAAGATGGATCCTACAGACTGGGAGCGAGCAGACCCTCATTGTGCCTGCATTATGGGAAAGACCTCTCACAACTGGAGGCCCTCTGGTGATTACACGTCCAATTTTAAAGTGACAGTACCACAACATACCACACACACCCAGAGTTAAAATAACATTACTAAGGTTGCAAAGTCAAGCACGCAAAATTTAGGAAGTACCAGAATTAAGGTTGCCTGCACAACATTAAAAATGTGCTTGTTAATTTAGTTTTTGTGCATTCAATATAATATATATGGTATGTTCTGCCTGTTTAATAAACAGTTTTGACAAATGAACCATTGCACTCCTGTAATAATACTCTTTGCATTTGCCACTCCACCCCTGTGTAGAATATTCAACCCTTTTCAAAAGATATTATAAAGCTTATGCCCACCTTAAAGAATATTTGCCTGCTTTGTAAAAATAACCCTGTCCCTCTTCAAAATCTACCTAGACATCTCTTCTCTGTATATATATATATGTAGCAAATCGGGCAGTTCTTTGGAATAAACCTTATTTTACACAATTTTCTAATGTGCACACCATTAGAATACATGTTGTTAATTCAGATCTGTAATCTGCTCATTCATAAATTCAAAGAGAGCATGAGAATTTCTCTCCCTTGTCTCTGTGCAAAGGGGTGGAGGGAAGGAAAGCAACCCACAGATCAAACAGAAGAAGAAAAGGAAAGTGAGGTGCAAAGAGAAGGAGATGAAATCACACTATAGCCCAGTCCATGCCTCTTGGGAGGCTTCCCCAATCCCCTGTTGTTCTGAGTGTAAGCTATCAGCACTCAGCAGTGTGGCTGTTGCTGCAGGACCGCCGAGGTTCAAGTCATCCTAGTAACCTCCAATCTCCCCAGTGCAGATTTAGAGGTCACCTGACACTCCTGTTAGGGTCACTAGAGATGTGTGATGTGGACAGGCACCATAATCCCAGTGTGTCACATAATCATTTTATTTTACAGCTCCCAGGTGCTGACTGGGAGGAGAGGGGGGCTGGGAAGGGAAGGAGAGACAAGAGTGCAAGGTCAGCAGCATCTTTATAGATGGCAGAGTGAATGTGAGGTGAAAGGGATCGTTGGTTTCACCTCCCCAGTAAACCCCTTTTCTCTGCCTGAACGGAAGTGGCAACGAGATGTTCAACTAATTTATATTAATTCAAGTCCATTAATGATGAGATATCATTTCTTCTCTCAGCAGAAGGACAATCAAAAGGATTTAATACTGCACTACTCTTTTGACAACACCACATTACAGCCTGCCGCCCCTGCAAGATCTCCTGCCTCCATGTCTGGCCTGGACCTTTCCCCAAACTTCTCTGATTCATGCCAAGCACCTGGTGCTCCTGGGCCAGGGTTGCAAGGGGAGGTATATATTTTTGCTGTACTTTGCAAACCCTTTCAGTGGATTTCATGCACATTGGGAGATGAAATATCTCTGCAAGAGAGAAGAACAAAACTTTTAGATGTGACATAAAAACAAGGCACCTCCTTCCCCATTGAGATCGACAGTGGTCATTTAAGATTACACACATTTTTTGCCATTAGGGGGCAGTAATCCTGATGTCCTGCCAAAATTCCTGTTTAGGAAATTGCATTCAGCTTCTCTAGCATTCCTGCTGGGGTCTCAATTGGTTACAATGTTCTTCCTCACTTGCTCCTCTAAAATCTACCATAGTGTTGCTAGTGCTCTTTAACAGCTGCCATTGCTGTGCACCACAGGGGGCTTCATTCAGTGGTGGGTAAAGTGATTCATTATGTAATTATAATTGATCTAAAAAATAAAAGGTAAAAATAATGCATTGAATAAATTCAAATACATAGGAGGAAACTGAGATCTTTCTGGGGCCATTCCAAAAGCAAGAAAAGGAGGCTCAGGGTATGTTTACCCTAGAAACACTGCAATGGCACAGTGGCACCACTGTGGTCTAGACCAGGGAGTGGCAACCTTTGGCACGTGGTTGCCCTGGTGGCCCAGGCTGGTTTGTTTACCTGCTGCGTCCACAGGTTTGGCTGATTGCGGCTCCCACTGGCCATGGTTCGCTGCTCCAGGCCAATGGGGGCGGCGGGAAGCAGTGGCCAGCACATCCCTTGGCCCGCGCTGCTTCCCGCAGCCCCCATTGGCCTGGTGGACTGTGTGCCAAAGGTTGCCTATCCCTGATCTAGGGATTCTTCTATTACTCTAGTAAATCTACCTCTTTGAGAGCTGGCAGCTAGGCAGATGGAAGAATTCTTCTGTTGACCTAGCAGTGTCTATACTGGGGCTTAGGTTGGCTTAATTACATTGTACAAGGCATGACATTTTTCACAGCCCTGAGCTATATAGTAAAGCTGACCTTACTTTGTCACATAGACCAGCCCTGAATTAATCAGATCTGCAGAATTTTTCACTCAACTTTAGAATATGTGCAGTGCAGCTGTGCTGCTGTAGCTATACACCTATATTGGTGGAAGGTTTTTTTCCATCAGTGGAGTTAGTCCATCTCTCTGAGAGGCAATAGCTAGGTCAACAGAAGAATTCTTCCATCAACCTTACCGTGTCTACATTGGGAATTAAGTCAACCTATCCTAGGCATTCAGGATGCAACATTTTCCCCAGCCCTGAGTGACGTAGCTAGGTTGACCTAATTTTTAAGCGTAGACCATGCCTTATTCACATTCACTTTATTGTTCATGCGTCAACACCACACTGTGGTGTCTGAGTTTCAACATTCAAGGGGAAAATTTAAGTCTGAACCCAACTGCCCAATACTGTACTCCTTATTCAAGCAAAACTCACTTTGAAGATGTGATAAATGAAAGGGGGGGGTGGTTGCTCCCTTTTATGAGCACCCAGCCAGTTAGCTATAATATTCCTCTTCGTAGTTGTTCTCTACTTGCTTTACCTGTACAGGGTTAAAAAGTCTCCCTGCATAGGTAAAAGGCAGGGAGTGGGCGCCTGACCAAAAGAGCCAATGGGAAGGCTAGAACTGTTTAAAATTGGGGAAAAACTTCCCCTTTGTCTGTCTGTCGGGGAGAAGCAGAGACAGAGCTGCAGCTGTGCTGTGAGAGCTTGTGCGAGGTATGAAAAATCATCAAATCATACCTAGAAACCACTCATTTGAAACCCCAGATATGTAAGTAGATCAGGAAATGTCTAGGGAGATGCAATTAGGTTTATCTCTGTTTATTTCTTTATGGCTTGTGGACTCCTCTGTGCTAACCCCCAAATGCTTTTGTTTTGCTTGTAACCTTTATGCTGGACCTTAAAAAGGTGATTCTTGATACTTAGTTATTGAAAGTGAGTTTTTTTTTAATCTAGCAATAGCCTGTGTTTTCAATGTATTTTCTTTCTTTTTGTTTTTAATAAAATTTACCTTTTTTAAGAACAGGATTGGATTTTGTGTCCTAAGAAGTTTGTGTACATGTTGTTTAATTAGCTGGTGGCAACAACTGATTTTCTTTCCAGCTCTACCCCGGGGGGGGGGGGGAACGGAGGGTGAAGGGCCTTGAGGGTACCCCACAGGAAGGAATTCCCAAGTGAGCCTTTCTGAGGTCTAAAAGGGATTTTTGCACTTGGGTGGTGGCAGCATCTACCCATCCAAGGTCAGAGAGAAGCTGTAACCTTGGACATTTAATACAAGCCTGGAGTGGCCAGTATTAATTTTTAGCATCCTTGCAGGCCCCCACCTTCTGCACTCAACATGCCAGAGTGGGGAATCAGCATTGACCGAAGTCAATTGGTGTTTTGCCTCAGAGCTGCATGTCTGCATCTGAAGAAGTGGGCTGTAGCCCACGAAAGCTTATACTTAAGTAAATTTGTTAGTCTCTAAGGTGCCACAAGTACTCCTGTTCTTTCTGTTTCCACAGATTGTTTATACTGATTTTTTTTTAACCTAAACATCTTAGTTTTGATAATACCTATGCAGGATATGAATAATTCCAACTGAGGTCAGTTGGAGTTACTTGAAAATAGGGCCCTTTGGCAATATCTTTTTAATGGAGGGCAAAAACCCCATTGATTCAGTGAATTGTGAGATAATGGAAATAATCTGATAATACGATCCAGTGTTGTTCAAACTTTACCAAGGTTCCCCATCTGCATTTCTGTGGTGGAAAGTGTCTCTTGGTTTCTCGTTGGGCATGATCTTGCTTTAACTGCAATGGGAGTCTGGAAAGATGGTGCGCTTGGCCTTCTTAGAGGCACTTGTAGAAGAGGGAAAATGAGACAGTCCCTGCCCCAAACAGTTTACAACCTATAAATCCCCTCAAAGTATAAATCTGATCTACTCCGTCAAGCACATTATTATTATTAGTAGACAGGGATTGGGAGTTTGTCCTGTTCCTGTTCCTAAAAGAACGTTCAGTCCAAGTTGTTGATTAATATATAACAATACTGATACTTAACGAATATCAGCTTTCCTTTCTCTCTCTTTTATAATGGGCCTAGTCTGTCTTCCACTGAGGTCAATTAGAGTCTTTCTATCTAATTATAACTAGATCTTATGTAGAGTTATGTAGTATGTAGTAGGATTGGCACTTTACATTATCCCTGCTGTACAGATGGGAGAACTGAGTCACAGAGTGGTGAAGTGACTTGCTCAAGGATACCCAGCAGGTCAGTGACAGAGCCAGGAACAGAGCCCAGGTGTCCTCAGTCCTAATCCTGTACGCTGTCCACAAGTCCATACTGCCTCCCAACTTCTGTGGCCATTAGATTTACCCAGTCCATTATTTGGCCCAAACATCCTCTTGTATCCAGACTTTTGCATAAAAGGGTGAAATTTGCCTCAGTGCAGAGGGGTCATACGAGGCCTTCTGCACTACTTAAACTGGGTGTGAAGGGCTTAAATGTTGCACAGAGTCTTGAGTGGGTTCATTTAATTGTGGAGTGAAATTTAGAGGGGCAGCAGAACACAAATGTACCACTTATGTTCCAATGAAGGCTCTGTCTAGTGGTGAATTTGATGGGGTAAGATCGAGATCTAGATTCTGTAAAATATAGGGGCTGAATTGTGCACTGTGGACATTTGTGGCAGGTTACCAACGCCCTGTTATTTCTGCAGTTGCCATGGCTGTAGGTAGATATATTTTACCCCAAGAAATTTCCACCTGGCAGAGCTACTAGAGGAGTTTACGATTTCCCAATGCATGCCTTGGCTGTACAAGATGAGTCTCTGCTAGTCATGTAATGTAATTTCTTTATTTGCTTCTGGCTGGTAGTATTAAACTCCTGGCCTCTGGAACATGCATATAAATCTCATTTTTTTTGTATTAACATATTTCCTTTTGAAACTGTGTGAAGCTTTTCTCGAAACTAATGGATTTTTTCCTCCCCTTGTCTGGGCCAAATGTATTCAAATCTTAACTCAGTTAAGTCAGAAGATGCCTATCATCTCAGCAGGGAATCCCACCCTTTATTCCACAAATCAGCATCCTTTTTACATGACTTTCTGATCTCCAAAGTAAAAGGGATGCTTTTTTTTTAATTTTTTTCGGTTTAACTCTGACGTTGATGTTGCAATGCCCTTTGATAGCCAAGAACACAAGAACTGACTTCAGCAGCAACTGAAACTTCATCAGGAACTAAAAAATTAAAATGGGGGGGCGATGGAAGGGGGGAAAACGGCAGAAAGTGAGACTGCTGAAACAACCCTTTGAAATTTCCCAAATGATGTCTGATGTGCCAGTCCCTTAAAGTGGCTGCGATACCTTTAGCATCAAACATGTCTCTTTTGGGGCGGGGTGGTGGTGGTGAGAGGAGAAATGTTATTAGCCATTTTTTGTGATGCACAGAAGGAGTAAGTTTCATTTGAACCTGTAATGGTTCCACCTATAAACCTCTGTAAATGTATTTATCGGGCTTTAGTAGAGTTCTTTAATATCTTCTTTCTGGTTTTCTTGAATAGTCCTTTATTTCAAAGGAACAGCAGAGGAGATATAAAAAAACAAAGCCTGGAGGAATGGTTTACCTCAAAAAATAAGCATTATCCCTCCCTTATCCACCCAAAGCCCCCACATGTATAAGGAGTGAAAACAAGAATTAAAAACTCTCTGGAAAGGGACCTCAGAGCCATTAAAGGGAAAATCTTTTCAGTTCCTCAGATGATGGGCCAGATCCTCAGCTGGCATAGCTGCATTGACATAGTGGTGTGACACTGGATCACACTAGCTGGATTTCTGAGCCAAAATCCTCTAATGTAGATTTGAGAAGGATTTTCCACCCACTAGAGCATATTATTAGGGGATGGAGGCGTGTGCATGTTTCTTCTACAATTAATAGATCACGTGCAAATAGAATGTTTCCAGGGAAAGTTTGCAAAATGGGAATGCCACCACTTACTACCAGCTCTGCAGAGCTAAAAGGTTTTACTGTAGATAACATTTTTCATTTGGTGCTGTTGTGTTTCACATTTATTGAGCCCCTGCAAAATGTCTGTAAATCGGAGTTGTATAGATTTGTCATATATCCAACCTGCAGAAATCAGCAAGTCACAAGGATTTAGAGAATGGTGTGAAATCACTTTGAATGGCAGCATCAGAAGTAAAGATTCAACCTGAGTTCCCCCTGCAGCTTCTACTCGGTAGAGTGGCATTTTTCATTTGCTGTCTTTAAGATTGTTTGGTAGTGTTGCTGTGAGCTGTTAAACAACTGCTGTGTTCCATTGTAGAGAGGGCTGCAGCTCTGTGGGAAGTGGAATGATTCCTTTGTGTGTGTGTATCAATGTGGGTTTCACAGCTGCAACTGAAGGCAGAATTTGCTCAGTCTCGCTGAAAATTAGGCCACTTGCTTGAGTGCCTAAATGTGGATTTAGGTTCCTAATTTTAGACACCCAAGTTTTAAAATTTTAGGCTGTGGGACTTGCCCAAGGTCACCCAGCACGTCAGTGGCAGAGCCAGGAAAAGGCCCAAGGGGTTCTGCTTCCTTGTCCTCTGCCTTAAGCACAGGATCATCCCATTCCCTCAGTGACCTCAGCTGAAGCTTGGAACACTGAGAAGACGTCCGGTCTCTTCTTGCACGGTGAACTCAGCAACAGAAATGAGACCGAAGCATTACAGCCCACAGGAGACTAAACTATGATGTGCCACAGGCAGAGAATAGGAGTGACCAAGGTGCACCAGTGCTCGATGTCCCTGCAATGGCAGCGAAATGATTAAGAGAGATGTAGCCAGATAATCCTGGCAAATGACCCTCACCACATGCTGCACAGGAGGGCAAATCCCACCCCAAAGGTCACTGCCAGTCTGACCTTCGGGAAAATTCCTTCCTGACCCCACATATGGTCATCAGTTAGACACTGAGCATGTGAGCAAGAACCAGATAGCCAGGCACCTGAGGGAGAGAATTGCCACTGTAACTTTTGATGGGTGGCTGAGTTTTGTCACATGTTGCCATGTGGTGTTCCACAATTGGGTATGAATTCATCCATGAGCACTGGGATTGACTCAATGGACCTGCATGGTTCAGAGGGTGAATTGCTGTTCTATTTGGGACCAAAGTTAGGGCGAGGCTAGGATACATCGTATGACTGATCATCTGCTTGCGTGGTTCCCTGAGCGGTTGCTGAGTCGTACCCTGCTGCACCCCAGTCCTTAGTGAGAGGGCATGGATTTGATTCTGGTGTTTTTCTCACTGCCCATTGCAATTTGCAATTCCTTGAGTCTGGCCATATTTGATGTGTGTGCTTGGAACCTAGGGACAACCTGTCCTTCCCGTCTTGGGTCAGGCAGTGAGATACCCTGTAGAGGTGCTTGAGCAAACAAAACATCCAAATACTGAGGGAAAGAAATAGGGATTTGGGATTGCTTTTTCTGTCACTGACCACTGCAGCTCCTTGGCTGAGCTTTTCCCACACCTCTTGGGGAGATGGTCCTCTACATCATTCCCTCCCTCCTCCTCCTCTTCTGTGCTGCTCAGCCTGGAGGCTCAGGGGCTCTTAGCAGACCTGGTGAAGTTGTGTTCCTCCTGCACTGCGTCTGCCTTGGGATGGTGGGGAAGCATATGGATTCCTCCAACAGCTGCACAGCCCTGCAGCATAGCCATCTTCTCAAAAAGGACCTGGGACGGACAAGCATAGAAGTGCCTTCTTTTGGGCACCAACGGTCATGCCCCCCCCCAAAGGGTTCCTTCACAATAGATTGAAAACAATTGAAAGTTAAAAACAAACGAAACAAAACAAAACCCAAACAACCCCAAAGCAGTGTGGCTGTTTTTTAAGGCATTTGAAAAGTATTTATTTGAGGTCAGTTTCCCCTGCCCCACTAACTGTCGGAAATCACCCACCAAGATGACAAAAATTCCATTATAAATGTGTAAAGATGGCAGCTGGCCAGGAGAGTCTTACACAGAGAAAGCTTCCTATCAAGTTCTATTGTCAGGAACATTAGCTAAACAGTTTTCAGATTAAAACAGGGGTTTTTAGACAAACAGATTTGCTGGACCACTTCAGAAGTAAAATCCACTTTCCCCTGCTATCATGTGTGGCAATATACCTTCTCTGAAGCAGCTAGTTTAGATGGATCTCATCTCACTTCTGTTCCCTCTAATGAGCACCAGATGTTTTTACAGAGCTCTCAGGTTTAAAGAACCTTATGAGGAGCGCAGTCTCCTTAACCCAACCTTTTACATACGTTTGGATGTGTGCATCAGGAGGTTATCGAGGATTTAATTCCATCCACCAGTGAAAGAGTAGAGTTCCAGCAACTGTCTTAAAGAAGTAGACTGGGAAATGCTGAGGGCTACCTGAAACATAGTGCGGTAAAACTAGTAAAGATATTAAATCAATAACTGTTGAGAAAAATATCCCAGTTGTGACTTCCTGCAGAAGGGTAATTCATAAGGCCATTGAAGAAAATGTTCACAAAGTGAGAACTGGTTAGGCTTAACAACTCAGAGTTCTTGTAAAAGAACTTTCGTATGTTTATGGCAGTCCCAAGCCCTCTGATGGGGACAGTTTAGTGTGTGGGAAGCAGCCTGGCTGTAGGTTTGAAAAGAGCTGCTTTTGCTGGAGATCTACACAACTGCAAATCCATTTTTGTTCAAGGTAACTGCAGGAATTATGTTGATAATAGACTGGGAAATTATATTCCTTAGTCTCTAGTCCTAGTCATTTCTCTTCTAATGAATGATCTGACCCACTCCAGAAGTCCAAACCCTTCTTGACCGCTCAGAATTCTGGACAATAATATCACAGAGCAGGATTATAATAAATAAATAAATAAAGACTGTAATTTACTGAGGAACCCTTTCAAAGCGTTGAACTATTCATAGCTTTATGACTACATATTAATCTGCTCTCATTTATTGCTTTGTAAGGCTATTTTGACAAAAGTTCATTATCAAGACTGCTAAATGCTTTTAAAGTATTGATTGGAGGAATTATTACATCACAGTGATAGACACAGTGTGTTAAGATGGATTGTATGGCTCGGACTATCTGAAATTTCCCCCCTTTTAATTGGATCGATCCCCAGAATAAACGAAGTTTAATTTAATTTTGAGGAAAATTGAGCAGTTGTTTTCAAGTCTCTGTCAATATGCATTATTTCAATTACATGATGATAAGCACACTGAGGGTTTGCAAACAGGCTGAGCGGACACACAGGCTACACACTGAATAAGATCTCCACACTTGGTGGGCTTCACTTGACCTTTCCAGGATGGTTTCTATTTCCCAAAAGTAGAGAGGTAAGAGAAGCACTCCCTGCTAAAGCAGTTTGGGTAATGCTGGATTTACAGACAGAATGTTAATCCCACTCAAGTAGCTTTACAGAGGCACAAGTGGGGGACCCTAAGGGGCCAACTTTTCCCTCATCGCAAAATGTTATGACTTTTTGCACTAAAACAGAGCCTCTCATTAGAAGATCTCTACATGCTTTATGAGCATTCATTCAGCTTCAGCATCTTGCTGTGAGGTGGGTGCAGTATAGCACATATTTTAAAGTTAGGTAAACTGAGGCACCGAGAAGTTTGGGCACTTGAAATGCCTTGGGCTTGATTTTCAGATGTGCTGAGCACCTGCAACTCCAGTGGATTCCAATGGGAGCTGCAGTGGCTCAGCATTTCTGATCATTAGGCTGAATGCCCAGAAATGGAGGCACCCAAAAGTGGAGGTCACTTTTGAAAATTTTGGACTAAGCTGTCATAAAAAGAGTCAGTGGAAGAGGTAGGACTAAAACCCAGAAATTGTGATGCTTCGTCTCTTGCGCTAACTCTTAGGCACCAGTGTCCTAGGTTTCAACTTATGCAGCTATCTCACATTAAAGTCTACGCTCCTTTGTCTACACTACAGCTTTAGAATGTTAGTTAAAAAGTGTTAGCTAACATGTTTTAACAACACACCTTTAAATTATAGACAAGGCCTGAATCAGCCCTGAACCAATGCCCCTTCATGCTGGTAGGGAACAATAACATGGTGGATTTTTGGTTGAGCCTTAAAACCAAAGGCTTGGATCACATTCTCTCGGTAACTGACATCAGAATCTGGTTCCTGTCCATTTTTTTTCCAAATGAAGGGATAGCTGGTTATTGCTGATGTTAAAGACAAATTTCCATTAGGAGTAATTACATTCCATTTATGTAAAATTCCTCCTGCATTTTTGAATGGATATGGTATTCTTCTTCTCTTCTTGTACTGTTATGTGCACTGTTATATTTCTGCTGCATTCCATGCCAGAGATAGTTGCTGTGATGGAAACAGAGCTGCTCTGTGATAATTTATGAGTCTCGAATATTGACCAGGCTATAGGGGTGTTTACTTGGTGAATATATTGGTTTAGTTTAATAGTGAGCTGTAAGGAAAACAAGCAGGAAGGAAGAAGAATGACTCCAGATAAGCCATGTCTCAGCAAACACTTGAGAGTTGTAAGGAGAATGTCAGATCAGAAAAAGGACTATAGCTGGATAAAAAAGGACTAGTTCTCTCTGCAGGGAGGCCATCGTTGAGGAGTTGCTTAGGCAGAACAGACTGACACCTAGGACTTGCTGGGGTGTTTTAGGATGTTAGGTCTGTCCGAGCTACCATCGGGGATGATAAGCCTTTGGGTAAGATAGATGTGTATAAGATTGTTTTTTTAAAATCCTTTGTCTCTTATGCTAGGTTCCTACTGTCAAAATAAGTGATACTTTGGAGTAAGAAGGGTATGTGTCACTGTATTCTCCACTGGTCACAGAGTCTTGCAAGGAAGATGCACTAGGACCTGCTGGGTAAGCATGGTTTATACACAGGGTACTGTAGCCCAGAACCTGGTCTAAGAGTGGGGGACTTGAGGAATGCCACCCCAGGACAGGTAAAGGCCCAAAGCCTGACTCCTGAGGGGGAGCATTCAGACAGACCACAAAGGGGACAGAGAAGCTGTTTGTAGCTCTGCAACCATCACTGGTGCATTTTAGTGCTGGGTGAAGTGATTCCTGTCCTAGGAGCACTAGGAGTTGGTGTTTATAAAGTGCTTTGGGAATCTTCAGAATGCAAAGCATTATATGGATGCAGTACATGATTATTTAATAATAATTAACTGACAATTAAACAAGTAAACAAAACCTTTTGAAGTACCAAGGCCTTCATAAGTCAGAATTGTTTTTTTAAATCAAGGGGTGAAATCATCCCCAAAGCAGAGATCTCACACAAGGCTCTAGATATTTTTACCTCAGAAATCACTTACCTACTTCATGAGGGGTAGGATCCTGCCGTTCTGCCCCACTCCACCTGCAGGCATGGAGGGCCATCAATGGATGGAAGTGGCTCCACACTGAAGGGGCAGGGGAGGCTCTGGAGTGGCATCAATGCAGTGGAGCTGAGGAATGGGGGCAGGGCCGGCTCCAGGCACCAGCGCAGGAAGCAGGTGCTTGGGGTGGCCAATGGGAAGGGGCGGCACGTCCGGATCTTCAGCAGCGGGTCCCTCAGTCCCTCTTGGAGGGAAGGACCTGCCACCGAATTGCTGCCGAAGAATGAAGCAGCACGGTAGAGCTGCCGCCGAAGTGCTGCATCTTTATTTATTTAAATTTTTCCCCCCACTTCGCCGCGTGGGGCGGCATAAAAGCTGGATCCAGTCCTCCTGAGCGGGGGAGGTTGGAATAGTCCCGAGAGCAGGTGGAGAAGTGGCCATGGGATCTACCTCCATGTGGGCAATACTTGGGGCTGTGGCTCTAACAACGTTCACAGAGTGGCTCCATTGGCCTGCTGTCGATCAATAGAAACACCACACAGGATCTTAATGTGCTTTACATTGTGATAAGAAGTCTTGCCTTTCTCTTTTAAAAAATAACTCAATCCCTAAGAGCCATGCAACCAAAAGTCAGGTAGTGCCAAAGCTCAAAATTTCCCCTCACTTACACCCCATGGGAGGCCACTGAAATCAATGGGCTTGTGTAGAGCTGGTCGAGAATTTTCTGTTGGGAAATTCTGAGTTGATAAAATCAAACTGTTTTGCAGGAACATATCAATTTTGTCCAAAAATGCTGATGAAAAATTACTGAAATGATTCATTTCCATAAGCTTGAAACATTTCATTTTGACTTTATCGTTTCAATGTTTTTGTTAAGATAATTACCGTATATACTGGTTCATTAGTCCATTCGTTTATAAGCCGACTCTCCAAAATGGATAGTTAAAAATAGCAAAAACTATATGACCCTTTCCTAAGCCGATCCTATATTTCAGGGGTTGGAAAAGTTTGGCTCCCAGCCTGTCAGGGTAAGCCGCTGGCGGGTCGGGACGTTTTGTTTACTTGGAGCGTCTTCAGGCATGGAGGCCCTCAGCTCCCTGTGGCCGCAGTTCGCTGTTCCCAGCCAATGGGAACTGCAGGAAGTGGTGTTCAGGTTTGGCCGATCGTGGCTCCCACTGGCTGTGACCTGCCACTCCAGGCCAATGGGGGCAGTGGGAAGCGGTGCGGGCCCAGGGATGTGCTGGCTGCTGCTTCCTGCCGCCCTCATTGGCCTGGAGTGGTGAACTGCAGCCAGTGGGAGCTGCGATCAGCCAAACCTGCAGACGTGGCAGGTAAACAAACCAGCCCGGACCACCAGAGTGCTTTCCCTGGCGGGCCACATGCGAAAGGTTGCCAATCCCTGTATTAGGTATTCAATTCAATGATTCCATAGAGTTTAAAATCATCAGATTTTGGTGTAAACCCGTTTTTAAACTGACCCCCACTCTCTGATGTGTTACTTTTTTATCAAAAATATTAGACTTATGAACGAGTATATACGGTGTTTATAATTAATATATAGTCAAAATTCATTTAACTTCTCCAGCCATGTCAACTGTAATATCAGAGAGTTGGGAACTATCAGCTTGTTGAATACACTGCACCACATGTTTCCTAAGTACTCCTTCCAGCAGCCTCCTACCCACGTTAAATGAGAGGGTAAGGGTACAGACCTCAAGATACCCCTGGGAGAGAACCTGTAGGGGAGAGCAGCAATTGCCCACAAATATCCTTTATGTTTTCTACCAAAGATAAAAACAGAGCCTCTCAAGAGTGGCTCCATCCACCTCTGCTAGGTTCCACAAGCAAGTCAACAAAATCTCACAAAGGTGCTGACAGATCTAATGTGATCAGCATGTATGTATCACCCATTGCTGGAGCATACATGGTAAACGCTGTAGAGTCATTTCAATGGCCTCCCATGGGGTGTAAGTGAGGAGAGAATTTGAGCTTTTGTTACAGATCTTCCTCTGTGCCGATCCACAGAGGTTATGAGTCTCTTAGGGTATGTCTACACCACCCGCCAGATCGGTGGGCAGTGATCGATCCAGTGGGGATCAATTTATCACATCTAGTCTAGATGCGATAAATCGACCCCCGAGTGGTCTTCTGTCGACTCCTGTATTCCACTGCCGTGAGAGGCGCAGGCAGACTTGACGGGGGAGCGGGAGCAGTTGACTCACCGTGGTGAAGACACTACGGTAAATCGAGCTAAGTACGTTGATTTCAGCTACGTTATTCATGTAGCTGAAGTTGCATAACTTAGATTGACCGCCCCCCCCCCCCCCCCCGTAGACCAGGCCTTATAGTCCCCAGCTACAGAGGTTTAGCTCAAGGTGTAGCAGCGCATCGTTTAGCTGTGAGGGTCTGGATCAATACCTGGTATGCCAGCCTGGAGAGGGCCATCACATATGCTTTACCTTTGTCCACTGCTTGGAGGACATCATCAACTGCTAGAACCAAAGTGATGTCTGCCTTATGCTTAGGCCTACAGCTTGAATGGCAGGCCTTAGCACTTAAGAAACCACCATTGTTTCCTGGCAAAGCTACTCCAGTGCACCCTGGCCCAGATTTTTCTTGCATAAGGCAAAATGCCTCGAGCTGTGGGTGGAACATTCTGAGCAGTGGCTCTTACTACACTTCTGAAAACATGCAGCCAGCACTCCCTCCTAGGGCAGCCCTGCCAGCACTTAGCACTGTGCAGAGAGAGACAAAGCCATGGCCATGCTCCAACCTGCCAAGACACACCACTTCTGCAGGCAGATCCGAATGACCCTCTTTCCACCTTGTCCTCTCCAGCACGTTGCAGTCAGACGATGGCTGCCTCATGTGGACAAAAGGGTTCCCAGAGCACTCTTTCCCCTCTAGCACATTCACAAAGGACTCTACACAATCTGGCTTCAACATGAGACGGAGAGCTGAGTTCTTTGAGAGTACTCTATTTATTATTACACATGGGGCGAAGCATGCTCATATTATTCACACAGAAGGGCAGGATCGGTCTCTCTTGTGTTCCATGCAGCAAGGGGGTGAGGCACAGAGTTGTGCCCCATCCTTACAGATTAGTTATTCATTGTAACAGCACCAATCCTAATGAATTCATTTGATATTCGTTGGCTGTCATGTGCACTTCTGTAGGTTTTCAGCTCTAATTTAGGACAATTAAAATGAAGTGTTAGTGAGCAATGTTTCCTCTGCATTGCACAGTCTATAACATTTTCTTTTTAAAGGAGGGTTTCAGATTTAGCCTGCTCACGCGGGTGATGTTATTGTGGGCGAGATTTTACAGCTTGATACTGCAAGCTTAATGAATTAATACAGCAGATACAATTTTCATGGGTCAGTGTGTTGGGCTGGCCAGCAGATCTGTCTAGATTAAGCCTTGGGAAAGACTAATTGAAAAATATCTTGTATTGGTTTGCTTAAAAACAATAAGCAGATATCTTCCAGGATGAAATGTATGAACAAGATGTATAAAGGCAAGCTGGCGATTTCTCACATGCTTCATAGTTCATATAGTAAAATAGACAATCTTTCATAATCACACGTGGGGGGGGGAACCCAATCAATTTGTGTGTAAAATTCTAAGCCCTTTTGAAAATACAATTGAAACATATTTCCTCTGTGTTTCCCAGTTAATTTCATTTGCAATATTTCTGGCATCAAAGCTTTACTAGCATGGAGGGATCATTTCTTTCTCACAATACCACTTTCAGGATTCATTTATCTTGTCTGTTAGACTAATTATCCGAAAATTCGCCAATAGACTGTTACACTTACATGCTCCAATAAATGTAGTTTTAAATCAGCGGCTTACTTTGCTGCAGTGGTACAAGCTTTCCTGGATTGTGTCTAACTGGAATCATTCATCTGTGATCACAACACTAAAGGGAGAACAACAACATTAAGGTTTGTATGAATGATCATGCTTATTTATATGCAAATACGTCTGACAAATCAATAATGTATGATTTAGCTGTTCAGTGTGCATTAAGAGAAGTGCCAGCATTCCCAGGTGGCAGTCTCCAAAAGAACGTCAGTCCCTCCCACCCCGTAACCATCTTCACCAGTCAAGTGACTGAAAAATAGTCTGTGTCCTCAGCTATACGTGAGTGCAGAATTAAATACAGCCCCATGTTGCCTCTTAGTCAATGAAGTTTGGGGAGGGGGGTGTCAGCATTGCGGGAATGGTCTCAGTGACTGGCAAGTGGGAAGATGCCCCCTGATGTCAGAGCTTTGGAGCTGGAGCATAACAGGGTACCCTGCCAAAAAGCATCCTTATGATAAATGGCTTGATATGCCAGCATAATGCTGAGAACCAGGAGAGTGACAAGAGCTTTAAAGGAAAGCTGTCAGCAAGACACCAGGGGAAGATGGCTCAAGCAAGGGGAAAGCACTCAGATGGGAGTTTCTGACTTTCACAGTCTAGGGCCACAAGCTGCCTGTTCATCCAGACCTTCCTGTGTGTGAAATATAATAATGCTTTGCATGTAAACAGCCCTATGCCTGGCATGATAGAACTGGACTCCTGCATCATGCTCCCTCCACTAGGCCATCCAGAATTTAGCTGCTAAAATTATCTCCTTCCCCTATTCATGTGACTTTCTCCTTTTCCCTTCTCTGGCTTCCCTTTACACACCATCTCAAGTTTAAACTTCACATCTTCACCCTCAAGAACCTATACAGCTCTGCCCTGGCACAGAGCTCAGATCTTGTCTCTGACCATAGCTTTCCTTGTCCCCTTTGTGTCCTCCGTACTCTCAGCCTCACCACTCCCTTTGTTTCTTTCTCTTCTATGCATGGACTGAACCCTTCTATCTTTGTGCATCAAGCCCTGAGCCTTTCTTCATTCAAATTCCCCCTTAGAAGTTGCTTTTTCCGTAATGCCCCAAAAGATCAACCCTCTTTAGTCAAAAATAAAATGGGGTGGATCCTCAGCTGATGTAAGTCACCAAAATCAGTTTTCACCAGAATCTGGCCCAATAGTTTCCACATTCTGGTGTGCACTGACACACGGTGTAGACATGTCCTTGGTTAACACACCACCTCTTGTTTCCCAGCACATCACGGCTTATCTGGGTCTGGCTTGTAGATTGTAAACTCCCTGGGGTCTCATACAGTCTTGTACAGTCCCCCCCACATTGGCAGCACTAAAGAAATAATACAGTAATTTGAGTAGGTAAATATGTATGTCCATTTTGTAGATGAGCAACCATGCACTGAGGGCCAAATATTGGCCTGGGGTAAATGCGTGCACTTCCACTGAGCCAGTGGAGTTGTGCTAATGCTAGTGGTGAATTTGGTCCTAAGATCATGCAAAAAGTTTGTGCCAGAGCCAAGGACATAACCAAAGAGTCCTGACTCCTAGTCCTGCTCCTTAACCACAAGATTAATCACCTTCTAAAGGGCTCGTTGATTAAACAGAACATACTGCTATTTCCTCCTCAATGAATGCTTTATTAATCTCTTACAATAAAGAGATTTATGTAAAAAGTAAGGTACTGGAGCAGAAAAATCCTTCAGCTGGGTTCTCTTCATGTGGACCAACCTGCCATCCCAAGATCTCTGCCACACCCCAAAGGATCCCTAATTCCTCCCCTACAACAAGGTCTTTACAGCTCCTCCTTCAACACTCAGGCCCTATGTAGGAGCCTTCGATGTTCTGGCTGAGGGGGGCTGGCTAGGAGACTATGTTCACTCTGTTTTTTAACTAGTCAAAAGGCGCTGGTTGCCATGGAGCAGTGTGAGATCTTCTCATCCTCTGTCTGAAGCCCCCTCAGCCACCGCCAGTCAGAGTCAAAGACAGAGAAGAAAATGTGGGTTCCCAGGGATGGCAATTGAAGGCACTAACAGCCAGGTGGGACAGCCCAAGCCCTGAGCAGACACTGTCACCTGCTGCTATACCTCATTGACATTTTAACATTACCAGCAGGGCCTGGATCCCAATAGGTCCCTGCCTTAGTCTCTTCCCCACTTCCCTGTCATCTATGGAATGTGGATCCAGCCGAATATATTGTTGCATTATGCAACAGGACACTCCCACTTAAAGACGTGTGACCTAGAGCATCAGTTATCTGTACATTGGGGTAAAAGTCAAGCCAGGACCAGGGCAGAGGAACATAAAATGTCCGTGAACCCCAAGGGAAAAGAAGACCAGCTTTAGATGGATGCTGCACAGTCCACCCTGTGCTTGTACTGTTTGAAAATGGAGATAAATTGCTTGGTTATTACTGGCATCTGAAGAACATTCAGAAATCCATGAAAGAAAGAAATCCCAGTGTATGGGCTGGTGGGTGGGGGTGAGGGGAGGAATAAGTTTAATGGCTTGCATGAACTGTCAAGTAAACCCTCTACAGACTTCAGCATCTTCTGTGGCACGTTCTCATTCTGACATAGAAGCGACATTTATAGGTCATAACTCTGAGGAGCAGTTGGTCTCTCTGGCACTATTACACTTAAATGTGAAGGGCTTCATCTGCTGACTATCACAGTGGAAAAGGCAGGCTGAGCAGTTAAAGTAACAGTTCAAGAAGATCCCTTAGGGATGAAATGAGCGAACGAGAATAATCAAGCATTTTCACAACTTGGTCCTTCAGTGTATTAGTTTCCAGAGGCTAAGCTGCCTTTAGATTTCCCTGTTTATTTTTTAATCCACATAGATAGAATATGTAGCTGTTTCACCCATTATATTCATAATTATAATTCACTAGTTAGCTAACTAGATACATATGTACGTGATATAAAACAGTGTGTGCGTCTCTGTGAGTGTGTGCATATACATATGTACATACACAGATGCACGCTATCAAAAGAACCAGTAGGAGATTGTATTAGCTTAAAAATGGAGCATCTGCACAGCCATTAATTTCATTATAGGGGAAAGCAGGAAACAGTGTTTCTCAATGAAGCCCAGATTGAGAGTCTGGTAATTTACACTGGAATTTTAATAGGTTCTTACAAAAAGAGATGAACGCACAGAAGTTCTCCTCTGACTGTGGTATAATAAAAAGGATATGTCACTGCAGAATAGCTTTGCACATGAAAATTGTACATAGTTTGGGATTATAGTATGTTACTTGAGAGGTACACTCCATCAGTCCTGCAAGAGGAAATCAGGTAAAGAAAGGTGCCCTAGGTTACACTGTGTCATTCTCCTTACTAGTCACATTTATCACTGGAGTGACTAATGCAGTGCCCCCCACACAGACAAAACTAATTGTTTTAAATAATATGATGTCTGTGTCATGTTAATTCTCTAAACTCCACCACACAGGGAGCAGACTAGGAATGCAGCCTCATAGATGTTGACTGCCTAGGCTTATAGGAACCAATACTCATACAGGGTCTGACCCAAAGCTCATTAAAATCAGTGAAAAGGCTTGGGAAGGAACCAACTCTTGCTACTCACACAGATATCCTTAAATTATGCTTCTTTTGCATGAACCCAAACTGACTTTGCTCTTTGTTGGATACCTCTCCAGTTGTTACAGAATGCTCTGTTTCTGGGTAACACCTTTCCTGTGAGCACTGTGCATTCCACAGGGATTTCCAACAGGGTGCTGCTGTGCTCTGGACTGGACTGTCCACAGACAAAAGTTTTCTTTGCCTGTCTTCAGTATGGCAGATACTGGATTAAAGAAAACCAAGAGTACAGAAACCAGCACACCCTAGGAAAGAATCAGGAGAAATATTAAGGGTGTGCTTATTTCTGTTTTCTAACAAGCTATACGTGAAAATTTAACTTTGGGTTGGTAGATTTATGCAGTTTATTTTTAGCAGCTGTGAAGGATTTCACCAAAATGGGAATATGTACATATTTTATTGACTTTGGGGAAAGATTTTGTCACAAGCACACACACGCAAATACATAGTACAGTTAAAATCTCAGCCTGGGTATCCTATTTTTGCAGGGTGCTTACCAATATGAAATATTAAAAGTGCTATATCCTTGCCTTCTCGTAGTTCTTCATATTCAATATGGCCAGTCAATTGATATGTAAATAAAGTGTACTATCACTCTATAAACTACGGATACCCTGCATTATTTAAACTCTGAAAGAGATGCATCATCCGTTATGTGGCTCATTGGTGGAGCCCTGCTGAGTATTTGGCAATAAAGCCTCAGAGTGCCTCATCAGAAACAGCAGTTGGTCCAGGGGAAGTTCATTTATGCATGAAATATTCACAGAGCAACAATGCAAACCTTAAACATCAGTAATTGTTGCGTTTCTATTGCCTCTAACTAGTGTCTCTAAATTATTGTAAAAGACCGGCCAATTTACAAATTACATATATTTGTCATGCTCTTGTACCTTTAGTGAACTACCCATAATGGTGATAGCATTTTTAATGTACACACAATCACTGAGCCTTCTTTGGAGAGCTAGCCAAAACTGGTTCTTTAAGGGAATAGCTGGCCAGGTTTCTGGAGAAAGTCATTGGTATATTAGCTGACTCATTGCTGGTTGTTCCAGCTGTTTATACTCAGCTCTACAATGTATAATAAATTTCTTATAAGACAGTCCTTATGCATATACCCCCTCTTCCCCTGCTGTAATTCCATCTACTCGCTGCAGTCGCAAAGGGCTTATCCTACCATGTGAATGAGTCTAGAACTTTCTCATTGGTTCCAGACTTATCCTATGCAATGTGACTGAGTCTCCATTTCAATATGATGTTGTTGCTGATGGCACAGTTATTGTGCAGCATCTGGGATGAAGCAGTGGTAGAAAGTCAACCCTGCATCTCAAGCTCAAAACAATGAGGCAAATTAATCCCTCCTGTAACTCCATCAAAGTCAGTGGAGTTACACCACGGATGAATGGTACCTGAAGAGTTAGACTAGGACATGGTGGTTTCTATTTGTGCTGCCCTTCTGATAGTGTCTTGCTTTTCCTGCTGAAATGATTAAACATACAAGTGTTGAGCTACCCTGGGATTAACAGACTATGCTGATCTAGGCTTTGTGAAAATGCTGCTCATTTCAAGCGGAGTATTTTTCTACTCCATTTTATCTAGGCTTTGCAGAGCTTGGAAAGCATAGGACCATCTTTTCAACAGTATCTTTGATAGGACTGGAGGTTCTTGGTTTTGATTGTCCATATGTGGAGCAGACCCTCACGTGGGTTTATAGGCTCTTGCCTCTGCTTCTCTCTCCACTTTGCCATGTCTATCCTGAATCCAGCCATGCTGGTATGCTCATGCAAAGTGAGCAGTGAGAGAGCTAAGTGCTGCCACACTAAATGACTCATTCATTTAGTATTTTCAAACTCATTAATATCATCCCCAGCAAAACCCCAAAGAACAACTAGTGGATCAAGGGGTAAATTAGTACTTGTGATCGCTGATCTGTCAGCAGATTAAGTCGTGAGTTGCCATTTTACAGAGCATTCTCTCCAAATGTGTATAAGGAAAGTATTGCCCTGACAACATCTTTCCACTTGCCTGTTGATATTTAACATCTGTTTTTCTGTGCCCTTCCATTTAATGAAAGTTGGCATTGCTTGTCAGAAATCTCTTCCTTGTCCCATAGGGGAGGATGTAATTTCCCATGATAGCACATTCCTTTATGTTCTACAGTGTGTCCCTCTGGGAACAAAACTCCCTTCCCCTCCAACCCTGCATTTTGGGCAAACCCCGCAAATTCATAAAATACAATATCCCTTCCCTAGGCATATTGGTCCATCACGAACAGTTGACAGCTTTAGGTCTGATGGTGGGAAACATGGGTGTAGTTGCTGCTTGTGGCAGATGGCTTTCCTGGCTGTCTCTGTACTGGGAGAAACCAAAGCCAGAGATCTGAACATCCCTAAAAGTTTGGCGGAGTTGGAATTTGGATCTGAACTTTAAGACTTAAATCCATATTTATATACAATCAGGGTGAAGGAATGGATTTGCTGCCAAGAGTTGCACACAACTGGAGGGCTTTTGCTTCTCTGAGATTCTTGAAATAGATTCAGGTTATATATAAAAGGTCAATAGGTGAAACTCACTCTGTGGAACTTAAGCAGAGAGGAAGGATGGGCCAGTGGGTAAGAGGGCTTCCCAGCAGCTTAGGAGACCTGCATTCAATTCCTTTCTCTCTGGGTAGCCTAAGCCAAGTCACTTTGGCCCAGATGCGAGTTAGGTGCCTAATTACCTTTGAGGATCTGGGCCTTTGATTCTCTGCACTTCCATTTCCCATGTGTAAATTGAAGATAACTGCACTGCCCTAACATACCAGGGTGTCAGGATTAATACATATAAAGACTGTGAGGTACTCAAATACTACAATCATGGGGTGCATATAAGCACCTAGAACAGATTGGCTTTGCACTAGCTCTGTGCTCAGAGATGAATTTCACTCCACATGAAAGAACCATGAGTCTGAGTAAGAAAGAAGCTCAGAAGGAGAATCTGAGCAGCAAATAGCACCTTTTGGCCACCCAGCAGCAGATGACAATAAAAGCTAATGTAACAAAAACACTCAACTTTTTTATTCACTTTACAAAATGAATTTCTTGAGCGAGTTCTGAAGCTGGACGCTTTCAAAGGCTCCTGACTCCTGGTTTCTCTTTGACTTGTTTTATGATGTTTACTGAAAGTTCAGAAAATTAAATCTTTTGCAGTTTCAGAAATGCACATGATGGATGTGTTTTGGGATTCAAATCAAGGGAGGGAGAATGCTTCTTTAAATTATTAGCTTGGCTCCTCTCCACCGTGCTGCTCCTCTGTTAATTAAACAGCGGACATATGTTAAGGTTGTTTTACAAGCATCTGGAAAGAAAAATTAACATTTTTTATCACTGTCACTGTAATTTCTTAACTGTATGTATATGTGGACAATATGAAAATTGGTTTCATTAAAAAAGTTAGAGTGGCTCTCTTTCATTATAAAGCAAGCCATCTGAGGAAGGGGACTCTGAATGACTGATGAAGATTCTGGCTAGACGAATATGTGGTATGACTTCATGCTTCATGAGACATTGGCCCACAGCTATGAAAATGTAATAGTGCATATTTGTAGCAAAAGAATAATACTATGCATGTCTATAGGGCCTTCTGCTCAAAGATCTCAAGGCGTTTTGCAAACAATAATGACACTACGTGTAGTATTTAGGAATTGGTTGGTAGCCCGTTGGATAGTTTGTATACCCTCTGGTAGCTTTGGTTGTCTTCTATGGTTCAGGGGCCACTGCAGCCACGTGCATATGTAGCTAGGCCTCAAATGCTGTATATAGTTCATTTGGACCCCACTCTGCTCATGTGGTTCCTTCCAGTTATGTTTGTTGCATAAAGAGCAAAGGACACAACAGTTTTATAGGGTAAGGAAATATTATTGGCAAATGGGGAAACCTGAGGCCAAGCTATGTTAAATAACTTGTCCAAAGTCACACAGGAAGTCTGTGGCAGAGCAGGAAAAAGCAGCTTTTTCTCCTGACTCTCAGATCTATACCCCAGAGCACAAGACTATCCTTCCCCCATCCTGAGGCTATGGTAATTGAATTCCTTGGGAAGCTGAAGATACTTGGGTGTCCCAACGCAACTGAGGGTGTGTCTAAGGTTGTACAGTGATGATGTAGCGTCACACCTTTTTTTGGGTCACAGCTTGCAAATTCATTATGGCCTCCCTCAAACTTTAGGAGGAAGAGTAACTATCCATGCTTTATTCCAGGTGAGCATGAATTGATATCTGATCAACTGCCAAATTGCATTGGAGCTCCCTTGGGAAGATGAATGACACCATCATGACTGCTGCAGGCCTAGTTTATAATTGCCAGCTTAATGGACAACAGACAAGTAGGTGATTGTTAATAATTCATGTAAAGGAGTTACGGAAAAAGAAGGGAGATTTCTAAAGTTCTAATAAAACTAAGAGGAGCTGGCAAGGTTCGTGGCTTCTGCTCTTCTTCGCATCACTGCTTCACTTTCCAGGCATTATAGGACCAGTGATAAAACAAAGCTCCAAAGATGGTTACATGGATCTAGATCTAAACTTCCACACAGGTCCAGAGGAAGGGATGGTGCCATGGAAGCCTTTGAGCCTCCCCTTTATCATAGAATGGGGGAGACTCGTTTATGGCCTTCACATATGGATTTAGAGGGCATGACCTTGGCCAATAGTGTCCATGGGCTTCATGGTACATCTGCTTTGCTTGTGGAATAGAACTGGATCTTTTAGTCTCCTGTGCAACATTCACATCAAATTAAAGGAACATCAGACTATAAGGTGATATGTTTTATACTCCGCTCCCTTCTGCCCATGTGTTAAGGTGGAAATTTATTTACTGGATTAGAACTCAGTAGTTTCAGATTCCCAGTCCCCTGTTCAGACCACTAGGCACTTTAACACAGTCAGAGTTACCGCACAATATTAATAGCAAGGCCCATTAGTTGGACACTGAAGAAATAAATGATTAGGGTGTGGGAGAGCATTCTTAGGTTATTTGTTGCATTGCATGGTGCCAATTAAACACATTCCTAAATTGACATATTTGATCTATTCAGTTTCCAGTACTCTCAATCCACTGTTGCTAATTATGACAATATGTTGCTTGTCATTGAAGAATTGTCCTAATCCAAATTTCCTTGAGCAAGGAGCTACACTTAACTCCAGCTGGACAAAAAAGTTTCCTAGTCCCTAACAAAACAATATGACAGGGTTTCAGCATGTCTACAGAATTGCTCCATAATGGGCTGTGAAATTTGAAGACTCAGGATCAAATGCTGCCTGACTTACTCTCACAAATAGTCCAACTGAAGCTAATGGGACTATGTATTTGAAGGAGGACCTGATCTCAACACCACTGAAGTCAATGGGCATTCTTCTATTGACCTCAGTGGGCATCAGGGCAGCTCCAGGCACCAGCTTATCAAGCAGGTGCTTGGGGCGGCAACTCCGGAGCGGGGCGGCACTTTCATGTATTTAGCGGGAATTCGGCGGAGGGTCCCTCAGTCCCGCTCGGAGCGAAGGACCTCCCACTGAATTGCCGCAGATTGCGATCGTGGCTTTTTTTTTTGTTTCTGGCTGCTTAGGGCGGCAAAACCCCTGGAGCCGGCCCTGGTGGGCATTGGAGCAGGTCCAAGTTTAGCAGGATTTAGCTGTCAGTATACAACTATCTGAACAGCAAATGAACAGTAAAGGCTTAAAGGCTCCAGCATCTGATTTTATCTTTGCATTCAAAACAACACATCTCCATTTGGAATCTTTCGCTATTCCATAAAGTACAGAGAGAATTCACAACTAGGCAAACTATGCAGCAAGCAGACTACTACCCAGACCAGATTCTTATCCTCTTACCCATGCCAAGTAGTATCTTAAACATGGTGTAGACTTAAACCTTATACTGGCATAGCTACGTTGGCCAGAGGTGTGAAAACCCCTACAAGAGAAAAAATAATGCAGGCAGAAGTCCAGCAGAAGAGCGGGGGCAATCCAGCTTACTGCACTGAATGCCACTATATAAATCCATGACACCCATACCTTGAATTGGAAATAGTACAGAGATGGGCAAAAATGATTAGAGGTATAAAACAGATTCCATACGAGGAAAGCTTAAACAGACTCTTCATCTTAGACAACTAACAGAGATCTATAAAATCTTGAATGGTGTGGAGAAAGTGAACAAGGAAGTGATATTTACATCTTCACATAACACAAGAACCAGGGGTCACCCATGAAATCAATAGGCAGCAGGTTTAAAACTAACAAAAGGCAGTACTTCTTCACACAATGCACAGTCAACCTGTAGAACTCATTGCCAAGGGATGCTGTGCAGGTCAAAATTATAACTGGGTTAAAAAATGAATTAGAGAGGTTCATGGAGGATAGGTCCATCAATGGCTATTAGCCAAGATGGTCATGGACACAACTCCATGCTCTAGATGTACCTAAGACTCATTAGTTAATACACCTGTTCTGTTAATTCCTTCTGAAGCATCTGACACTGGCCACTTGGAAAGCAGGATACTGGGATAGATGAACCATTGGTCTGACCAGTATGGCTGTTCTTACATTCTTATGAAAAAAGTGCATCCCTGATCAAGATAGCTAAGCTGACAAAACCCCCATTGTATATGCAGCTATGCTAACAGAAGAGTGCCTCTGTTGGCATAGGTAAGATGGTTTGAGAAGGTGGTGTTCCTATCCAGCAGAAAAACACCTCCTGTTGGTCTACACTACATCTACACTAGCTGGTTTTAGCAGTATAGCTGCTGGCATAGCCTCTGTAATGTAGACATAATCTTACTCCCTCTGAAGTCCTATTGAAATCAATGGGAGTGGCTTCATAGGAAGATACTATTCAGTGAAAAGGGGCAAAGAGTCCTGTGGTACCTTATAGACTAACAGACGTATTGGAGCATAAGCTTTCGTGGGTGAATACCCACTTCATCAGACGCAGTGAGAGTAAGGCTTCACTAGAAATGCTGCAGATGCACCACCATCAGGCTTCAGTATAGCCAATACATACACTGGTGGGAGGGATTCTCTCATCACTGTTGTTAACCCACCTCTCCAAGAGGCAGTAGCTAGTTTGATGGAAGAATTCTTCCATCGTGGGGTTAGGTCAGCATAGCCACATTGCTTAGGGATGTGGATTTTTCACAACTCTTTAGCTATATAGCTGGCTTTGACCTTACTTTTTGTGTAGACATGGCTAAGAATGGCAGAATCAGGCTCCTAATCATCTATGAGACCAACATATTACTCTGGCATTTTTACATTCAAGAATCATCTCACCCTTTTCTCCTTTCCTATAATCCTCTTCCCTCTCCCCCCCCCCGCTCCATTTTTCCACTGTTTAATATAATAAAAAAAAAATCTCTTTACATGTCCCAACCCTGCTCCCACAGAAGGTCAACGGAATTTTGCAATTGATTTCAAATGCTGCAGGATCAGGCCCCAAAGTAAATATAAACATTCAGCTAACTGTCTAACATATGTGACCAGTCCTGTGTGCATGTTATTAAAATAATTAATGCAGAAGGATGGATTGTCGAATTAATCTTGGGCTCCTGATGATATCACAAACCACTGGGGCTTTATGCTCACAGGTAGCAATTTCATCAGACCCCCCTGCCTATTGATTTATACCCATAAAACCCATCCTTTTCCCTATCCATTATACTAAATGCAATGTTAATTTACCAGAGAAAATCTGAGTTCATTTGAATTTTTCCTTTAGTTCCTGAATTAATGTTTTTTAAAGGGATGTCTTAATCAGGCACTTTTGTATTAAGAGAAATATTACAAGAATAAACCCCTCAAGGTTAGTCAGAGATGGTAAAAGAGCATATTTGGCTTTTCTTATCCTGGCCTTCTTTTCTCCAAGACATTAGCAACATGAATGAGATCTGAGATTTTTAACCCTGTTTTACCAGGGAGAGTTAACAGATGAATATGGTTAATTTATTTGATGAATTAGTGCCACTTGGGCTCAGTTCTGGTTTTTGGTTTTCTTTCTAAAAATATAAAATTGTAAAACTGCAGGTTGTGTAATTAGTTCAAAATATCTTGTTATAATGATTAGGCAGATTTGCCTTTTTTGCTGCCATCACCGGGTTGTTTCTATAAATAGGTCACCGTGTTACTGTAAGATGTAGAGTCTTCTATTTTTATTACTTAATAAATGCAGTATTGCCAGCTCCAAATATCCCAAAATCAAGCCCCACCCTCAATTACGAGATTATCTTAAAAACTACGTGAATTTTTGAAAAATAATACATTTTGGGTTGTTTTTATTTGCCTTCTGGTTTTGGAGCCATTAGGGTACACTGAGGTAATGTTTTCAAGCTTTCCTCTGCAATCATCAAGGCTAGAAATGTACTTTTTTATTTCCCAAACAAAAACTGAAATTCTCATGAGATTCTTGTCTCTGGGAGCTGGGGCTTTAAGAAAAACATCAAATATCATGAGATTCTCAATAATATCATGAGAATTGGCAACACTGATTCCTCCCATGTAGATATAAACCAGAGATCAGGCCAGAGGTACAAAACAAGAGATTGAAATTCAGTTTTTCATAAAGGGGGAAGGACAAAAACTCACTGAAATTATAAAAGTTTTTCATAAAAAGGGGGGCAAATTGTTTCGTTTCAGCAGGTGTCAAGAACCTGGATGTTTAGAAATGATTGAATCTAATTCCATCAAAAGAATGAACCCGTGTCAATGTACATGATGTTATGAGTTAGGAAAGCATCTTACCGTAGATATTTATATGGCCCCTGTTATTGTAGTAGCAGAAAGCCTTGCAATCTTTTAGTGGTTTTAATCCTTGTAACACCCCTGTCAGGAAAGGAAGTGCTGTTATCTAGGCAGAGATACTATGGGCTGGTGTACACTAGACAGTTAGGCTGATCCAGCTATGTCTCTCAGGATGTGAAAAATTCATGCTGTCTTCACTAAGTCCTTGTGTAGACAGTGCTAAGTCAATGAAGGAATTCTTCCCTTGACCTAGCTGCTGGCTCTTGGGGCCATGGATTTACTACAGTGAAGGAAGAACCCCTTCCATTGCTGTAGGAAGTGTCTACAATGAAGCACTTTAGCGCTAGCGTTTCTAGTGTAGCCATAGCCTCAGTGACTTAACGAAGGTCATGCAGGAAAGTCTGTGGTAGAGCTAGGACTTAAAGCAGGGTCTTCCAAGTCTCATGCGAGCACCCTAACCACTGGATCGTCCTTCTTCTCACTACTTCCTCCTGAGCATTAGTCCGGTATAATGGAATTCTTTTGTAGGGATTCTCAGATCAAAATGCTCAAGTCTGACTGTCTAAATTCAAACAAGATCTTAACTTTAGGCACCTTGGTCCGAACAATTTGTGGCCTGATTTTCAGAAGTGCTGAGCACCCACAAATTCATTGAATTCAAAGGGGGCTTCAGGTGCTCAGAACCTCTGAAAATCAGACTACTTGTCCTCAGACTTTTTCATAACATGGATAATATTTGATGAGAGAGCTTCACCTCCCTTCCCATTCATGACTGTAGGGACTACAACAGTTCCCATTCATAATTGCATAAGCCATCTCCCCTCCCATCCATGATCCCATAATGGCCCTGTGGCAATTATAGTAATAGACTCCATGGAAAAGCACCTCCATTAGGAAAGTGTATCTGTTGCTGTGCTTAATTGTCTAGTAGTCTGAGTTTGAGAACCAGGAGACCGCAAGCTTTGCAGTCAGTTCCTGGAGAATAATGACACAAGACTTTTAGGGTGTCAAGGATCAGGGGGTAGCCATGTTAGTCTGTATCCACAAAAACAACAAGGAGTCCGGTGGCACCTTAAAGATGAACAGATTTATTTGGGCATAAGCTTTTGTGGGTAAAAAACCTCACTTTTTTGAAGTGAGATTTTTTAACCATGAAAGCTTATGCCCAAATAAATCTGTTCATCTTTAAGGTGCCACCGGACTCCTTGTTGTTTTTGTAGACTTTCAGGGTATGTCTACATGGAGATAAAAAAACCCTGGCTGGCCCAGGTCATCTGATGCAGGCTCACACTCCTGGTCTGAAAAATTGCTGTGTAGACATTTGGACTTGGGCTCCAGTCCAAGCCCCGGGAGCCTGTGAGGGTGGAGGGTCCCACAGCTTGGGTTTCAGCCAGAGCCCAAATGTCTATTCAGCAATTTTTGTTCCCACAGCCTGAGCATCATGAGCCCAAGTTAGCTGACCCAGGCCAGCCGTGGCTGTGAAGAGAAGCTGCTCATTGAGGAATGGGAGACAGGAAGGATTATCTTTAGTTAAACTGCAGATCAGTGAAAATCCAGACCTCACATCTGAACATCCCTGAATCCTGGGCCAGATCCAGAGTTTGTGTAAAGAATTTCTAGGCACAGAATCATGCCTGTAGAATTGGAGGCAATTATTAAAATGCGGAGTCTAAAGTGGAGTCTAAAGTGTTGAGATGTTTATTCTCCCAAACAGCTAACGTTTTGTGAATGGAGAGAAGAAATCACTGTTATGGTGGATGGGGTGGGTTTTGTTGGGTGTATTTGCTACACACTATGACTGAGATGTTCAAAGTCATTGATTTTAATGGGAATGGATGTCCAAATCCCCTAGGCATCTTTGAAAATCTCAGCCTTTACTTCCAACAGCAGCTTGCTAGGCAAACTGCTGCTTGTAGCTTCATTTTATGTGGAGGTCAGTGCATCTTGAACACAATTTCCTCTGCTGCTGTTGGGGTTAGCACATCACATACATGACTTGACTCAGTCAAAGACTACAGGGGGAAAATATGTCTGATATCAGCTAATGTGTAACACATCTCTCACTTCCAAATGTTGTCTATTCTGCAACAGTAGGCTGTGAAAAGACTTAAGCACACTTGGAGGTTTGTAAAATACTTTCTCTCTGCCTAAGAGTCCTTCATTGTCACAGTCTTTGCCTTTGCAGGTTAATAAAACCATCCATCACACTTCTCGATGACAGATGTCTAAATGTCCGAATAATGCACACCATAGCGAACTATGCATTTTGACAGCCAGAATCAGGTTTCTTAAGAGACTGAGAAGACTCCAGAAGTGAATGGAATGCACAGATGTTAGCAAGCCTGTCCTTCTGATTACGTTTGCTGCAATGCAGAAGGTATAAATATGTTTGCAAATGCTTGGAAGGCCATGGGAAATGAGAGACTATATTTTAGCACCCGGCACTTTTGAGTCCCGGCGTAATCGTGATTTTAAGTACACCTTTTATAGACCAATCTGGCTGAATTGTTTTACAAGTTAAATGAAGCAAAGACTTTGTAGAAGTATTCTTGCAAACAATATAATGTATCACTTAAAGAGCTATAACCAAGCAAGTGGAAAATGCAGCTCGCTGAAAATTTGAGGTGAACTAACCATAGTTCATATTTAGCATTACACGGGATTAAATGAAAAGAAATATCAATATGCAGATAAAAACAACGAGGAGTCCGGTATCACCTTAAAGACTAACAGATTTATTTGGGCATAAGCTTTTGTGGGTAAAAAAATCCACTTCTTCAGATGCATGGAAGAAGTGGGTGTTTTACCCATGAAAGCTTATGCCCAAATAAATCTGTTAGTCTTTAAGGTGCCACCGGACTCCTTGTTGTTTCTGTGGATACAGACTAACATGGCTTCCCCTCTGATAATGTGCAGATACCCAGGGTTGTGAGTTCAATACTTGAGGGGGCCATTTGGGGACTGGTCCTGCTTTGAGCAGGGGGTTGGACTAGATGATCTCCTGAGGTCCCTTCCAACTCTAATAATCCATGATTCTATGTTCCCTGGCTACACTCTGTTACCAAGAGATCAATCTGTGTTGTTGGGTAACATTCACCCATGCACCAGAACCATGATGCTGATCATGTGCACATGTGGGTGGGTGAAGGGAAGGCAGGCTAGCATCCATCCAGAGTAGCAAGCTTCCACAGGGCAACTTCTCCTCTTTCTTCAATGGTAAAGGGGGCTCTCATCTGCTTGGTCAGCTTTTGCAATGTTGAGGCAAGCTCACCAGTCTGGTGCATAAGTGTCTGCTTCCTCAGTTTGCTGATATATAACCACTCCATTGTGCTAGCACATGGGCATGTGGCCCAGACCTGAAAGCTGCCCATATGGAAGTCCCTATGTCTTGCCTGTGGATTGGATTCATAAGGATTTTACCCCCGACCCCTCACCCCAATTCCCATTTAATTCACCAAACAAAACCTTTTTACTCTGGCTTTTTATGAGTGTGCATGTGCTGGGGGTGGGGGAATGTAGTGCACCATTACGCATATTTGATAAATGGAGGTGCAAGACATGTACGTAAATTGTAAGCTCTTTGGAGCAGAAACTGGCTTTTTGTTCTGTTTGTCCAGTGCCTAGCACAATGGGATCCTGGTGCATGACTGGGGCCGTTAGGAGCCATATGAGCAACTTCCCGCCCCTGATGTTTTCAAACAGCCTTAGTGGTCTTTACATAGGCATAAGGGGAACACGCTTCATTACTTGTGAGCTATTCACCACCGTCATAATATTGCTTTATGACAGATCCTGATGGGTACTCAGTTCCTGCAACTCCCAGAAACATCAGTGGGTTTTGTAGTACTCAGGATTTGGCTCTTTAGTAGGTGAAAATGATGACCCAAAGACTTGGTGTGCCATGTCCTCCTTACCCTCAGGAGTGATCCTGCACTGTTGGCCAACTTTTTGAAGACTATTGCTTCTGAGTGATATTCCTGCACTGGTGGTTGGGGGAAGTATTGCTTTGATTATTCCTGGCTCTCCAGTGAAGTATGTCTGACTGGCATAATTTTAAAGAAAATAACATAACTTTATATGTCCTTTTTGAGAACTAGAAATTCATTATAATTGACCTTTCTGAATGCCAGATTCAGGATCCTATTCTAGGTGTCCTAGCAGTCTGATCCAGTCTGGCGACTCTAAGGTTGCCAACTAGGGGTGAAAATTGCTTATTTTCAATAATTTAGTAAGAGGCCTTACCCTGGGAGTGAGAGGAATATGGCACCTAATTTAAATTATTCCTTCAACACTTCACAGTTTTGAACCCACTGTTTAGGAAACTGCAATAACCAGCCGTCCCTTCTTTCTGAAGTTTCAAATATGTCTGAGGCTGTTTTGCCCCAAATTTCCCCAAACTTTACTTTAATTTGCTTTCCTATTCTAGTGCTTTGCTTTCCTTCAGCTTTCCCACCAGAACTGTCCAAATGCTCCAGCACACAAGACCTTTGGGGCAGGGACCATCTTTTCATCACATATCTATACAGTGCATATGCCAT
This sequence comes from Gopherus flavomarginatus, assembly GCF_025201925.1. Taxonomy (NCBI): domain Eukaryota; kingdom Metazoa; phylum Chordata; order Testudines; family Testudinidae; genus Gopherus; species Gopherus flavomarginatus. The sequence continues at coordinate 31,514,718 of NC_066627.1, read as the reverse complement.
AAACGGATAGTTAAGGGTTAGTAGAACAGGAGTACTTCATGTCTCTTTTGCCTGTAAAGGGTTAAGTTCAGTGAGCCTGGCTGTCACCTGACCAGAGGACCAATCAGGGAACAGGATACTTACAAATCTTGAGGGAGGGAAGTTTTTGTGTGTGCTGTTAGATTTTGGTTGTTGTTCACTCTGGGGGCTCAGAGGGACCAGACGTGCAACCAGGTTTCTCTCCAATCTCTTTGATACAGTCTCTTATATGTCCAGAATAGTGAGTACTAGGTAGATAAGGCGAGTTAGGCTTATGTTTGTTTTCTTTATTTGCAAATGTGTATTTGGCTGGAAGGAGTTCAAATGTGTATTTTGCTGAAAGGATTTTAATTTGTACTTGTATACTTAAGCTGAGAGGGTATTCCCAGTGTCTATAGCTGAAAGACCCTGTAACATATTCCATCTTAAATTTACAAAGATAATTTTTTACTGTTTTTTCTTTCTTTAATTAAAAGCTTTTCTTGTTTAAGAACCTGATTGTTTTTTTATTCTGGTGAGACCCCAGGAGACTGGGTCTGGATCCACCAGGGAATTGGTGGGGAGAAAGGAGGGAAGGGGGAGAGAAAGGTTATTTTCTCTCTGTGTTAGGATTACTTTCTCTCTCAGGGAGAGTCTGGGAGGGGGATTGAGAAGGAGGGAGGAAGGTGAATTTTCCTCTCTGTTTTAAGATTCAAGGAGTTTGAATCACAGTGATCTTCCAGGGTAACCCAGGGAGGGGAAACCTTGGAGAGGCAGTGGTGAGGGAAAGGGTTTACTTTCCTTGTGTTAAGATCCAGAGGGACTGGGTCTTGGGGGTCCCTGGGCAAGGTTTTGGGGGGGGACTGGAGTGTACCAGGCACTGGAATTCCTGGTTGGTGGCAGCGCTACAAGTACTAAGCTGGTAACTGAGCTTAGAGGAATTCATGTTGGTACCCCATCTTTTGGACGCTAAGGTTCAGAGTGGGGAATTATATCATGACAGCATAGCACAATGGGGCCCAGATCCCTGAATGAGGCCCATAGGCACTACCAAAATACAAACAATAAATAATAGTATTAATTCCCACCAAACTAACAGAGGCAGAGCCTCCCGCACATAAAGAGTTAATGGCTCTAAATCTAAAGTACTCATCTGCAATCTCAATTTGCTCAGAGTCCAGCAGCTGCATTAGTTGTGATAATTCTGTCAGTGAGTGCTGTTTGTACCCAGAACATGCCTGCTAAATTTGTTAAAGAATACCCCAGACTAACGCATCATTACACTCACAAAGTCATCTATCTTTTACTTCAGATTAATTCTTTTTTTTTCCCTCTCTCTTCACCTCCTCCATAAATCCTGGTGCACTTAATTAATTTCAGTTCCAGTGTAAGGTCCATAATACAGAATTGTTCAAGCAAACACAAAATTAATTATTCTATTTACGGCCTTCTCATTGAAAGGAGCATTTCATCTTTCATAATTACATTTTGGAACCTCCAATTATGAATTCAGGCTTCTGCTGCTTTGCATACTGTGATTGTACACAAGTGTCCCCATGCCTATGAGAACCAAGATTTGGATCTTACATTTCATTCCAATTAGACTAAAATCAAGTACAGTTCCTAGCTGAAAAATCTTTTGAAGAAGGCTTCAGAAAGGCAGAGAGAGAAAGAGACTGTGCTAAAGAATCACGCTAGGGAAACGAACCCATGAAGGTGCGCTTACATTTCTCATCAGGCTAGAGAGATGTCTTCATAGCACAGAACAAAGCATTCTTTAGCTGACTTCATAACACTACTGGCTTCCACATGTTTAATTATACTGGCACAGGGCCTTAATCAACTCCCTTTCAGGAGACACTTTGGAATCAAAGGGAGTTGTTAGATTAGGCCTTAAAGTGGGTTTTTAAGATGCATACGCTGGTGGTCAAAAGTACTCCCTGACTATATCCCACATGAGTGACTATTATATTATTAATTATTAATTAATTATTATTATTAAAGACTTATTACCGCAGAAATGTGCTAGGTGCTTTGCTTTGAGCTGCTTTGTAAATGAAACCTGAAACCACGTGAATCTTCTTGGGCCAGATTCAACAAGAGTTTCATAGATTCTGTGACTCTGGGTAAATTGGTGTTATGTTGCAGGTGACCTGGAACCCAGCACATGCAGTTGTGCTTTCACACTGAGCTTTGGCAAAGTGCCACTGGGTTTGGCTGAGCTTCATGGTGATGTTTTGGTTTTGCTTGAATCTGAAACTCCTAGTGAAATTTGAGGGATGGAAACTTAAATTGTGCACCTCAAAGAGGATGGGTGTGCACTCCCAGTTTCAAGAAAACTTGGTTCAGGACCATTTGCCTATTAAAGATACAGCAATTTCAATACATTAGGAAGAAGGTGTCTCCTCAGATGATTTAACACAATGTACTAGCTCTTGATTTTGCAGGAACCTATGTTAAGTAAGATTTACAGGACCCTAAGGGACCTTCAGTTTCTCGTACAGCAGTGGCTCAACCTTTTTTCATTTGCAGACCCCTAAAAAAGTTTGAATTGAGGTGTGGACCCCTCTGAAAATTTCATATGGAGGTGCGGATCCCACTGGAAATCTATTGTCTGTATATGTAGTTGAATTCTGTTCAGACAGTTTTCAGGCTAAGCCTTTTGCGGACCCCTTACACCAGTGGTGGGCACTGCTTTAGACATAGTCCACAGACCACAGATTGAGAATCACTATTATACAGGACATTTTGCAGGGAAGTGTTTGACAATCAAGTGGGGGATTGGGCCACTTATCAAGGGGCAAAGAGTGAGGAAAGGAGGTGGTGGGTAGGTCAAGTGTTTGTGTTAAGGGGGTGCTAAGAAAGTGGACAGCCTGGACTTGAGAACCATGAGCAGATGCACCCCTGGCACTTGTCTAAGTGCAGACTGAAGTTGCCTCTATCTCCACTGCTACAGGAAGCTTGTTGTAGCAGTGGTAGCCTGGTTATTGTTATGGCACCTGCATGCACAATAGTAGTTCAGAATTGCCTCACTTCATAGATAATTAGGGTTGGAAGGGACCTCAAGAGATCATCTAGGCTAACCCCCTGCTCAAAGCAGAACCAATCCCCAAATAGCCTCTTCAAGGATTGAACTCACAATCCTGGGTTTAGCAGGCCAATGCTCAAACCACTGAGCTATCCTTCCCCCCTAACAAGGCAGTAAATATTTATGTGAAATAAACTTGTTTCTTCTTTTTAGCAGGAGGTGACTGTGATCTAGTGGAATGAGCCTAGAGCTGGGACTGAAGAAACCTGGTTCTACCTGCAACGTTTCCACTAACTCACTGTGTGACTTTGATCAAATCTTAATTTCTCTATTTGACCTGTAAATCAGTGATGACACTGACCCAAAAACACTTTGAGCTAGACAATGCCATGTGAATTCCCCAGGGGGAATTCTGGGAGGCATTGTGTTTCCTGGAGCACCATCATATGCGGGGGTATGTGTCTGCTGTGCTATTCATTGGAAGGATCTATCATGAGATCGCCAGTCAGCTCTGCTAGCAGTTATGGCCTGGCCATTCTTTGAGATGGCACTGAAAGCAGTTCCTCCATTCAGGAGAGCACAGGGACTGCAATGTGCTCTGCTCAGGGGTGTATAGGCAAGGAAAGCCTCTTTAAACCAACTCCTCTTTGTGCTTGGCCCCTGCTTGTGTGTAAAATCAGGCCGTTTGAAATCTCAGGATAAGAAACTCTCTGCCGAGTGCAAAGCTGGATGACGTGTTATAAGAGCTCTTAAGTAGCTAGAGTATATGTCTGTCAAGCTTGATCACATTCTGTAAAGACTAAATCTGTGCATCTCCCTTAGAAACACAAATAAATTGCTTCAGCCATATCCATAGTTTTACAATGACTGCTATTCTAATAGAATGAAACACAGTAATCAACTTTATACGGCATATTTCCATGGCATACCGGTTATGTCATGCCTTGTTTATACAATTGGAACTAGGGATTAAGCGGTACACATACTGGGCAGGAATCCAAAAATACTTTTACAAGCCTGAATTACTGGCCAGCCTATGCAGGGCTTGGGGATTCTATGCACATAGAATTTCTTCACCAGCTCCTAAGAGTGGAATTCTCTGCAGGAGCAGAAACTACATATTTACATTGTATCTAAATTCTAAAACATCTAAGTGGATAGATGTGGCACAATGGTACTAGATGTCATCGCATGAGCTCCAGCAGGGTGCAATGAATAGCTTGTCATTCTATAGACTGTCACTCTATTGACATTTGCTGTTCAGTGGTCTCATCACCACTCGCTGCTTCGATATTTGGGAATGATGAACATCAGAGGGAAGTTGCACAGAGCCTGGGTGAAGGTGAGGGCAAGTCCTCTGTAGTCAGGGTTGTCAAAATTCACTTAGACTCAACAGATGAGTCTGCCTGAAATCCACTCACCTCCAAGAGATTGATGTCATTTCTCTGCAGAGTTTATTATCATTGTTATTACTATTTATATTACAGTACTGATGATGGGGCCCTGGTCAGGGATCAGAGCCCCATTGTGCCAGGCACCGTACAAATATGATGGACAACACTTTGGGGATTAATCCAAAGATCTCCAGAGCTTAAAGCTTGGGTCTATACCAGTGTCTATATCTGACGGCTGCAACAGACTCATGTCCTCTGTGGATTGGGCACAGCGGGGAAACAAGTAACACACACTGAGCAGTGGGTCATGGTGAACATAGTCAGAGCTTGCTGCTCAACATTGTGACGGGATATGAGAACTACTAGAAAGCGAAACTGAAATGTGAAGCTGTTCAGCCAATTTTCACTATCAGCACTGAGAGAAATGTAAACCGAGCACAAGTAGTGGAAAGTAAGTAGATTTTTATATAATTGCTATTTTAATCAGCGAGTGTTCTTTGTAGCCGAAGAAATTATAAACACCTATATAAATAGACACCCTTTAAGATGCAAGCAATTCAAGAAAAAGAAAGGAACACAAAGGTATTTGAATCTCAAATAAGCTTTGCCTTTAGTTCACACTGAGATACAAGGGAGGGTTTAAACATTTTCTTAACTTTTCTGAAGCACTCTTATCTTGTAGAATCAGGCCCTAGCTCAGGAAATCTTGAAGATCCTACAGCTCCAATTCTCTTTTCACGTGCACCAGTGTAAATAAAAGTCACTTACACTGATATTTGTGAGAGAAGAATCAAGCCCAAAGGTTTGAAACAGCCCAAGCCAGTAAATCAGTACTTGTCATGGCTAGGAAAAATGGTCACATTTAAGTCAGGCTTAGCTAACACAAGACAGCCAAGTCTGACCTAAGTGCAACTTTTCCCAGTGTACATGTAGGGTAACACATTTAAATCAAGTTAGCAGGTTGAACTGTAGATTAGGCTTCTGCTGGCACATATTAGCTAAGACCAACTTAAACTCAGTCTTTTTTCGTAGGTCAAAAGAGGGATTGGAAAGACTTTCCCCTCTTTCTTCTCTGCCTATAGGAGAAATAACTGGATTAGATTGTAGGGTTTTATTTTGCTGCAGTTTATTTGTACATGTGCACATGTAACTTACTCAGAAAAAGCTCATGAGTTTTGCATTTAACTCTGAAAGTGGCGAGTTCTGTGATCAATCTTATTTCTTGCAGGTGTGAGTTCCATAGTTTACATAAATGACCTAGACTGAATGACTAAATAGTCCACATTAAAGGCATCTTGGAAAAAAACAAGCAGTAGATTCATAGAATAGATCTTAAGGCCAGAAATGGACCATTATGATAATATAGTCTGACTTTCTACATAACATAAGACCTAGACTTTTACCCAGTAATTCCTTCATCAAGCCCACACTTTGTGGTTGAGCTAGGGAATGTTTTTTAGAAAGAGGTCTAATCTTGTGCACATTGATTCAGCCTATAACAAAACATTGTTCTTACAGCCATTTGTTAGCAGTAGTTAATTGCTCCCCTTTGAGAAGTGCGAATGTCTGTACTGTTCCACCTGGCAGCTTTGCTTTTATTTGTTAATTAGCTGTTAATTGCAAAGGCTACTGGGGGGATTTGAAGGTGAAGAAAGTGCATGTAGATTGGTCCAGCACAAAGTGGATAAAATGGGTCCAGAATGGTAATGATGGACCTCACAACATTGCTAATTTATTTCAAGTGGTGTCATGTCCCAGTGTTCAGTGAGCTACAAGGGTGAGCAGGGATTTTAAAGTTCTTTAAACGTGGCAGTTCGATTTACATTGTGCTGGTTAATAAGGAAATGATGTTGAGAAAGAAAGAAAGAAAAGAGTTGCCACCATTCTGAAAAACCAACAATGTTACAACGTATCAAGGGTAACTATGTAAAATGAGTGAATGATGAAATAGCTGCCTGATTTTACCAACTCGACTACAAGTCCATGGAAATTAATACAGAAGAGTCCCTGAGAGAAGCTGACGTTCCTCTGGTACTCTAAGAAGTGGAGAGAGGTTTGAGATGAGAAATCAGATATTCTTCCTTTCAAAATAAAAGCCAACAGCAGAAAATGCTAATCTTTTAGATAGATTGACCTTCTGGGGAGGTGAAAACAGAAGCTCTAAAGAAAAGTTGTTCCTTTCCAAGCAAGAGGAGACACCACAATGGACAAAAATGATCCTTGAATGGCATTTTCCCACAAACTGTAACTAGATCAAAACACATGGTGGTAAACCGTGGTCTTTGATTGCAGATCATGTAGGAAATGCACAGCCACTGTCTTGGTAAAAGGACATAGACTATAAATCCTGAAAAGAAGTAATTGACTAAGCAATTTTGTCTGACCTGCTGGGAATAGTTAAAATGATTATTTAGAAAATCTTTGGGAAGTATTTATTAAACATTTAAGACATCTGGCATTGGATCCACAAATACCTGTTCAATTTGGTTTTGGGAGAAGGCTATGGGTTTGCCTCCCAGAATGACAAAGGAATTTTTTTTTTGCAGGTGGATAGCTGATCAAGTTCCTATTTGAACAACTATTTATAGGCTGTATTTTTTGAACTACTAATTATGTGTTAGGATGCCTAGAGCCTTGTATAGGCATCTTTTTAATATTATGTATGTTGAAATAAATAAATTAATAAATTAAATTAAATATTGCCTAGATATCCTTATTCATGCTGAGTAGTACTTTACACTCTCCGGTAGTTCCACTAAGTCAACATCAGTGGGTAAGCTTTCACTGAAGACTTGATTTGAGTGTCAGGCCTCGTCGATGCTGAAAACTTATATTGGCATAGTTACGTTGATTACTAGTATGAAAAAACCCACACTCCTGACAGATGTAGCTAGGCCAACATAACCCCTAGTGTAGATGCAGCTATGTCAACAGTAAAGGGCTTCCATCAATATAGCTAACTTTGCTAGTGGAGGTGGTGTTCCTGCACTGACAGAAAACCCCTTTCCATCTATGTAGGCTGCTTCTGTTCTATGAGGCTATGCCAACATAACTAGGCCAGTATAGGCTCCACAGTGTAGACATATGCTTACTTGGATGTTGTCCCTAAGTCTCTGCCAATCCACACAAAAAACCCTCTCACTGAGTTAAATGGTGCTTTCAGCCTGGCCTAGCTGGGGTTATGGGTTAAAGCTTGGGTGCCATTTTCATTCAGGCTGGTAACTTGCGTACTTTGCGGTATGGATGCAGGCTAAATCACTCCAGCTGACTGTCCTCCAGTGCCTTCCCACAATTCCCCCAAGGGGCCTGGAAGGACAGACAAGTTCTTCCACAGTTCAGTGGGAAAGACTCAGAGTAGCTTAACATAGTATGGCACAAAAGAACCAAGGGAAATACCCCAGAAGTCCTAGCAACACAATCAGATGAGTGCAGCAGCAGTGAGGACACAGTAAATGAGTAGAGATCTGCATTGTGACTGCTCACATCCGGGCGAGGCTAACCTGGGTACTCATCCTTAGGTGCTGTTCGCTCAGGTTAGCTCTGCAGTGAGGACTTAGGTAGTCTGTCATGTGTCCATCATGACAGATATCACACCGTGCCCGATTCTTCTCTTTAATTGAATATGCCTTTTATTAGAATCAAGTCACCCTATTGCAGCTGTACAATGTACCATTCATACCATCAGCACCTTTATTTACCATGCCTTTTAAGTTACTCCATCCATGAAGGGTGAACGTGCAGTTGCTTCCATCAGCACAAGTCCCACACAACGTAACATGGTCATTTTCACAAGGGAAAGACACCTAAGTATCCTTTACAGCAGTCAAACCATTCTGTTCATTTCATGGGAATCATATGAGTTTACTTTCAAGAAACATTCACCATTCTGTACCTGCAGAGAAGACACCAAGAAATGAATGTTGCAGCTTCAGAGCTTCACTCATTCTACATATTGATGTAACAGTGTTCATTCCTACTGTTCTTCCATCTCACTTTGCTGAGAAGTGAGAAAGCATACAGATTAAGCTAATGAAGATTGTTATGGATTGTAGGCAGCAACAACAACAAAAAGTCAAATTGTGGGAAAGCAAAATGTGTTAATTACCACGCAGTTAATGTACAGACTGAGAGTATGTCTACACTACAGCGGCTACTATGGCATGACTGTAGTGTAGACACTTGCTACATTGGAAGGTTTTTTTCCATGAATGTAGGTAATCCACCTCTCTGAAAGGCAGTAGTTAGATCAATGGAAGAATTCCTAGCTGTGTCTATGGTGGTTCACACACAGCATAAAATTGACTTGAGTTTTAGGTGTGGACCAGGTCGAAGATAGGGTCTGAGGCAACAGATGTGTTCCTATTGCCATAAAAGCTTCTAGGAACCTATGACCAGGGCTACTAGGTGCTACAGCAATAACATGTGATGCATTATTACACCTGAGGTTCCAGTGTGCCACTATGGTTAATCTGCAGGTAGAACTTCCTACAGATTAGTCACCCAGGGTAGAACTATGCCTAAAACTCAATCTGAGAGCTTTTAGTGACAAACATGCTAGCTTTTAAACTAGTTTGGCAGCTGTTTTTTTCTCTCTTTCTCTCTCTCAAATTCTTTATTACAACTCTGGACTTTTCTTGCCATGTTAAAAGCTAACCATTTTATTAAGGAAACCCAAGTGGGTGCTTTGGGATTCTTCACAACAAGAGGAGTATTGTGCTTAAAGTGTACCCTCAAAAATACTGAGGCATTCAAAACAATGTTTAACACTTTAGAAATGCATTCCATGCTAAGGAAAAATAGTGCAATGCAATGCCTCATAGAGGCCTGAAAGATGGATTTGAAAAGAATGTGGGTCAAACACAATGTTGCGTTTAAATTCTTCTCTCTAAGACGTAAGAAGAAACTTAGAAGCAAAAATATATTTTTGGCACAACATGTGTTTCTATCATTGTCGCTCTGTCACTTTCTGATGGATGGGACTGCTCTCCAGTCTTTCCCAAAGGGCTTGCTCTTTTTTGGTTGTGAACAGACAGGACTGTCTTCCAACACCAGGTGCAAGAAGTGTCAAGAAGAACAAGGGAGAGTAAATGCAGGACCAGAACTTCAGGAGGGTGACTTCATAATTACTGTACTTCCAACATTACAGCAATCAAATTTCCATAGCAGGCCAAGGAGAGTGAAGTCAGATTGATTCATGTGTTTGAGAGGTGTAGCTTTGCATGGTAGCAGAGCGATCATGGAGATCCATTTCCCAGAATTCTGTTCTGAAATTTACTAAGACAGAGATGGGTGGTGGTGGTGGAGGACTGCAAGTCACTTTGCATCTGCCTGAAAATGGAGTTCAAAACATTTCCTCTAGAGTGGTATTCAATACCAAAATTGGATTTGGGAACTCAGAGTACTGTACATGAATATTTGTGCTGTCAATAAGAGTTATCTATATACAAAGCCCTTTACTTGTCTGCTTTCTCTACCATGCTTCCCTCTTAATTCATTTTCAGTCTTTAATGTACTGTTGTTTAGCTTCCTCTCCCATTAGGCCCTGTAATGTGCTCCGATTGCCTTCAGCTTGACTGCACTTAATAGCCAGCGTAAATAGAACTTAGTGTAGCATGCACTAACATCTCTATCCATTGTCCGGAGATTAAATACATGCCACAAATGGTTTACGCATCATCAGCCTCGAGCCCCGGTTTCATATCTCCCAACCAAAAGAGGATATTAAATTAATTTGCAGGTTGTTTTAGCAAAGCCTAAGGAAAAAACCCCCGCAACCCTGAGGGTCATTATGCATATAGTATCCATCAATCAAAAAGAGGGGTGGAAAATGATAATAGCAGGTCATTACAGGCGGACAGGTGCACACATATTTAGTTCTATATCTAGTTTGGGCCAAAGCTTAATGGGGTTAACTGGAAAGGAATGCGTACTATGTGTATACACAAGGAAAAGGCAAAAGGGCAGTGCTGTGGCATGAGAGGTCAGATTGTTCCAGATCTTCACATTTAACCCTTTACTGCTCCTTGGCATTAGCTGTTGCATAACACTGGTCTAGAGAGAGAGCAAACTAAAGAAGAAAGAGAATATGAAACAGTTATAACAGGAGGTCTAAAAGAGCAGCTGGAAGTTCTGAGCCCTCGTTGCTAACCTGTAGAGAGTTGCCCAATTCAAAGTCCTGGGCCCTGACAACCATGGACTTTAAACTCAGATTCTAAGGCCAGAAGGGACCATTGTGATAATCTGGTCTCAGGACAAAGAAATTACCCCAAATCCTGTTTGAACTAGAGCATATTTTTTAGGAAAATATCCAATCTTGATAAAATATTGCCAGGGATGGGGAATCTACTAGAACCCTTAGTAAAATATTCCATTGGAAAATATCAATCCAGAATGAAACCGTACATCTTTAGCATTCAGGTTAGCAGTTGTCAATGGGATAGTCAGATCAAAGCACCGAGAGACAAAAGGTGTTCTGCACCAAAAGATAGAATGGAGGTAAATCGAAAACAGGGGTGTATTGACTTAAGATGAAGGGATCAACTGACCACCTACGTTATGTTTGGCCCTGTGCAGCAGTGATTGGTGAGACAATGGTGAGACTGTGGTCTTGGAGGTGATAGAATGAGACTATAAATCAAGTAACTGAACATAATTTTGAAACAACTCAACGGCACAATCTTGCACCCTCAAGTTAGGCAGAATGTCCATTCACTTCAAAGAGAACTCTAGCTGAGTAAGGAATGCAAGATCAGATCTGAAGGAAGCAGTGTTATCATGAAAGGAAGGACAGTCTTGGGGGTTTCTGCACCTGGTTGGAAGACAGGCTACCTTGGGTCTATTTTTGCTTTTGCCAGACTCCCTACATGACTGCGCAAGTCTCTGTGCCTTCATTTTTATTCTGCCACATGCGAAAAAAAATCTATTTGGAACAAGACTATCATTCAAATTAATTCCCTATTCCTCTGGAATGGTACAGTGCTGAAGAAAACCTACCCCCCTGGTCACCACACTTTTTGTGGACACATACATGCTTGCAGTCTTGAAAGGTCTCATGGGTCCCTGGGGAAGAGTCATGTAGGCCTGCAACACTTTTACAGGGATGGGGTTGTATGTGATGCTCCCTCAATTCCCTTGTTTCCCATAGAAGTAGGGGTTTATGCCCAGCAGCATTTCTCCAAATGTTTAATTCTGTGGTCTCATGCTCAACTCTCCTCCCAACCCGAGCTTCCAATTCTCCAACAGCTTGATTCTCAAAATTTGTCATGGATTACAAGTACTATGGATCCCGTAGTAAGAGGCACTGAAACAGAGTATGAAAGACTTTTTACTTAAAGCTAGAGTGATTAAGCAAGGAATGCCCTCTAACATTATTCTGCAAATGCCTACAGACAGCTGTAATTTACATAAGGGACAGTGCTGGATTTAGGAAGCCTCATGCAAGGTTAGTTCAATGTGGGATTTTTTAACTGTTCTTTAAACTAGGACTTCAGGCCACAAGACCAACTTTCCCAAATTGTTAGTACCCTGTGAATTTTTTGATGAGTGGAAATGCTTCGTCAGTTATTTGAGGGACTCCTTAGAACAGGGGTATCTGCCATCTCTGCAAGAACTACCTATGCATAAAGTCAGCCGATGAGTAGATAGCTTTTTTGGATGAGAAGGAGTACAGGTTACTCATGTTACCCACAGATCCCTTTGGTTTGACTCCTGGCATTTTTCAACCTCCAGGTCAATGTAACGAGACATGAGATGAAAGTAATAATCTAGATAGGAGAATAATGAGTTCATGTGCTTTACATGGGCTATCAACATAATGTGGCAACTCAGTTTAAGTTCCCACAAACTGGAGTCATGTGCCATGAAATAAGCGATGGAAAAATAACACCCACATGCTTCTGCTGTTCTGTCCCTGAACAAGGGATCAGTGGAAAGCAAGATCACCAGGCAAATGTAAATACTGGGCCAAATTCAGAGGTTGTGTAAGCAGGAAAAACTCCTTTGACGTTAGTGGGCTTACACCGGGTCTAATATAAGCTAATTATCTGCTTAGGAAGCTGTATTCAGAGTGGAAACAAAAAGTAATGTGTGTGTGTGTATGTCTGAGGACAGTATATTAAAGTATGATCGATTAGGATCAGAAACTGGACTATGGTCATATCAAAGGTCTCTTTGTGCCTCAAGGCATATTAGAGGTGCCTACAATAAAGGAGGAAGCCATTGCAAGGACATTAATTCCATGAAGTCACTTTTTGCATTGTCTGTCTTTGAAATTGTTTAGAGCACACAGTACAGCAATGCTGTTTTTGATGGAACCATTTTGTACAGAGCACACCTTACAGCCATAGATGTACCTGGGCACTCTGCGACTCCTAAGGCATCTATTCCTGCATAACTGCTGGAATTAGAAATTTTGGGATAATTTCCAAATGTAAGAAACTGCAATGTGGGAGAGAGATAATTTAGGAGAGAGAAGGTGACTGGCTGAACTGGTACCAGTGCAACATGTGAGCTTACTGTCCACACCATGACAAAACTGTCATAGACTGTACTAGTTCAACTGGACGTTATCTGAAAACTTCTTCCTAGATGTTGCAACCAACAGGTACAACCAACACCTTGTAAAATACCTGGGACATCTCTTATATATTGATGCAAGACATTGCATGTGTACTGCAAAGCTTAAGGTGTTCTAGTAAATACCTTTTGCAAGATACTTTCACCTTGGTTCTGATCCAATGCCCATTGAAGTCAATTGAAAGACTCTGTTAGATCCAATGGAAAGCTTTTGGATTAGTCCCCTCGTACAGTTAAGTTCTAAGGAGGGTGGTAAGCCAGTCTGGCCCAGTTCAGGAACTTGTGAAGAATTCTACTAGAAATTTTGGAGAGACAGGGTGGGTGAGGTAATATCTTTTATTGGAACAACTTCTGTTGCTGAGAGAGGCAAGCTTTTGAGTTTACACAGATCTCTTCTTCAGGCCTGGGAAAGGTACTCATTGTATCAGCTAAATACAAGGTGGAACAGATTCTTTAGCATAAGTATTTAACATATACTGCAAGGTTCCATTCAAGGGGAAGTAGAAATCTTGGAAATCCAAAGACCTCTCCTGGGAAATGTTCATTTCTGCTGAATAATTTGTACCTGATTTTCATTAGCCCTTAGCATGCCGAAGTCAATCAGAGCTCTGGGGATGGGCGAGGGGGTGTCCAATTTTGCTTTTAAACATGAAGGGTTGTGCATTTTCTGCCATGCTGCTCACCTTTCTCTCTCTTCTTTCTCACTGCTTCTTTGATTGGATGTCAAATGCAAAATCTCCATTGCTTAAGACAAAAGGCTGGTGGAAGATATGGATTTCATCCTAAGCTGTTATGGAGCAACATGAAGCCAGTTTACGATTTGTTGCTTTTATTTCAAACAGATGTTTGATCAAAATGTTTGTGTTGTGGGGCATAGTTAGGGGAAGGGAGGGAGGAAACAGTGTGGTGGTACCCTGTCTACAAGCAATCCTTCCTGCTGAACGTTGCATGCTCTGGAACAAAAGATGATCACTCTTCATTATGGCAATCTGAATGAGTGTTACTCTGCCAGTTCCTTTCTTCACATTATCAGATCAATACAGCCTTAATTGCTGAAGAAAGGGAGTATCGTACACAATCATTGCACAATGGTTTAATCACTCGGATGCTTAAAGTTAATTCCAGGCAGTTAATTTTTCACTGACACTTTCACTCCACCAGAGCTGGCTTGTCTTCATGCTACAAACAGGTGGCATGCATGCCCTCAGCTAAAGGTGGTTTATTAATAGCTTTTAACAAGATCATTTGGGCTAATTGAAAACGTGAGAAATGTTAATATCATGCATAGGTTTCATGAGATTTTTTTAAAGGTATGTTAAAAGCATTTATTGAGTAGTTTCTGGAGCGAAGAACAAAAAAGGTCTCCCCTCTGAGCCATCTTACCAGCTCTCTTTTTGATGACCCCACTAGTTGCTTTCAGGGTTTCTGAGTTCCATTAGCAGGCTATGAAGCAGCATTCTGACACCACAGTAAAGGCATCAAATAGACTCTCCCAGAGGGAGAACTCACTTATCTATTCTGTACCACCATGTCCCATTTAATCTAGCAGGCCTTTTGAGGGGTTATACAATGATTCACATAATCTGTTTTGAATCCTCTATCCCCACCATACACAGATTCTATCACTAGCACTAATATTTCACTTCCTCTTCCACATACTTGTCCATACACTGAAAATGGGAATGCAACACACATGCTGTTTCTCTAGGAACAAGTTTGTGGCTTCAAAAGGATCAGTCTTATATTCAGCAGGACATGAAGCAGTTTTGTATGGGATAGAGAGAAGCCTGAACCACAAAATGCAGCTCTGGACCCAAAGTTCTGCAATGTTTGGCAAGTATTCAGATTTGAGGTTTCAATACAGCCCATGATATAGGTAAGGGTTCACCACAGAGTTTGAATCTGTGTCTGAATTTCATCCAGTTTCTGAGACACCATCAATTCTGTCCTCTTGCAGTGAGATTGGAATGAAAATCGTGCAGTGTGTTCTGCAGCAGATCTGCTGAGAGTGTCTAGCTTGACCAAAAAACTTGAGGTCTCTCTTTACTCAGTGTAGCTAAAATAAAGGGGCAAGGTTTTCAAAAGTCAATAGTGATTTTTTGTTGCTGCAGTGTTTGGGGGTCTAACCTGAGATACTCTGAAGGGGCTTGATTTTCAGAAAGTGCAGAAAACCTCTGAATATCAGGCCACTTTAGGTTGTCTCAGCTTGGGCCCCCAACAACTGAGAAACCAAAATCACTAGTGACTTTTGAAAATCTGGGCCAAGCTGTTAGATACTGCTGGTCAGCTCCTACCCAAGAGGTTTGAGGAAACCAAGCCCCAGAAGACGATGTGTTTATTACAAAAGGGCCAAGAATTTTGAACAGAAATGAAAGCTTCCTCTGTTTTATCCAGATTCACCTGTTAAACTTCTGCTGTAAAATTCATATACAAAATGTTTTCCTTCTGGGTCTCATTCATCTGCTCTAGATGTATCTTTGAGCTGTGTCTCTTTATGTGGCCCTTTGGTTTAATGCTCTTGTCTTCTAAAAGGGCTTGGGGAGAAGGCATCCTTATGACATAACACTGGGAGCATGGAGAGGAGATGACACTCAAATAGGAGTGGGGCTATGGAAGAAAGGAGGCAAACAAGAGATATGAGATAAATAAAAGTAATGGATAAGGTGATGATGGTGAAACATGTTCATGGAAACAACTAATTTGCCATGTATCCAACATTACAGCTGTGCAGGAACTGGAATTGCTGTTCCATGGGAAATTCTGAGAGTTTGAAATTTTGTTTTCAATCCAAACTGGAATGAAAACAAAGAATGTAGAAAATTCTTCTGAAACAAAATTTTTGGAAGAAAAAACACCACCTTGTTTTGAGTTAGTCAAAATGTTTTGTTTTGCTTTTGACTTTATTTATTTATTATAAGAGGAAAATACATTTTGAAACAAAAATTCAGAAAGTTCCCATTTGAAGGTGTAGACCTTATCAAAATGCTTTTTCCCCTTTTGTTTGTTTGAGACCTAAATTTTGTCCAAATTGACACATTCCCAGGGCAAGAATTTGGTCCTGTATGATCGCTTGCTCAGCTAGTAGAATTTGACAGAGAGAGCTAGTGCAGTGCTAATGAAAGGCTTGATGAAGGATGAAAAAGCTTGTCCATGGCCTTAACAAAGTTGTCCCCAGGGAAATAAGAAATTGTATTCTCTGTCATATGATACATATCCCTGATTACACCCAGTGAAGTTGCGTAAGGGCATAGAATGGAGGACAATGTCTCTCAAGACTTAGCTTTTGTTCTGATTACCTCTGACTTTGCTCTGTATCAGTCATTGTGGCACAGCACCAGCACTGGTTGGGGACTCCCTGGAAGTTGTGGCCAAGTGTAGGTGATGAGCTAAAGCAGACTATAATGTTCACTGAGTAGAGTGATGTTTATTTTGTACCAGCAGCTAGTCACTCCATAGGGAGCTGGCTATTATTGTTTGCCAGCTCTTGTATCACAGACGCTGCAAAATAACAGCTTCTGTGTCTTGGAGATCACTCAGGTAAAGGAGAGTCTTTCCAGGTGACTTCTCAGAGATGTTAAAAGTCTGTTATAGTCTCTTGCTACTATGATGAGTTTCCGCACAAAACCTAGACAGAAGAAACAATCAAACAGAAGGATACAGACCAAGAGAAAGGACTTGAAGGGAAACACAGTCACTCCTTTTGTTGTGATGCTTTAGGCTAACCATTATTCACAGCCCTTTCCCCATATTGCATCTTTCATGATTTGCTTAAGCGATTTTAAATTGCTTTTGTGATTTTGTTTAAGAGAGACCACAAGGAAAGTGACCCTAAAGTCTATGAAATGAAACATACACCACAAGGTGCTTGAGAGCTTCAGCTGCCTCGCATAAGGTTATGGGCTTTTATGTGGCACATGGCATGTCCAAGCAGTACAAAGAAGGGTGAGTAAAGGCAACTCTATAACTTGGTTAGGGCAGAAAAACATTTATACAAATGGCCACACACAGTGGTTTACGCTAAATCCATGTTAGACCAGATTTTGCAAATTTGCCCACACAAATGCAATTAAGAGCTTTCCTAGAGAACCTGTGTCATGCTCACCAGCCATGTTTTTACATTGAGAAAAATGATTCTTGAACTATTTCGGCAGGTGGGAGGATATATGAAGCATTTTTTCACTGAAGCATCCAGTACACAAATTTGTTCATTTAGGTCCTGTTTTGGGAAAACATTTAAGCATGTGCTTTGCTGAATTGGAGCCTTATATTTATATTCACTAGGATAGCAGCATCTCACTTTTTTGATAGTCATTGAGGGACCACTGTCATACATTTTTACTCTCGTATGCTTCAGGACTACACAAAGAATGCAGAAAACTCGGTGTCAGGTATGTGCTTGGCACAATATTGTAATCTAGCAATTAAAGTGTTAATTGTCTCAGAGTTTATTTCATATGGGACAGTTTAGTATGGGATGACAACTATGTTTCCATTGACTGGAAGTATTCTGGAACAGGAAAAAAAAGACAATATATTGTTGCAACTAATGTTCTAGTCTGCACCTTTAAAGGCTGCTGAGAGAGAAGCGTGTTGGTTTTTAAGTGGATAGTCTGATGTTTAGATCTCTCATCCTTTGCGAGTCTATTTTCTGGACTAATTCTCTCCTGCATCCAGTGTCCACTTTGTGGGAAAGGGGGCTTCAGGGATCTTTTTACAGCTCCCTTACTCTGTGGCCCAGTCTGCACCAATCCCAGTGTGCAGTATGTTAAATTATCAGTTGTGGATGGTGTGTTAATGATGATTTGTATTATACGAAACTGGGCCTGGGATTGCTTCACAGCATAGTTAGGTGTGATCAAAGCAAGTCTTCACAGAATCTGTTCTATTCTTATTGCAGCCCTGTTTCTAGAGCTGCCTCAGTTTGTGCAGTGGCTGCAAACTTCACCTCTCCTCTCCTGCCATGAGCATCATGCCAATCCAGGATGAGCTGGCTGGCCTCTATAAATTCAGGTGAAGAGTAAGCAGAGGATGCAAGTGAAGCAATTTTTAAAAATATCTGCTTTCCATGCATATCTTCCTACCAAAGGACAAAGAAAAGACCTACAGAAAATATATAACTTGGGGGAGGCACTGTCTTTTATTTTATTTATATAACACCTACCACAATAGGCCCTCCTTCTGTCTGGGGCCTCCAAACGCCTGTGCAGTACAATAGTTAAACAACAACATAAACTGAGTTCTCTCTAAAGGGAATAGTTACCAAATTTTAACAGGAGGTTTCAGTGGGTCTTTAAGAATGGAATTGATCCTCAGCCCCTGCCTTCCCAGCATTCCTGTTCCTAAGGTGAGACAGTAAAACCTTTGCAGGGAAAAGGGGAAACCAATGTGAGGCTGAGGTATTTGACTCCTGTCTGGAGAAATCTGATTTTGAGATTTTTGTTGCTACTGCAGCACAATTTCCTTTGATGCAGCTGTGTAATGAGTTCACATCTGTTAGCACCACATGTTGCTCTGCATTACACAGATGCAAAGTCTCAATTTTTCTAATTAGCAACAACATGAAGTATATCTTCATTTTCTGTTCCCTTTCCCTCTAATAAAGAGATATTAACTAGGTTACACGTTCAGGTTTGGGTGTTTAAGATCCAAGATTGAGTTAGCCTGCTCTGTCCTCTTGATATGGTGTCTGTCCACCTACAGAAGCATTTGCTTGTAATATTATGTGGCAGACCAAGGGCAAGAAGTGGGGACATTTACTTTGTTTAGCAGCAACAGCAGTTATCTGGTATTGCCCAAAGTTAACCTCTTTTGTGGTAATTGTCTCTCAGAGCTCCTCTGTGGTAGTTTGTGTGTGTGCATATATAGAGATGTAGATGTATACACAAACACATATATTATCAAGTATCAGAGGGGTAGCCGTGTTAGTCTGGATCTGTAAAAGCAGCAAAGAGTCCTGTGGCACCTTATAGACTAACAGACGCTTTGGAGCATGAGCTTTCGTGGGTGAATACCCACTTCATCGGATGCATCCCATGAAAGCTCATGCTCCAAAATGTCTGTTAGTCTATAAGGTGCCACAGGACTCTTTGCTGCTTTTACACATATATTATAACACAGGTGGGTATATCTTTTTATAAATACACACATATATTTATATTACATAGTGTGTGTGTGTGTGTGTACAAACACACACAAATACATGGTTCATATAGGTATGCATATCTATCTGCATAATCTGATTCCTGCTTTGACAGCACTTTGCACTGCAGCATACCCTCTGCTTTGTGAGTTAGTAGTGACACTCAGGAGTTCATGCTGCATAGGCTTTGACTGGCTCCTGTGACCCCAGGTAAAGTGAAGCAGTACAGGAGCCAGAGGTGGGATACTGTACTGAAGCAGAGGAAGGAGGAAAGAAAAGGAGAGGGAATTAAGAGTGTCAAAGCGGACAGTCAGGCTTCGAAAGTGACTGTCTCTGTAATGCTCCATATCAGCGGTTCTCAAACATCATTGCACCATGACCCCCTTCTGACAACAAAAATTACTCCATGACCCCATGAGGAGGGACTGAAGCCTCAGCCTGGCTGAGCCCTCCTGCTCTGGAGGGTGGGAGCAAAGCCAAAGCCTAAGGGCTTCAGCCTCAGGCAGGGGCCTATAAACTGAGCTCCGTGACCCAGGACCGAAGCCCTCTGGCTTTGGCCCTGGGTAATGGGGCTTGGGCTTTGTCCCTGGGCCCCAGCAAATCTAAGCCAGTGCTGGTGACTCCATTAAGATGGGGTCGTGACCCACTTTGGGCTCCTGACCCATAATTTGCGAACCGCTTCTGTATATACCAAGAGTTCCACAGAGATAGTTCTATTCCAGGCAAGGCTGTTTCCTCCTTTACAGGCCACAAAAATGCACTTTTACAAGTACCTGTGGGCTTGGGCATGTGGGCTGATCACCTGTGCCCTTGGTCACTATTGAGCTGATCCAATTACAAGGGGCTAAAAGTTCTGCCTAGCCGTAGCCACTCTCCTTTGGCCTTCCCTCATTCATATTCCACCTGAATATGCAGGGGGAATTCCATGGGGATACAACAGCAATTACTTGTGTGATTTAATTGGCATGATCATTTTACTGGCTTGACAGAGATAAATCGCCCTATTGGATAAGGCTGCAGTTGTGACTGCAAAGCGGAGGGAAAGACACTCTCCTTCCATCTGAAAGAGGAGATGACTACCAGTGTATCTTAATAATTAGCTCAGTTATAATTAATTGGACTATTTGAGAGCCAATCTAAAAACCAAATGGAAGGCTTGATTGTTTGGTAATTGACAATTTGTTTCCAAAATGGTGTCTTTTTTCTGTCTTACGCAAAATCAAAATTACTAGAGGGACGGCCTTAAGGCTTAGAGGCATATAAAACAAGCAACCACATGGGAGAGCAAGGTGGAAGGAGCATCCCCAGATGCTAAATGTCCTTAGGACCTATTTGTCTCAAGCAAAGAAGAAGTTGTTACTCACTTCTGTTCCTATATACTTCCAATGGCTGCTGCCAGCTGGCACTGTCTAAGTGTGTAGTTTTGTTAGGGTGACCAGATGTCCCAATTTTGGGGTCTTTTTCTTATATAGGCTCCTATTACCCCCTAACCCCATCCTGATTTTTCACATTTGCTGTCTGGTCACTCTAAGTTTTGTTACCGATGGAGTGGCAGAGTTTTCAGACTTTGGCCTTTCCATACAGTTTGCAAATTGATGATGTTGTTACTATTATTTATTTGTATTGCAGGAGAAGACCAAATCAGACTCCAAACTGCATTGCGCCTGGGGCTTTACAGGGATTTTCAAAAGCGCATAGGCACCTATCTGCTTCTTTAGGCATCTAAATACCTTTAAAAATTTGCCCCAACGTGACTAATCTGTATGGCATGAAAATAATATTAAACCATTGATAAAAGCTAAGTGCCATGTTATTGGCATTCAGAAAGAACAATTTAAACCTGCTTTTCCCATGAAATTTTCACATGGAGCTGTTTTCATGAACAGGGCCTTGTTTGTAAAAAATGTCTAGGATCATTTCTGGAGTCTATTTTAGTGGTAAGGCCATGATTCAATAAATCAAATAAATACATGTTTAAATCCTTTCATGTTCAGGAGAACAGCACTCAAGCATATGCTTAGCTTTAGACATATGCTTAAATCTCATTGACTTCAAAGCTCAAAGTTAAGCACATGTGTTATCTGAATAAGGATGTGTGCCTGAATTGTGGAGTGAGTCTAGGGTGACCAGATGTCCCGATTTTATACGTACCATCCTGATTTTTGGGTCTTTTTTTCAATATAGGCTCCTATTACCCCCTATCCCTGTCCCGATTTTTCACATTTGCTGTCTGGTCACCCTAAGTGAGTAGCAGGTACAAAAATGCATGTCAATAATAAGAATCAATAATTATGAACTGGGAGAGTCCCCAGAAGGTACCAAAATTGTTGAAGGTTCCTAGCTTTGGCCTTTGGTGCTGTATTTGCATTGATGAATGAGCAGCTCATGGAAGATCATTTCTGGACAAATTTCTGTATTTAAATAATTCCGTCGTATAGTAACAGAAGCACCATTGTATCCAAAGATGCTGAAAATGGCTCTGTCAAGAGGCAATGTTTTCCCTTCCTAGTTTAAATGAGATATGAATAATTGATTCACGCCCTGAATAATTAATAGGATATTCAATAATGAAAGTAATTGTTGGCTCATCCCTCCATTGATAATCAAGCTAAACATCTCCTTCAATATGTGGGGCATGTGTATATGTAAAGCAATGAGACAGTTTATTGGCCAATAATATGGCTAATGTGCACTCGACGAGGTCACCTTGTCCAAATATCTCACTGAATCACAGGGACTCTGCAATGGGTTCTCTTTTTAACATCCCTGCTGCGTGCAGCATGGTTTTGACCATTGCAATAGCTTGCATCAGAGAGGGGGCTGCTTTTACAGTTTGCTTCCAATTAACGCTTGTAAGTGGGATCTTTTCTGTCGTGTGCAAATTAGAGAGAGCAAAATGATCTCTGAATTGATGGGTATTAGAGCTGCGCTCCCAGAGATGACACTGCTCCAGCTCTCTGCTTCTAGCTCTAGCCTTTTTTAAAAAATACACTTCAAGCTACGTTTTCAATGGGCTTATTTGTTTTTAGAACTTCTTATGCAGAAAGGCTGGCCAAAGCTAGGACCCTGAAACAGCATCTCTGTGGTGCACTTAGGTGCAGCTTCTAGCTAAAAAAAGCTTAATGCAAGTTAATGAGTGCAGCTGAAAGGTGTGGGCGTTGTAGGGAAAGGATGGTTAAACTATCAGGGAATTGGGGCTAGTTTAGGAGGAATCTATCTTAAGTATTTCTGTGATCACCATCTCACAGTCTTTAATGTCATCCTCACAATGACCCTGTGAGGTAGGGCAGTGCTATAATCCCCACTGCACACTGAGGCATAGAGAGGCTAAGTGACTCACTCACAGTGTCATGGTATAATTCCCCACTCTGAACCTTAGCATCCAAAAGATGGGGTACCAGCATGAATTCCTCTAAGCTCAATTACCAGCTTAGTACTTGTAGCGCTGCCACCAACCAGGAATTCCAGTGCCTGGTACACTCGGGCCCCCCAAAACCTTGCCCGGGGACCCCCAAGACTCAGACCCTCTGGATCTTCACACAAGGAAAGTAAACCCTTTCCCCCACTGTTGCCTCTCCCAGGCTTCCCCTCCCTGGGTTACCCTGGAAGATCACTGTGATTCAAACTCCTTGAATCTTAAACAGAGAGGAAAATTCACCTTCCCCCCTCCTTCTCAATCCCCCTCCCAGACTCTCCCTGAGAGAGACAGTAATCCTAACACAGAGAGAAATTAACCTTTCTCTCCCCCTTCCCTCCTTTCTCCCCATCAATTCCCTGGTGAATCCAGACCCCGTCCCCTGGGGTCTCACACCAGAAAAAAAAATCAGGTTCTTAAACAAGAAAAGCTTTTAATTAAAGAAAGAAAAAACAGTAAAAATTATCTTTGTAAATTTAAGATGGAATATGTTACAGGGTCTTTTAGCTATAGACACTGGGAATACCCTCCCAGCCTAAGTATACAAGTACAAAGTAAAATCCTTTCAGCAAAATACATATTTGAACTCCTTCCAGCCAAATACACATTTGAACTCCTCCCAGCCAAATACACATTTGCAAATAAAGAAAACAAACATAAGCCTATCTCGCCTTATCACCTAGTACTTACTATTTTGAATATATAAGAACCTGTATCGGTGAGATTGGAGAGAAACCTGGTTGCACGTCTGGTCACTCTCAGAACCCAGAGAGAACAACCAAAAATTAACAGCACAGACAAAGACTTCCCTCCCTCAAGATTTGAAAGTATCCTGTCCCCTGATTGGTCCTCTGGTCAGGTGACAGCCAGGCTCACTGATCTTGTTAACCCTTTACAGGCAAAAGAGATATGAAGTACTTTTGTTCTATTAACTCTTACTTATCTGTTTATGACACACAGTCACACAGGAAGTCTGTGGCAGAGCAGAGAATAGACCCCTGGTCTCCCTAATCTGAGGTTAGTATCCTAAGCATTGGGATCCTAATCAGAGGTTAGTACCCTAAGCATTCCTCTTCTAGGAGAAGGATGGGATGCTGAAAAGGTAGTCTTAATGAAAAGCGAAGACCTCAACAGATTGAAATAATTAACCTCCAAGTTTGAGGGGATTTATCCAAATTGAGCCAAAACTCTGAATTTTTTGAAGTTCACTCATATAAGCCAGAACACAAGAAAACTCAGAATGAAGCTGTACGTACGTTTCTTTTATTCTATACAGGTTCTTCTACCATGCCAATCACCATGGTGTCTGGATATCAATCAAGATTAGGATGAGAGACATAAACTACCTAAGTTTTGCTCTCAGGGTTATTTATAATGAACTTCTGGATAATGGGAAGCTGACCCAAGTGGAGACCTGTATTGGATGTTCTAAGAGCAGCCACACCTAACTGGCAGTAGTTATTAGCACCATTGTTGGCCAGTAGAGCAAAAAGACTTAGGCCATGGCTACACTACAAAATTATATTGATCTAACTTACACTGACATACAGCCACCACCATTATTAAATTGCTTGCTTGTGAATGCTTGGCTCCTTGGGTCGGCGGTGCACGTCCTCACCAGGAGCCCCTGTATTGTCAGTGTGGGGCACTGTGGGGTGGCTCCTGAAGGCCAGGAGCAGTTGACGTAAGCAACACAGTGTCTACACTGACACGGCATCGACCTGATTATATTGAGCGTGACTCTACACTGCTCGGAGAGGTGGAGTTATTAAATTGGCGTAGAGAGGCACTTATGCCATCGGGAGCCAAATTTAAGTGAAGACATTTTAGGTCAATGCAAGGCTGCTTACGTCAACCTAACTATGTAATGTAGAGCAGGCCGTACACACCTTTAGATGTTGAAACACGTTGACTTGTGGGAGATTGAGGGGAACCAGCGCAGTTGTTTCTCCTCATATACCTACGGAGCTGTCAATCTGGTAGCTTCCTGAGCATCAAATTCTTTCACCTATGGCTTGATCATGCCATTTAGGAACTGCCTGTGTTGGGAACAGAGCAGAACCACGCAGCCCCAGGGGAAGCACTGCATCTTATTTGTGTACAGAGGCTGCACATCCATGACTACACACCTTTGTAGGGTCAGCTGATTATCCCACAAGTAGAGAGCCAGTTCTGTCAAGTCCTACGTATGGGGTGGTGCCATAGTTCTCACTAGTTTCAAAATTCTTCCCTGATGACTGGATTCTGCCTGGTTTTTCTGCTTCTCCCTTGAGTGGGAGTTTTCTATGAGCTATGTTTGTGAAAGCTCATAGCCTGTAGAGGAAGCAACAAATGGATAAAAACAGGCTGTCAAAGCTTTCTATTGCAAAGTCTTTGGCTTTGTCTTGAAGGGGCAGATACCTGAGTTCATGCTCATCTCCAGTGGTAAAGAGTTCCACAGGCCAGGGACTGACACCAAAAATGCCCTTCCCCTGGCTCCCAAGAGGTTCACCAGGGTCAAAACTTCACTCTGGATCAAATTTTCTCAGAGGGATATTCAAAGTGAGGTGGCTCCTGAGGCAGACAGGTCCTCACCTGCTGATGGGTTTGTGGATGAGGACTAAGAGCTAGAGGTGGATGAAGGAGAACAAAACGAAGGGCAACAGCGTGATGCATTCTGCCTTTGGCTTCAAACCTGAAGGTGCTGAGTGGGGCTCAAGACCCATATAAATCAGCGGGCGCTGTGTGAGCTGGTACTCAGGGCTGACGAGAGGGAAAAGAGGGACAATTATACTGAGGCCCCAAATACAAGGGTTCCCGAATGTGTCTGTCACTGTGGTGAAATGGGAAGGGATGGCGCTCCAGTGAACAGGATGTACCGGGACCCCAGATTTCTCACAAGGGGCCTGCTGGTACCTCACAGGAGTGCTCAGCACCTAACACGACCCTTAGAGCATTTCTGCTGTTTTAATGGCATAAGTGGATGTCTGCATTTACAGTGAGGTGGGTTTGCATCTGTTGACATTGTATATTGGTGTGTAAACTATTTAAAACAAAACCTGAAGCAGCTGTGTATTCCTGTTTGAAATCACACTGCAATCTGGGAAGTCCTCCACAGTGAAAACAGCTTGAGTTCATGTTCACAAGTTTAATTTCTTGATGAGGTTCTCATTTGAAAAAGTGATAGTGCAGACAGCACCTGGAGCGATTAGTATGCAGCCAGTTTACTTCTGTGGCGGATTTATCTTCACATCAGTAATCTGAGCAGTGTCACTTGATCGTATCTTTATATTATTTGGTACTGTTTAATTGCAGGTTAATTGCAACAGGTGCTGAGGTAGGTCACGGTGGAAGGAGGAATTTCAAGAGTTTCTCTTGAAATTTTTTTTTATTTTTGCAAAGACTTTCTTTTTCCAGGGTGGGGGACAGAAAGCCAGGAAACCATCAACTGCTTAAAAAAAAATCCAACTTTATATAAAACTCTCCGTAGCATCACTATTGGGAATGGGTTGGGTTGTTGTATCCAGGGCACTTTTGCCCATAAAACCACACAAAATCCAGCCCATAGGCTGTCTGTATTCAGTATGAGTGGCAGGTTTGCCAGCCAGGGTCAAGATGTACTGGTGGAGCTTGTGGTTGGGGTAGGGATAGGTTTGGGCAGAACCTACACTATCATTTCCTCTCCATCGGGTGAAATTCACCTGGCCCGGATGCCAGTACAAGGCTTATGTCTATTTAACTCCCACTCAAGCCCTAAGCTGGGGACATACATGGTGCCCAGGCTGCGTGTTGGCTCTCTGCATAGGGTGAATTTCCCCCTGCCATGGCACAAATTCACAACCCTCCCACCTATCATTTATTTATTTTCAAACTTTCCCCTTTCCCAGCCTCCTCAACAGGTATAGGTGGGGCTGGGGTGCTACGAACATGTAGGCCAAATTGGATGTATAATGTACAGTATCTGCTCCCCTACTCCCACCTGTCATATTCCTTGAGAGATGACAGCTCCACAGGGAAATTCATTCTCAACGTACTGATTTGGTGTTACAAACAGCAGCACCTTCCTCTCCTCCCAACCATCCGCTCTCCAGGCTAATTAAGGGGTTTGCAATGAGTTCCTGAGATCAAAGCTCTGTTAGTGATTTAATTGATGTACAGCTGTGGAAAAGTGTAGTAAGTGAAGCAGGAAGTGGGGACAGGGGGGCTAAGGGGTGGATGCATTTCAACCCCGTAGGAAGAAATACTGCAGAAAGCCACCGGCCTCTGAGAAGCGATCTCTCGGTTATTTATGCACACACATAAACGGTTTCATGCATCGCACTGAAATCTCTGCTATTTGTCAATGAGATTTTTCCCCCCTCTCTTGCTCTGCCTTAGCTAACATTTACAGTAAATCTGTTGCACTGACCATTAAATCTGAAGCTGCCCTGAGCGATAGTTTCAACGGGTGTGTTGACAGCCAGAGTGTTAATAATGATGCAAACACTAACCTGTTTATTGATTTGCTTTTTGTACCCTTCATCCTAACTCACTCCTCCTCACTCTCTGAGGAGAAATCTTAGAATTAGTAATCAGGTGACAGCTCAGAGCCCCCTTCTGTTCCCAGCAGTGTCATCCAAACCAAACTCCCGGAGATAAATTACAGGTGCCTTATTCTGCCTCTGCCAGCCATTCAATATACTGTGACTCAAAGCAAGATGTAGCATTTGTCATTGGTGCCAGCAGACAGAAAAAACAACAACAAAACATTAACACAGACATTAAAAGCTTTTAACTTTGACAAGGGAAACATAGGAAAGTTTTAAATTTAGCCCTTATGGTGAAGGACACTGCCTATCCATTAAGGCAGCTTGTCAAAGGATTGGCGAGGTGGGAAGGGAGCAGGGGCTCAGGACGTTTGGGAGCCCTACATGATCACAGCGCTTTCTCCTCCTCTTTTCACCACCTCGATGTCTGCATAACTCTGCTGGGGAGTGTGAAGCTAGCGGAAGGTTTGTCAGTATTCAGTGAACAAACTGAGCGATTCATGAATCCAGATTTCTTGAAGCCGAGATGGAGCCCGTGACTGGTGAAGAAGAAACAAACAATAGCTTTCCTACAACCCTCTGGGCCCAGAGCTTTTGTAATTGCCAATTCAAACACCACATAAACAGGCAAATGTTTCTGACTTTGGCCCTGTTCACATGAGCCAAAGAGCAAAGAGCTAAAATGACTTTTGATGTTTTAAGATATTTATGAAAAGGAGTTGTAGCTGAGTCACCACAGACAGCACCATTGGGCTGGAAGGGAACTGGTAGGTAAGGCTGTTGGGTCCACTGGTAAATCCAGGGGGCTGTTGAAATGACTGTTTTCTCAAATGTGAACTAGTGTTGGGCTTGTCTTCACTATCAAATCTTACGGTGTTGGAATGTGACTGACAAGTCGAATTAACTAACATGATGCTGATGGTGACTTTGTGGTCAGTGTAGACAAGGACCAATCACATTCAACTTCATGTCAGCTAGTCTTGCTTAAACCCACAATACCATTTTGTTGTGAAGACAAGGCCTTAGTGGGAGAATAGACAGCCAACAGATAGGTATGTAACATCTATTAAATTTCAATGGGAGTTACACTTATATTTATGTGTGTATGTGTCTTTATGGCGATGTCTTCGCTGCAAAAAAAGTTTGTTTTTTACATTGAGATAGCTAACGATGTAAAGAACATAAGAATGGCCACAATAGGTCAGACCAATGGTCCATCTAGCCCAGTATCCTGTCTTCCAACAATTGCCAATGCCAGGTGCTTCAAAGGGAATGAACAGAACAGGTAATCATTGAGTGATCCAACCCCTGTCACCCATTCCCAGCTTTTGGCAAACAAAGGCTAGGGACACTCAGAGCATGGCGTTGCATCCCTGACTATCTTGGCTAATAGCCATTGATGGACCTATCCTCCATGAATGTATCCAGTTCTTTTTTGAACACTGTTACTGTTTTGCGCTTCATAACATCCCCTGGCAACAAGTTCCACAGGTTGATTTGTTCCTACTAGAAACAAGGCACAGCTAGTTTTTACCTCAAAGTAGCTAGTCAAGGTAAATACCAGGAGTGGGGTTTAGTATTGACTTTGACTGGCTACCTCAAGTTAAAAATGACCTGTGCATTGTCTCCACTAGGATTCCACATGGAAATCAATCAGTATAAAAAACACACTTTTTTTTTTGCAATGAAGCCAGAGCCTATAATGTCTTTCACCTGGGTATCTCAATGTCTTGGGAAACAGACCGTTTATTTTATTACCCATCAGCCACATATTCTGAACTGTTTGGGAAACCTATATATTTAGGCAATCACCATAAATTTCAGGTGAGGAGTTGGGGAATTGTCATTTCTGTATGTTCTTGGTCAAACCTTAACAAAAGGTTTATTATCCATAAAACTCTTATGGATAAGAGTCAGCTAGACTTCATCAGAACAAAACCATTCTACCTGAAACTTCTCCTGTGTGGCTTTCTGCTAGAGGAGAAGTGGAGAGGTCCGGGGAGAGGAGGACGGTAAGAGATTCTGAGGGGGGAAGATTTGAGTTTAATTGGACAAAGCATCCAAAATATATGACAGTTTGCAAAAAAAATAAAGGTTTCACTTTTGTATAAAAATTTCCTAACCATTTGGGGGGAAGTTTATGGGTTGGTCTACAATCTCCAAACTGGCTTTATTTGGCCAGCCTTAGAATATTTGTGGGGAATTTGCCTGGGAAATTTTAGATATTTTTCACTCCACAGGCCAATGCAAGGTCTATATATGCAGTGCTTTAATCCTGTTTTGAGGCCATACGTGGGAATTAAATGTTACATAGGCTTCATGCTAGCTCTCTGTATAGAGAAGAATTCTGACATATGACTTTTATGACCATGAATAAACTCTGTCAAGAACTTGACAGAGTTTAGAAACTCTGTAAGGTCTCTGGTATCCACCTCAGGAATCCTTGCCTCATGGGCTTTCTCTGGTCTAAGCTTCACTCACTGGCCAGCCTTGTTAGCTCTTTCTACTCCTGCTAAATTTATAAACTCTGAAGAGGCAGAGAAAACCCAGGCAGTCAAGGAGTCTACAGAGCTTATTAATTATGCCGCCAAGTCAAATCATGAGAGTCAAAGCAACTGACCCAGAAGACACTCAATTCTTTCTATACTCTACACGGTTTTGAAAAAAGCACAAGCCCAACATTATGATAATTTTATGCTAACCACCAATGTGGGTCAGAGAAATATATGTTTATAGATATTTGCTGCTTTAGAAAAAAATAATATTAACAATAAAAGACAAATGGTAGGTTCCCCCATTTCTACAGTTGGAAGCAGATCAGATTTATCAGAGGTTCTCTATATCCATATTTCTTACTGACTTCAGTGGGAACAGGTACTCAGCATTTTTGGAAATCAAGCCAATCTGAATGCATGTAATCCATTATTCAGTGACTCCACTGAAGTCAATGTGAGTTCTGCCACGGACTTCAGTGGAGCCAGGACTTTACCCCACATCATCACTATTCAGTTATTTTTTTAGAGTAATTTCTAGTATGACTTTTTTCTTGCTATTGTTCATCAAAAGCCCCTTAGAAGACAAACTCTACACTGCTTACCTACCAAGGTTTGTTTCCTCTATCACACAGGTTTATTATTGTAGGGTTGCTCATGTTCACGAGGATTAGGCTGCTGTGAGGCATTGTTTGTCATTTCAAATTGTAATTAAACTCTGTGATGAGCCTGAACCACAACATTTGGATTCAGAATGCGAAGCAGGTTTGATGATGGGGTTGGGTGAGGATGGAACTGGGGTTATTGGCTGGAGCCCATTTTTTATTTTAACAGCTACTTTGTGAGGTATAATTCTGTCATGGTACAATTCCCCACTCTGAACCTTAGCGTCCAAAAGATGGGGTACCAGCATGAATTCCTCTAAGCTCAATCACCAGCTTAGAACCTGTAGCGCTGCCACCAACCAGGAATTCCAGTGCCTGGTACACTCTGGTCCCCACAAAACCTTGCCTGGGGACCCCCAAGACCCAGACCCTCTGGATCTTAACACAAGGAAAGTAAACCCTTTCCCTCACCGTTGCCTCTCCCAGGCTTCCCCTCCCTGGGTTACCCTGGAAGATCACTGTGATTCAAACTCCTTGAATCACAAAACAGAGAGGACAATTCACTTTCCTCCCTCTTTCTTTTTCCCCCTCCCAGACTCTTCCTGAGAGAAAGTAATCCTGGCACCGAGAGAAATCAGCCTCTCTCTCCTTCTTCCCTCCTTTCTCCCCACCAATTCCCTGGTGAATCCAGACCCAGTCCCCTGGGGTCTCACCAGAATAAAAAACAATCAGGTTCTTAAACAATAAAAGCTTTTAATTAAAGAAAGAAAAAACAGTAAAAAGGATCTTTGTAAATTTTAAAAAAATGGAATAGGTACAGGGTCTTTCAGCTATAGACACTGGGAACACCCTCCCAGTCTAAGTATACAAGTACAAATTAAAATCCTTTCTGCAAAATACCAATTTGAACTCCTTCCAGCCAAATACACATTTGCAAATAAAGAAAACAACCATAAGCCTAACTCGCTTTATCTACCTAGTACTCACTAGTCTGAACTTATAAGAGCCTGTATTGGAGAGATTGGAGAGAAACCTGGTTGCACATCTGGTCCCTCTGAGCCCCCAGAGTGGACAACAACCAAATTCTAACAGCACACACAAAAACTTCGCTCCCTTAAGATTTGAAAGTATCCTGTCCTCTGATTGGTCCTCGGGTCAGGTGACAGCCAGGCTCACTGTTCTTGTTAACCCTTTCCAGGCAAAAGAGATATAAAGTACTTCTGTGTTATTAACTTTTCTTATCTGTTTATGACAAATTCATATAAGGGACTGTGAATTTAGCAAAAAAGAGAAAAGAAAGCTGTGTACATCATGATTTGGGCTAAGCAGTACAGAAAACAAGCAGGTGCATGCAGAATCTCTAGTAGCAGGAAAGGAAAAGCACAGGTACTGCTTTTTAAAAAAGAACTGGATGGAGAAAGTTCTGGCACATAGCTGCACACTCAAGAAAGTGAAGAAAAAAAATTAAAAATTAGCGAGACAATTTCACCTTTAAAATCACGCAGTTCCTGCACCTGTTTCCTTTGATGGTATTTCACCCGTTCCCGCTTTACATGTTTCCCCACATAATTCCACAATCCCACTCCTCCTTTATTTACAGGGGCTCATTGTGCCTCTTGTTTACAATGCTGTCATCATGATTTATTACCAAAGAAAAGCATTGCACCCTGGTTATGATCCAGTGCATTATTTCTACTGAGACTCTTACCCCTGTACGGCTAGGTAGAGACTGCCTGCTATAGAAGCTGATGAGGAATTGGTGGGGAGAAGGTGAACCCAAGTTAAAAAGGAAATGTGGAATAATTGTAAATTAGGACACTGAGATGAGAAGAAAAAAAATATAGCTAACCTCAGAAGTTCCTTTCCCTCAGCGGACTGGGGGGAAAAAAGAGCCATCAATCACAAATAACCGAATAAGATTCATCTGCTGATACAAAGCAGCTTTGTGAAAATGGCCCTCTCTAAGTTCAGGAGTACTGGAGACATGAGAATTTTAAAGGCACAGTGTCAGGTACCATATCATGCTAGAAGCTGAAAAATATTTTTTCTTTTCTTACCATTTTGTCCTTTCTTATTTGGCAGACATTGATTTCTTTACCCAGCTTTGTGAATTCTTGAATTTTGCATAGTGTTATTATTAATACTGAGTCATTATACAGCACTTTTAATCTATAGTGCTTTCTAAAGGAAGGCCTGGAGCATTAGCTGCATTTTATAGATGGAAAAACTAAGGTACAGAGCGATGAAGTGTCCAAGGTTACACAGCAGGGCAAGGCCAGAGGTGGGACTAGAATCCAGCTCTCCTGAGTTCCAGCCCACGGCTGCATCCACTGTGCCTCATTACCACCTAGAAAACCTAAGCCTGTGCTGAGGAGACTGAAGTTCACCACTTTCTAGCTAGGGGCAGAACTACAAGGTTACAATTCTTTCTCTCAGTAGTTGCCACCTCCTGGCTGCACTGCCTACGAAGGAGAACCCAAAAAATTTTGCTCCCTGTCCAATGTTCTTTTGCATCAAAACCCTTGATTATTAAATAGGGCTGAAAACCTCAGGGATTCCCAAAGTTCTCAGTCTGATTTACATTGTTGGTGTACATGTCGTCCCCATAAAAAGCGTGGGACTGATGGTCCTAGAAATAGGACTCTCCAGTGTATTCCCCAGGACAATGACTATACAGCATAAGCTGCAGTTGCGCAAGATTCCTTACATAACGTGGTTGATATGCCCATTCCCTGACTTACAGCCATCTCAGGCCTGCTCTCAGCCATGCTGGCTGGTATGGCCATGAAAAGGAAGGTTTGCCTAGGACCGTGGGAGTGTATTGGTACTCTGGCTACTTCTCAACATATCCCTATGCTGGGGAATCCCAGGCTAGTGGGTTATATCAGCTTTGTACCACTTCAGCACAGCAAATGTGCCAGAGCAGAGCTGAAGAGTGGCCCTGAGACTTAGGTTCCACAACCACTGGGAGCAGAGGGAGGGAAACAATCAAATGGCTTTTCAGGAGAGCTTCAGATGCTCTTGATTTGGTCTTGGTCCTTACTAACCAAAATGAGATTTCAGATATGAAACTTTAGAGCCCCTCATCCAATCAAATCCTGTCATCCCTGCCAGGTCCTGGAAATATCTACCCCATTCTCCCCACTCCCTGCTCAAAATTTAATCTCCTCCTCCATCAAATGGACTCATTGATTTTCCCGGTACATCCCCACCAGCGAGCTGTTAGCTCAGAGCTCAGCCATAGTAGGAAGTAATCTTCCCCTGTGGGGAGTGCAGTGCTGTAACTGTGCTTTAAAACAAGAAATTTAATAACTTACATATAAATTGTCCGGGAGAGAAAACGTCATGTTTTTGGTGTTTGTAGCTGTTTCAGCATTTTTCTGTACAAGATGAAAAACGTTTGCATTGAGCAAAACACAGATTTATGGTCAATAAAGTGAAGCTTAACAGTTTATAGGAGCTATACATTCTGTTTTTGAAAACTGATATTAAAAACTATTTTTCCCGTTTGTCTGTGTAAGAAAGCCTCTCCCATGTCAGTCATCATTTCAGCACTGTAAAGCAGCTAGTGGAGAATTAGGAACAAGTGCTGGTCACAGTTTGTTGTCTTTGCCTTCAGTATTCCCCACTGTGAGACTATTGTCACCCCCTCCCAACACACGCACACACCTATATGTGCTTTGTGGAGTCATATAGAATCAAACACACAGGTTCACATACAGAGCTAGATCTGAGCCACAATGTTTGGATCTGGACTTTCCAAAGTCTGGGAGTGTTTTGAAGCAGGGGATGTGGTTCAGGAGTAGTGGGATCACTACAAAAACAACTTTCCCTCTCTTAGTATTGACTTATAATGACTCTTCCAACATGGCCTTGCTATAACATAAATAATATGAAGCCTGGACAATTGGGCAGCCATATAAATGATTTGCATGTGCAGCTTTGGGATTTGTTTCTGAAAATTTGAGGCATGTGGAATTTTATAGAAACAATCAGTTGTATGTACAAAAGTGGGTGTATAAAATTAGATACAATCTGGTGGCTGGAGGATAACTGGCCAGGATGCATCACAGTTTTTGACTGCTACATCATGGAGTCATTCTTTCTCCAACTTTTCATTCGTAGTCATTGAAAGTACCTGTCACTGCAAGCTCTGTGGTTTTTGCTTTCCATTTGGAAAATGTTGCCAGGATAAAACATTTGCTTTCTAATCTGGTACAGAGATTCTTATTCAGCTTATTACAAGCTGAGATGACAATAAAGCTCCAAAAAACAGACCACAGGCTATTGGCGACTGGTTATTTCATATCTCCCTCTCAACTGAAACTCACACCGTTAGGCACTTGTTAAATGCCTAATTTCAAGAACAAGCTTAACTATGTTTAGCTTTAATTTTAGCCTAGATCTTTGATGTATTTTTGTGCATGTAAAGTTATTGATTATGGACTCAATCCAGTAATGTCAATGGTGAATGTCCCTTTGTGAATTTTATTGTAATAACAAAGCTTGAAGTGATAAGGTGCCCTGTAAATACTTTTGCATTATATTTCTGTTTTCTGATTATACAGGATCTTTGGTCTTCTTAAGAGTGATAACATGTGGTACCACTAGCACTCCTGTTGTCTCTTCAATATCCTCCTCTGTCTTAGGCTATCTCAGCACAAGATTACCAGAAAAAATGTGGGATAGTATCCCTTCATTAAAATAGGCATGTATTTTGTTTTGTTACAGGATATATGATGAAGCTGATAAGTTTGCCACTGAGATAAGTAACACTAAATAATGCACAGAGTCTGCACCAAGAACACAGTTTTGCAGTGTACCCACTCCCATCAGGATCCATTCGTCAGATGGTGTGTTTGGGAATTTGTTAGAAGTCATGAGATTTCACGACATAAATCCCCTGTGAATTGATGGAATCAGAGAACCCTGCTGAGGTTGATCTGTTGAGTCTCAAACCCTTAAATGGCAGTGACAGTGCATATTCCCAATGACGCCTTGTCCTATATAATTTACACACAGATAGCTCCGTGTTAGATATTGACCAAGTTTCCACAAAGATAATCAAGTCAAAATAACTGGGAAGTCACAAGCTCATATATGATGTTGAACAATGAGTCTTCATGAGGGCTGGGTGAGCTGCAATCAGTTTGAATATAAGACTGATTCCACTTGATTAAATAAACTAAGTCTTGGAAGATCTGAAAAGTGCTTTTTATATAGACATGTTTCAAAGCTTGTAAGTTTTCCAGCTCCCTTTTGAGGCAAATTTGTATATACAGAATTAAAAATCCACAAAGCAACATTTTCCAAAGCCAATGTTGACATTATGACTGGCTCTTTAAGTACTTGGATTGCATATTTGTGTTAAACGGCATCTTCTGAGTGACAGATCCATCTCTTGCTAAAAGCAACTGTTATAAAATTTTGACTATTACATACAGAGTGTTTGTTTAACAAGATGACAGAAATGCCACCTAGTAAAAACTCATTGTGGTTACAGCTGAACAATTCACATCATGCAAAATTTATAATATTGAGGTTATGCAATCATCTAATCGGAGAGACAAGCCTTGAGTTATATGAAATGCATGTACTTCAATCTACAACAGTAGATTCATTGTTATTTTCTTATTAGCTTGTGCTG
Organism: Gopherus flavomarginatus; assembly: GCF_025201925.1. Classification (NCBI taxonomy): domain Eukaryota; kingdom Metazoa; phylum Chordata; order Testudines; family Testudinidae; genus Gopherus; species Gopherus flavomarginatus. The sequence continues at coordinate 31,478,922 of NC_066627.1, read as the reverse complement.
GCATTACGGCTGCATTATCTATTTCACCATAGCCTAATTCAACATCTCCAACTGAAACTATAAGCACAATAAATGATCTATACAGCCAACCAACCAGAGACAAAGTCATTTGAGTGACTGCAAAGCTGTAATATATATATGTATATCTTTCAGCAGTCTTCAATAGTTTATTAAACATTTCTTTGCATAATGAGTTAACCAAAAGTAAGGAAGCTCTGAAAATCCCCTTTGCTCCTGGGCAGAGTAAAGCATATTGGGACAGAGCTCTACTGAGGATCTGGTCTATGAAGTTGTCATAAACAGATAGTTAAGGCTTAATAGAACAGGAGTACTTCATGTCTCTTTTAACTGTAAAGGGTTAACAAGTTCAGTGAGCCTGGCTGTCACCTGACCAGAGGACCAATCAGGGAACAGGATACTTTCAAATCTTGAGGGAGGGAAGTTTTTGTGTGTGCTGTTAGATTTTGGTGGTTGTTCTCTCTGGGTTCTGAGAGTGACCCGACGTGCAACCAGGTTTCTCTCCAATCTCTCCGATACAGGCTCTTATAGGTTCAGAATAGTGAGTACTAGGTAGATAAGGCGAGTTAGGCTTATGTTTGTTTTCTTTATTTGCAAATGTGTATTTGGCTGGAAGGAGTTCAAATGTGTATTTTGCTGAAAGGATTTTAATTTGTACTTGTATACTTAGGCTGGGAGGGTATTCCCAGTGTCTATAGCTGAAAGACCCTGTAACATATTCCATCTTAAATTTACAAAGATAATTTTTACTGTTTTTTCTTTTTTTAATTAAAAGCTTTTCTTGTTTAAGAACCTGATTGTTTTTTATTCTGGTGAGATCCCAGGGGACTGGGTCTGGATCCACCAGGGAATTGGTGGGGAGAAAGAAGTGAAAGGGGGAGAGAAAGTAATCCTAACACAGAGAGAAAATAACCTCTCTCTCTCAGGGAGAGTCTGGGAGGGGGAGAGAGAAGGAGAGGGGAAGGTGCATTTTCTTCTCTATTTCAAGATTGAAGGAGTTTGAATCACAGTGATCTTCCAGGGTAACCCAGGCAGGGGAAGCCTGGGAGAGGCAACGGTGGGGGAAAGGGTTTACTTTCCTTGTGTTAAGATCCAGAGGGTCTGGGTCTTGGTGGTCCCCAGGCAAGGTTTTGGGGGGACCAAAGTGTACCAGGCACTGGAATTCCTGGTTGGTGGCAGTGCTACAGGTTCTAAGCTGGTAATTAAGCTTAGAGGAATTCATGCTGGTACCCCATCTTTTGGACGCTAAGGTTCAGAGTGGGGATTATACCATGACTGAAGTCCTTTTAGTATAGATGAGACATCTGATGGTCTTATTAATACTGCAACAAATCCATGACCATCTGGGCTATCATGGTTGTAGGTCAATGCAGAAAGATCTGAAGTTCTACGTGACGATAGTGTATTAAACTAGACACCATGGTTGAGGTAATATCTCTTATTGAACTTCTGTTGGTGAAAGAGACAAGCTTCAAACTCCTAATACTCTGGGACCACCGCAGCTACAATGACATTGCAAACAGTGTACTAAGAAAGCTAAAGTAGAATCACTCTGGTCTATTAGAAATATAGGGTATATGACACATGGTTGAGCAGTTCTGATTCCATCAAGAAAAAAGCAGGGTACATATAAACACTAGCCAGGCAATTAAAGTACTAAGAGATCATATTATGTCTCTATTCAAAGATATGCCTTTATGGAATGAGGAACGTAAAGAGATGTTTTAAAGCCTTATATTATAAAATAAAACAAATGTTTATACCATAATAAGTAAACTGACATTAAAATTAGAAGCTTCACCCAAAGCTCAAACTGAACCTTGTAAGATTAGAAAATGTTCAGATTTATTAAATTAATATATAAACCTTTGTGACTAGGACCTACCTCCAATGTTAATCATTGTTCTAACTTCATATTCATTTACATTAGCACTTTAAGGGCTCCATTTTGTGTGGTCCTAAGTACCCTCAACTCTCAGAGAATTCAGAGGGATTTGAGGTAACTAAAGACCTTGCAGGATTGAAGTTTTAGCATAATTAGTGGTTTGGCTGCCCTTATGTACTGTAGCACATGCTAGATCTCCAACTATAATCTTGAAAATAGCACTCTTCAAAAGAAACCAAGTTAGTGCTGAGTTGAAGGCATTCATGTTCTGGTGCTTGATGCATTGTTCACACTGTATGTAGTTGCTGTTAACGTATGGTGAAACACAAAACAATGCATCATCACTGCTTAAGGGAAACAAATAGGCTGTCCTTTGGTTACTTACCTGGAATTGTTCACATTTTGAAAACCAGAAGCAATGCCTAAGAAAGAAGAAAACACCTAAAAGCACCTCTGGGCTTTAGATTTGCTCTTTACAGGCACTAACCTCTGGAGTTAAGCGTCTTGTTCACGTCCATCTAGCTCTGAACCTATTTCAAACATGACTTTTTTTTTTTTTTTTTACACCAAAAAGCCCAGCTCTTACTAGTGTTGTCATTAGAGCTGAGCAAATATTGGAATTTTTTTCCTGGGAATATTTGTTTGACTTTAAAAGCAAATTTTGATCCAGCCACATTCATAACAACTTTTTCATCTTCATGTGCTACATATTTACCAGTGCAGATACTTACATCAAGCAAAATGTTACGCTCTAGTACAGAGGTTCTCAAACTGTGGTCTGTGGACCACCAGTGGTCTGCAAGCTTCATTCAGATGGTCTGCGGATAGTTCCCTCTAAGGTGTACACCTGGGCTGCGCCTGGAGAGACCCCCCCCCCACCTTCCCAGCGCTAGTTCAGGAGCTGTGGCAGAAGGGGAGATAGAGCATATCCATTGCATTAGAAAGGTAAGACTATTGATATTAAAATATGAGTTGTGTGCTTTTATTTGTAGAACAAAACACATGAATTATTAAGGGTTTTTTTATATAGCACTTTTATCCGAAGTGCTTTACAGTAGTTAGCTAACGGTACAATCAAAATTTGGGAAGATCATTAAGTGGTCTGCCGAGACCCTCAGCAATTTTCAAGTGGTCCGTGAAAAAAAAAGTTTGAGAACCACTGCTCTAGTATTTTTTGGGAGGAGGAGTGAATTTCAAATTGTAAAATTCTCAGTTTACATTGTGTTGCTTAGTTATATAAGAATCAGGAAACAAAAATGATAATGTATGCTTTAAGTAACCAACCATTATGGTATAATTCCCCACTCTGAACCTTAGCATCCAAAAGATGGGGTACCAGTGTGAATTCCTCTAAGCCTGATTACCAGCTTAGAACCTGTAGCGCTGCCACCAACCAGGAATTCCAGTGCCTGGTACACTTTGGTCCCCCCAAGACCTTGCCCGTGGAACCCCAAGACCCAGACCCTCTGGATCTTCACACAAGGAAAGTAAACCCTTTCCCCCACCGTTGCCTCTCCCAGGCTTCCCCTCCCTGGGTTACCCTGGAAGATCACTGTGATTCAAACTCCTTGAATCTTAAACAGAGAGGAAAATGCACCTTCCCCCCTCCTTCTCTCTCCCTCTCCCAGACTCTCCCTGAGAGAGACAGTAATCCTAACACAGAGAGAAATTAGCCTCTCTCTCCCCCTTCCCTCCTTTCTCCCCACCAATTCCCTGGTGAATCCAGACGCAGTCCCCTGGGGTCTCACCAGAATAAAAAAACAATCAGGTTCTTAAATAAGAAAAGCTTTTAATTAAAGAAGGAAAAACAGTAAAAATTATCTTTGTAAATTTAAGATGGAATATGTTACAGGATCTTTCAGCTATAGACACTGGGAATACCCTTCCAGCCTAAGTATACAAGTACAAATTAAAATCCTTTCAGCAAAATACAAATTTTAACTCCTTCCAGCCAAATACACATTTGCAAATAAAGAAAACAAACATAAGCCTAACTCGCCTTATCTACCTAGTACTCACTATTCTGAACCTATAAGAGCCTGTATCGGAGAGATTGGAGAGAAACCTGGTTGCACGTCGGGTCACTCTCAGAACCCAGAGAGAACAACCACCAAAATCTAACAGCACACACAAAAACTTCCCTCCCTCAAGATTTGAAAATATCTTGTCCCCTGATTGGTCCTCTGGTCAGGTGAAAGCCAGGCTCACTGATCTTGTTAACCCTTTACAGGCAAAAGAGATATGAAGTACTTCTGTTCTATTAACTCTTACTTATCTGTTTATGACACCAACACAGGGCGAAGTGCAAATATTCAAATCAAATAGTTTGTGAACAATCTGCAGTGCAAAAATTATCCACTGAAGAAGTTTGTTGGTCATTTTTAATAGTGAATAAACAGGAGAACTGTTGTCTGTTCATAGACGTTGCAAACAGAAAGAAGAAGTAAAATATAAATGAATTATGTGTTGTGAATAAGACTGGTCAATTTTTTTCTGGAGACTGTTTTCTGACAGAAAATTGCATTTTTATTTAAGCAAAATTCTTCATAGTGTCTCCTTTCCATGCATCTTTTTTACTTTTTAATCAAAAAATTAAGAACTCAAAGACTACACATTTTTTTAACTGAAGCTCTAAAACGTGCAGTTTTTAGGAGAAAATGTTCAGTGTTTAGTTTTTCAATGATAAGTCAACATTTTCCATGGAAAAAGCCCCCCATTTTCCAACCAGCTTTAGCTGTGAGTTATTCAGTCACCAGTGATTGGCATTACATTTTTACAGAAATAAATGAAATACTGTCTACATTGTAAGAGCAGGACATGTGACCAGTAATGACCATGAACTGCATTTTCAAAAGTATTTTAAGTGTCTCTGTTTTTCGGTGCCCAGCTTAAGTCAACTTTTTTTTTTTCAGGAAGTGCTGAACCTCAGCCCAGCAAAATCAAGCCTCTTAAAGGTGACTCAGGTTGGGTACTCAAAAGTAGAGGCCCTCCACAATCACTAGTAATTTTGGAAATGTAGAGCCATCACTAGCTGCCAGAATTCATTGTCCCAGGTTTTGTGAAATCTTGAAATGCAAGATTATGGAGTTTATAACTGGATAGATCAGAGCAGCACGTGTTTCACTGTGCCATATCTCCATTCCAGTCCTATCCTAGTTCCCCTGTTAATGTAAATTGGACATCCTGTTTGGAACCTCAAGGCAAAATAGGTCCTCCAGGCAGAAATTGACATAGAACATGGAATTAGGCATAACTGGCACGCTCTGCATATTCTCTGCCCAGGTCAGAGAGACCTAGGACTCAGCCCGTACCCTCTAAAGATTCCCTCCAGGTGGGGTCAAGTTCTTCATTTTGCAAGTAGTGCCCAACAAGTGTAAAACACCAAAGTAATAAAGTGGGTTAAGAAATGTACTGACTGCTGCTGCAGTACATGGACGTTCTTTATTTTTCTTCCTCTTGGTCAGGCAGGGTTAGTAATGCCCACGTCTTTCTAGAACAAAAATAAAAATGAGCTCATCTGATGGATTATTATTTAGGGTCAATATTTGCTCATCTTGGTGCTAGAGAGTTATGTGCCTAGCTCTTCAGGCCCAGATTTGGGGACATAGCAGCTTGCATTCAGAGTATATGTGTGTTGACATGGAACCCAGCAGTAGCATAAAGCCAGGCCCAGACTGCCACAAGACAAAGACATGATCCAGAGGTCCAAGGACAGAAGTGGGAGCCAAGAATTCCTGAGCTGAAATCCTCTGTGAGCTGGGCATGTCACAATCCCTCTGGCTTGTAAAATGCCAATCATAATAACAGTTACTTACAGCAGCTGATCCTGAGCAAGGGCAGAGACTAGTTCATCCCAGCCTAGCATAGCAGCTAGGGCTAGAGGAGAAGGAATGCTGATGAAAGCCTTGCTAGACCACAGAGTCTGTGGTCTATGCACGCCAAGTTCCCTCTCCTTTTTTGCCATTTGGTGCAGAGTGGGGCAAGAGAAGAAAATCCCTACACACTCTCTGGAGGCTTCTAAGTGAGGGGGAGTGTAGTTCCTGTTGGCAGCTAGAAACCAAGGGAGAGGACGGAATACATGTCTTAACATCTCATGATCTGTAGTGGGGCTGGGCAATGGAAGACCAGCAAATGTGAGCACGTGTGCTTTTCAGAGCATGTTTGTACTCAGAGATCCGACTCTCCTGTGAACAAACAGGCCATCCAATACAGATACCATTCAGATCAACGAGCCCATCACTAGCGGTTAACTTTGTTTTTCATAGAACTAGATTCTCTGCCCCCTTCCCCACTCTTTAAAAACCTCTACATTTGTGTTTTCTATGTTGTGGGAAAGTGGGGATGCATTGGGTGAATGTCTCAGCTCTGCCAATGATTACAAGAGGAAAAACTGCTTAAATACAAAGGGGACACAGGAAACACCTTACCTCAGCAAACTCGGATGAAAGGGCACCTTTGATTTTTCAATGGGGTTGTGTGGGTGTCTGTCCTCAAGCCAGATGACCCCCAATGCTGATCCATCACAAAATTTTACAGTGGGAGGTCCCAAACCTGTCAGCTGCATTTGAAGACATCACATAAAAGCAAGACTTAGCCATAGGCCCCTTTGTTGTGATCCATCATTGTTTCCATTGGGAACATGTAGGTGAGATGCACAGACTGTTTAATTCCTAGTGACGATAAAGGATGAACAATGTGGAGGGGAGAAGAGGAAGGTAAACACTTAGAAATACCTTCTCTCACTTTTAAAGGGAATGCTGGAAAGGAAATACCTGGCTCAGCACCTACTCTGCCTAAACTGTACCCTCTTGCAATGGTATGCTCCACCCAGTACATGCCATGCTCTCCAGACATGTACTCTTCAAAGAGCGGTCTCTGCTGAGTTTTGGCAGTTTGGATATAAAAGAGGCCTTTTTACCCTTATGCAGATTTCCCAAGAGACCTTCCTGGTCTGCTGTTTCTGTTTTTCCTTTCTTATAACAGCAGTGGCATGCAGAGAGGGGCTCTCTTCTAAATGCAGGAGTCTCCTGCCCGATTCATTCAGTGATACCCTGACCTAGGGTTTGGGACATTATATTCCCTCTATTAACAAATTAGAACCTTAGGAGTAATCTATTCCAAAAGGGGAAACAAATCTGTTTGTACACTGAGCAACACTGGAAACACAGACTCAGAGAAACACTGTGGGCCTTGGCGGTCTCTGCCAAGCTTCCAGCTGCTTTGAGTCCCCTGGTGGCATAAAGCTGATTTAGCCAGCTGTATGCCAGCTGTTTTTCCCTCCCCCCATACAATGTAGGGAGCATGTCAGGGGAGGGCCAAGACTGAGACCAGGGCACACACTGTTTCATTTAATCCTCATGGGAATAATTGCTCCTTATGATGTTACAAATTACAAATGTAAATTAGAGTAGTAGCTCTAACTTGCACTGGGGGCTGGATCAGCTCCCCGCTGCCCCCAGGACTGAGGGGTGCAGAAAGTTTGTGTCTCCTCTGGAGCTGCACTAAGCACGAACTTGGTGCAGCTGAGAACTGAGCCCTATGTTTTTTTTTTAATTCAAAGGACAGTATAGGCTTAATCACCAAAACAAAGGAGTCCGATTAAAAAGCTTTATTTCCTCTTATTGTGGTTAGTATCTTCTTTAAAAGGGAGAATGTGGTATATTCTCCTACATTATACATTGTAAGAACAAAGTCTTTTTCATTTCTGGTACTCTAGTGTGCAACACAATGTCCCTCAGCAAATCTACTACAGTGGTTAACCCTATACCGCATATGATATATAGCTGAACAATTCTGAATACAACCAATAGAGGAAAGTGTTGCACATACATTTTGACCAATATGTTACACTATTTATATAACTTCATAAATGACAATGGGGCTTTCCATTTGATGTTGGTCAACCTCCTTTACTCAGACTGAACAGACATACATAACATAACATAAGAACAGCCCTACCGGGTCAGACCAAAGGTCCCTCTAGCCCAGTATCCTGTCTACCGACAGTGGCCAATACCAGGTGCCCCAGAGGCAGTGAACCTAACAGGCAATAATCAAGTGATCTCTCTCCTGCCATCCATCTCCATCCTCTGACAAACAGAAGCTAGGGACACCATTCCTTACCCTGCCTGGCTAATAGCCATTTATGGACTTAATCACCATGAATTTATCTAGTTCCCTTTTAAATGCTGTTATAGTCCTAGCCTTCACAACCTCCTCAGGTAAGGAGTTCCACAAGTTGACTGTGCACTGCATGAAGAAGAACTTCCTTTTATTTGTTTTAAACCTGCTGCCTATTAATTTCATTTGGTGACCCCTAGTTCTTGTATTCCAGTGCTGTGCACCCCTCATTGTAAAAGACTCTGTCCCAGGAACATCTTATAGAAGGGGGTACAAATTGCTCTTGATTTATCTACAGTATGGATACATAGAGGGTACTTCATGCCAGCATTTCATGGAGAAATATTAAATTCTTATAACTCTACTGACACAAAAAAATAAATAAAACGGGACATTTCTCAGAACCCACCAAATCTATTTCACTATCTCTTCTGGGTGCAGAGAACCAGTGAACTGATTAATTTGATAGGCTAGGACCAGATTGAGGTTGTTTAGTTGCAGCAATGATCCAAACAGAAGTAAGTCTCTTGTTAGCTTTTTGGATGGGCAGGGGCGAAAAGAGGGGAGATGGGGGGGCAGAGGTAGGGAATGGATCTGCATGAAATACTGTTTGGGAAGTAAATGAAACCATTATTAGTGCATTAAAAAAAACACAAAAATGGGTAATCCAATTAGTACTAAATGCGTAGTAAGCAATCACATTTAACAGAGCTAGTACATAATTTTTTTTGAAAAATGACCTTGTCCACAACCTGTTCTTACTTTTATCAGATACCATTTGAAATTCTGTTCTTTTTATTTACACACTGTTTTTAATGGGAAAACAATTATGTTACACATACCCTAGATGCACACAAGCACACACACACACACACACTTTTATTCTCTACCATATTTCCAGGATGTGCTGTACTAAACGTCTTGCATGCATTCCCCTAGCAGTTTAATGACAACCATGTACATAAATGGTGGATTCTGTCATCAAACGACAATGCAGAGCAGGGATTTGTGATGTCTGCAGAGTTTTAAGTTGACTTGGGACAATAGCACAGGGAGTTCTTAGCCTAGGATTTTGTCTTTTCAACTCAAGTTCTGATTCACTCCCCCCTACCACAACCCTCAAGTCATGCCATAAGAAAACTCTCAACTCATTGTACAAAGAGAAGTGATCCCCTCGGAGCCCTTTTAAATTTTTTTTTTGAAAATAGAACAAAGCAGAAAAGGCCCTGACAGAAACAGTATGAACAATATATTGTAGGTTCCAGAACAGCTGATGAAAAATAGGAAACTTGGGGTGGGGGAGGGAGGGGAATGGGGGGTGGAAGAGATGGCAGTGGTGTGTGCAAAAGTTATTTTGGCTGAAATTATTAAGAAACTGGAATGAAGTATTGCTGTCTGTTACATTGGATCAGTTGACTAAATCCATGATGTCTGGAGAACCTGATACAACTTCCTGGGTTCTTTCATTTTTTAAAAATAAAGTTGTGCTAATAATTAGAAGCAGGGTATACTACTTCAAATCTAGATATCCTGGTTACTTACATGCCTTCCATTACCATACTATTTTACAACACCCCGGTGAGAGAGGAAAGTATTATTACTCCTGTTGCAGAATGGGAAAAAGGCAGAGAGAGAGACTAAGTGACTTGCCCAAGGTCACACAGAATGTTCACAGAGGATCAAGGATCTGAACTTGGATCTCTTAAGTCCCATACTAACTCCCTAACAACTGGACTGTGCTTCACATCGATGTACACTAAGGCTTCTATTTCTGCTAACAGAGTTCTGGCTCTCCAGGTACTGATTTGGCACTCAGCACCACAGCATCTGAGCATTTAGAGACTATTGCTCCCAGCTTATTGCCCTTCCCTTCATTTTTAAATGGTGATAGCGAAAGACTGCTGTATCTCGTTCTTGTACAACCCTTTGTGAAACAGCACCCAATTATAACTGCCAGCCTGACAGATCTTGGCTGTTACACAGTGGGTCCTTTTGAGAGACTGTCAGAACAACACCATTCTGAGGACTCTTCCCCATTGGAAACTGGCCATGTTAATCTCTCTAGTACCTGATGGATGTTCAGTCCATATCCAGGAGAGCGGCATAGATATCTCTGTGTGCCTTCCTACACTTCCACCAAAGTTAAAAAGCTGGTGCTGCAAGGACACTTCATGATTCCTGACCCTCTACCATACAAGGAGCTTGAAGAGTTAAAAGAAAACCACCAAGTTTTCAAAATAAATATGAAGTCTGTTAATTTTGGCCACTTAAGGGCATTGTTATTTCTCTGGGGCCCTGTTTCCTCCCAATAGGTCAGAAGCAACTCTTACTGAAGTCAATGGGCATTACTCATCTCTTCTGGTGGGAGAAGCAAACTGCTGGCTGTCATAACGATAGCCGGTCAGGAAATGGCATTTTTCTTCTGGAGAGAATGGGGGGAAAAAAGTGTTGGCTAAATTTTCCATGAAAAATTTAGATTTTTCAGAGGAAATTAAAATACTGAAATATTTTGGCTCAAAACTGGAAAAAAATGTCTGAAGACTGAAATGCTTTGATTCAGAAATGCTGTTGTGGTGTCTCATAGGAGCTGTAGATCAGATGCCCTGATGTTCCCATTCTCTTCTATAGGCTGGGCTCTTCAATTGGACTACATGTCCCATAATCCACCATGGTCTCATGGCGAGAGAAGGCAGGTGCATTATGAAAGATGTAGTCCAGGTGGGAAGAAAAACAGTTTTGCTGGATAATTTTTGCCCAGCCCTAGTTACAACCAACAGAAACATTACACAGTTCAATTAATATGGAAAAACTCTGGTCACTGGTAAGATTTTATTGTCTGGCTGATTGTAGCTAGCAGATGGCTGTTAGCACAGGCTTCACTTTAGCTCTCTAATATTGGTTTTGCTCTGGTGTCTATTTATGATCATCTGTTAGAGTTGGCTTCTGTTGTCCCTCTGCAGTTGTCAAGCAACACTTCCTCCCATGTTTCTAAGAGAGCTTAGGTTCCCCCTTTTCTTTACTTCTCTGTGTGGGTGAAATTGAAATCCCCATGCTCCATAGTAACCCTATATGGAGAACACAGGCAGCACCCTGCTTGTCCAGTAGGGGGTGCATAGGCTGGAGGGGAGGAAGGAGAGTCCAGTGGTTAGGGTGCTAGCCAGCGACTTGGGGTACCTGGATCCAATTCCCTGTTCTTCCCCAGACTTCCCATGAGACAGCTCCCAGTTCTGCCACTCTGCACAGCAGATCAGGAGGCAGGTTCCTGGCCCCAAGCAGCTTGAGCAGCAGTGGCTCCATGGCGGAGTAGGGGGGCAGGGGCAGAGGCAGTGCTGTGGCTGCAGACAGCAGCAGAGCTGGGCAGCAGGGGGAGGAAGGGCAGCATCTTCCTTCCTGCTGCAACTTCACCCAAACGTGGAATGAAACTGGGGGAGAGGGGCAGATGCCTCCCTTATCCTCCCTAAATGGTGTTCCTGCTTGTGCAAGTCCCTTAGCCTCTCTGTGCCTCAACTCCCCTTCTGTAAAATGGGGATAATAGCACTTCCCTACCTCACAGGAGTGCTGTGAGGATAAACACATTAAAGATTGTGAGGTGCTCAAATATTAAGGTAATGGGGCTATATATATATATATATATATATAAGTACCTAAAGACAGAGCAGAGAGGAGTGCTGAGGCTGAGTTTCTTTTTGAACTTTCCCTTTAGAACGTGTGTATTGGCTGTCGGGCTGCTAAAATGTATAAAGCTGCAGCAGGGCTTATACTGAAGCTGCAGAGAAATGAACTTTCAGGGCAGACACGTAACTGAGAACAACACTCACTTATATCCACTGAGAGCAAGAAGCCGATCATAGCTACTAGAGATCACAGTCTCTTGATCTATGGCTTAAGTGAAATGGTTTCAAAAGACAACACATGCACTTCGAAAAATCTTTCTTGAGAGGGAAAAGCAACGACATGGAGATTCAGCCTACTGATTTCTGGCTCCGATTTTCAAACTCTGGTGCCTACAACTAGGCACCAAAACCCACTCTTAGGCTCCTATGTAAAAGTGGCCTGATTTTCAGAGGAGCTGAGCACCATCAGCTTCAACTGAGCTAAGCAGTTTTTGCTGCTGAAAAATCAGGTCACTTTTATATAGGTGCTTAACAATGGCTTTAAACCCCCAATAACATTAAACCCCAAGTCTAGTATTTGTCCTTTATCTCTAACTTATTCAGGCCAGATTTTTAGAGATCACAACAGGTTGGCATGCAAAAATGTACTTCAATGTGCAGTTCCATTTTGGCTGGAGCTGTAAGTATGAATATTTCCAATTAATGTCAAACTCCTATTGGCTATTCCACAGCCAAGAACATCTGTGGAGCCACTCTACTACTGCATTTATGCCTATGTCTATAGATGCCTTTATGCTTACCCTCTTTAAACCTAATGATCACTTGGATAAGAATCCAAATTTGGGGTAATTACTCTGAACGTACCGTAAGGCACTCATGATGTTTGCCTGCTGTTAGCAGTCTACAGTTCTCCCACTTTCAGACTTATCAGCAAAGGGAGTACATGGAAATTAGTCTCAAGAGTTAGTTGTTCATTTGCATATGGGAGGCCAAAAGAAGCAAATAAAAGGAGTTACACAAAACAAACCCGAATTAGAATGGGCTAAACACTTTCCCGTGAAATGGATTTTAGAACCAACTCTTGAACTCCTCAGTGGAAAGACAGATTCATTTTCAATGGAGTTTGATCTTGCTCTTCAGCTTCATTTGTAAGACGAATTACAGAGCATTTTGTACAACAATTACTGGCATTAAAACCGCTCTGTTCCATTTGATGAATTTTAGTAGTAATTGAACAGAAGAACCCATCAACTGAAAGCTTGTCCAATCAAGTGTGCCCACACGCTGAACTGTAATTTCCACTCCACAAATGCGTAATGCCATCCATACTAAACTATTGAACCCTCCCTTCCCCAACTAAGAACTGGACAGACTCTCTGGGACTTGTTCCAAGTCAACTTTATTTCTCAATGCTTTAAACATGCGAAAAACTCACTGACCATGCTCTCTCTCTATCTCAAAGCACAACTTCCCCCAGCAAAGTTTCCTACAGATCATTGCCAGGGCTGCCTTTATCAGAGTCTTGGTTATCTGGAGCGTTTGCCAGAAAACTCACTACACACAAATGGCCATTACTTCCTGGTCGTCTTTGCAGAAAGAGCCCGATCTTGGAGGATTAATTAAAAAGGGTAGAGCAAGGATTGTAAACGTTGGGGTTTTGCTTTGGTCCATTATAAGGAGAAGGGGAGCTAGCTGTCAAGTCTGGATCTGAATCCAAACAAAAATCTGGTGTTTGGTTTTGAGCTCATTTCAGGTTGTTCTTAAAGTAAGACAGGGTGAGTGAATTGGAATAAAACCAGAATTTCTCAAGAATCTGCATGCATTTTTAAACTGGGTTTGTAAACATTTTTGTTGCTGTTTTTGTACCATTGAATTTCCTGGTTTTGGGTTGGCTTGTTTGAAGTAAGAGGAAGGTATAAAACCAAACAAATCCAATTGCCATGCCATATGTCGTGTGTGTGTAGGTAATGTACAGACTAGCACACAAACAAAATGGGTTTGTATCAGTATAGAAGATTTGAAATCCTATCATTATATATCAGTCTTTCCTTCTGTTGGTGTTAGACTATTCCTTACAGTACATTTTCTACAGGTTTTGTCCCATTAAGCTTTATGTATTCCTAAGTGCTAAGATATTCACTTTCTGGGAGATTCTTTCATGTTTAATGGGGCTCACTGTCAAGAAGATTTTCTTGATTATTCAGTCTATGTTTTTCTTCTTTATGGGCCCAGTCCTGCAATCCTCACTTCCATTAGTAGCCTTTACCCACATAAATAGATCCATTGACTGCAGTGGAAATACTCTCATGAGGAAAGATTATTTACAGGATAAATAAGGGCTGCAGGATAGTGTCTGTAGTTTTGTCCCATTGCTTCTACTTACAACTCTTTGTAACACTCAAATAATTCCTTGGGGCTTACACTCTTCAAATATCTGTTGATGGTTAAGAGAGGACTAAGAACATAAAGTGATTCGTAGCTAGCTGTTTGAGCCTGTTCTCCGCATTCACTCCCTTCATACCTCCAAATGCCCACACAAGGCCAAAGACTATGTTCCTTCAATCCTCAAGAATGATAGCTCTGTTGCACTACATATCATTAGTTGTTATTGTGGGACTACTCATGTGCTTAAGTGCTTTGCTAGGTCAAGACCAGAGTGTTCAGTATGCAAGATCAAGCTATAAAGCCCTGAATTCTGCACTTGGATCCACATGACTGGATCTATGTACCTATAGACTCATAGACTCTAGGACTGGAAGGGACCTCGAGAGGTCATCGAGTCCAGTCCCCTGCCCTCATGGCAGGACCAAATATTGTCTAGACCATCCCTAATAGACATTTATCTAACCTACTCTTAAATATCTCCAGAGATGAAGATTCCACAACTTCCCTAGGCAATCTATTCCAGTGTTTAACTACCCTGACAGTTAGGAACTTTTTCCTAATGTCCAACCTAAATCTCCCTTGCTGCAGTTTAAGCCCATTGCTTCTTGTTCTATCATTGGAGGCTAAGGTGAACAAGTTTTCTCCCTCCTCCTGATGACACCCTTTTAGATACCTGAAAACTGCTATCATGTCCCCTCTCAGTCTTCTCTTTTCCAAACTAAACAAACCCAATTCCTTCAGCCTTCCTTCATAGGTCATGTTCTCAAGACCTTTAATCATTCTTGTTGCTCTTCTCTGGACCCTCTCCAATTTCTCCACATCTTTCTTGAAATGCGGTGCCCAGAACTGGACACAATACTCCAGCTGAGGGCTAACCAGCGCAGAGTAAAGCAGAAGAATGACTTCTCCTATGCAGAGGTTCAGGGAAGTAAATAGGGTACTATTAGCTCCATCTGCATAGATCTATTTCAGGATCGCAGCCTAGGCTGCAGGACTGCAAGCCTTCCTTTCCATGAGAGCTGGTCAGAAACTTTGCAATGGAAACATTATCTGCTGGACAATCCCCATTCGTTGAAAGCAAAACCTTTCATGGAAATGTGCTGATTTTGACAACATTTCGTTTGGTGGGGGGAATGAAAAACAATAGCATTTTGATCAGGTTGAAATATTCCATTTCAATATTTTTGGAATGGGGGAGTGTTCAGTTTTTCATTTCATTTTGAAATTTTTTATATTACAGTAAAATTCAAAAATATTAAAAAAATGAAAATCAGAATCAGACATTTCGATTTTATGAAAATGATATTTCTTGACCAACCCCAAACAATTTTTCCCCTCACAATTTCATTTCACAGGAAATTTAGAATTGTTTTGTTTTTGTTCCATTTGGTAATGGAAAAAGCTTCAAAATTGTGGATTTTCCCCTGAAATGGACAATCCAGTTCCCACCCTGCTCTGCTTTCAACCTACAGCATTATCTGCTCCTAATAATTCAAATAATTTGTGCCATTTCCTGCTCTTACAAGCTCCCCCCGACCCCGCCCATCCTACTGAAGTTAATGGGACCAGGGGCAGCTCGATGTTTTTTGCCGCCCCAAGCATGGCAGGCAGGCTGCTTTCCGTGGCGTGCCTGTGGGCGGTCCACTGGTCACATGGATTCGGCAGCTTGCCTGTGGGAGGTCCGCCAGTGCCGTGCCATTGGCATCCCCACCGCTGAATTGCTGCTGAAGCTGCGGGACCAGCGGACCTCCCACAGGTGCACCGCCGAAAGCCACCTGCCTGCCACCCTTACAGTGACTGGCAGGCTGCCCCCCACGGCTTACCACTCCAGGCACACGCTTGGTGTGCTGGAGCCTGGAGCTGCCCCTGACTGGGACTTTGCACATGTCCACATTAGAGTATAATTAAATTGGAAGCAGAACTTATGCAGACAAAGTGATAAGCCAGTATAAGCATGCCACAGCAGCGCAATATTCTGCCATGTTGGAAGACGGGAAGGTGGAGGGGATCAAGCTTCATGGAGAAAACTCAGGAGGATTTCTGCTCTCTAGGCTGGGGAACATGTGGAATTGTGGTGGCCTCTGCAGCTTTGAAAAATGAGCCTGAGTTGTTTCAAGTTGAGCACCTAGAACTGCAGAAGGCCATGTTTGAAAATAAAAGTCTTATGCTTTCTGTCTTGCTTTCCCCTCACCACACCTCTTGTAAAATGGGGTAAATCACATTTACCTACTTCAAAGGAGAGTTGTGAGAATTCATTATTTAACATGTGCAAAGTGCTATAGAAGAAATGCTAAGTATTATTAATAAACTTGTAAAGGACCTGGGCCCAGGAACAAATCTATCCAGGCTTCTGTGCTGTGGACAAGCACATACGGCAGCAAAAAACCCTGGAAATCAATTTCTCAAGGCTTCTGCAATGGGAAAGTCAGACAATTTTTCTTCCCTTCAGAATTGAACAGGGTCCAAAGCAGGGATTGCGGGGGGGGGGGGGGAACCACCAAGCAGATGGTATTTCCAGGGATTCATTTTGAAGCAATTTATTTAAAAGGCCAGAAAGAATTTATCATTTGCCAAAGGTTCCTCACCCTTTGATACATCCACTCTTATCATACACTTTAGCATTTCAACCACTGACCGCTGTTTTTTCCCCCTTCACATTCCATCATATACTGCCTGCCTTCTTTTGACCACAGTGTGTGTTATAGTAATAATAATAATAAAAAAACTGGGCCTGATTTTAATTTGTGTAATGTTTTTGTTTAAAAAAGCAGCCTAATTAGGAAGCCCGTTAAATGGCTGCAATTTAAATATAATTCTACTGAATTCTCTCTGTAAAGTTAATGTTACAGACTTTTTAACAGATGTTTTAATTAGACATTGTTATTAAAGGGAATACTGTAGAAATTAAAACCAGGACCTAAATGTGTTAACAGACACTTTTCTTGTGTGGCGTAGATGACGCCAAAAGCCTTAGCAAAGAGATTTTAGTAGCAGGTCATGAAAAAAGAAATGTGTTAAAGGAAACAAAATGCACTAAGAGATATGCATTGCTCAGCTACAGCATGATAGGGATTCATTTCGCATCCGGCACCACCTCGGGCCATTGTCTGAACTGGAAATGAGGGCTGCCATTGTACTGTAAGACAGACCGTGGTACATTATCATGTGATAAGCACAATTAGCTACACGCACATAATACTTGAAGAGAAGCTTGGCTGCAAGACAACAGTGGCGTCTGTTGTTTAAAAGTGAGTTTCAGTAATGCTAATTCTTGGGACTTTTTAATCTCAAGGTTTGGGGTAGCTGGTGTTTTTCTTACAGCCCCAGCTCCTGGAGTCAAGTGATGATGTGAGAAGCTTGGCTTTTACTTAAAGAAAAGGAAGTTTCTAGCCCTTGTGGTTGCAGAGGAACACTTGAAAATGACTGAAGTGCACTCTGAAGTCTCAGACATCAGAAGACAACCTAAAATGTATAATTTTTTTTCCTAAGGTTTTTAAGCCAACCTCATGATTTTTTGGGGCCTAACAAGAATTTTTAGTGCTTGGGGTTGACAATACTGGAATCTAGTGCTGGTGGAAAGTGACAAATTGACAGCACTGAAGAGAGATGGGGTTTTCTGGTGATGGGGACATATGTCCAATGGGAGCCAGGCTGATATCCACCATGACCTCCAACTGATTTCATATAAGCCATTGAATGGCTGTCATTTAGTTCCTATTAAAACTTGGTGGGATTAAAGATGATCACCTCTGCCCCATATTACTAGCCTATGTGCTATCCATGGTGTACGTAGCAAGGTAATTGTTATGTCTTTGTTTCTTTTTTTTGTGTTCAGTAGCTTTAATTCTCTAAGGGCCTTGCTGTGTGCTGATACAGGCAGCAAGCTTGTGTTTCCACTTAGTGCAGACTTATATGGCAGACTTGTTCGGCATGCAGAGAAGATGAACACACCATGTGCTCTCTTGGGAAGACTTTACTTTTGTTCTTTCTTGTTTTGTTCATCTCTTAATTCAAATTAAAGTTTTTCAGACTAGAGCATCAGTTTACTCTCTTCATAGGGAAATAAAGAACACTATGCAGTCCCTGGCTACAACATCTTTAAAGGGTTCATCTCTTTGCTAAAGGTCAGCTTTCCTCTGCCTGCCACCTGTAAAATGTTAAGCGTGTTAAACCTAGGTTGTTCTGAACAGCCTGATGAGTGATGTATTGAATAGATGGTGTGAAATTGTGACTTACAAGGCTGTAATGCCATCAAGGGCTTTTGGTGACATCATAAACCATAGGAGTGGGGCATAGGTTTGATGTCACCACAATCCCAAGATGGCACTATAGCCTTATGTTTTAGAAGGTTCCTATTAGGATATAATAGATAGATCTGACATTTTAAGCTTTTTCAATTCACCTGCCCTCTGATAGATGTTATTGGCCTCACACCTGTGAATTAAAAAAAAAAAAAGGCTTTGTGCTTGGTAGCAACGTGTCTGAGCATTGGATAGTGGTATTAAAATGGGAAAGGAAAAGCAGGGCAACTTCTGTAACGCTGTAGCCCAGGATGACTGAGATGGGGATGCTAAATTAGGGGAGAGGTGAAGAGGAGATGGGCGATCCTATGTGGTGAAGCAGTAACAAGAGCTGCACAGTACAACCAAGCAAGACCAGCAGATTAGGATTAGATAAAGGCATAGGCATTCATATGGATAATGAGGACGTCCACAGTTGAACTAAGTGGAATAAACAATTATAAGGGATCTGAAGCCTTATGTATTACAGCAGAAGCCAATCACTCACTGATAGGAGTTAGGAAAAAACGTTTCATACTGGACAATTATACAGTGCTTCTCCTTTGAGGATTTTACACCTTCCTCTGAAGCTTCTGGTAGTGGCTGGAGCCAAGACACCAGTCTTGAAAGACCACTAATCTGAGAGATTAAAATGATGCTATGCTTGCTCTTATCTACTAGGCCACTTCTTATTTTTCCTTCTTTCCTATTATTCTCTTTCTTTTATCCTTATATTTCATTCAGTCTTTGCACCGCACATCTCTGTGCATCACTTCTTTCTTATTCAAGCGAAAAAGTCCCTTTTTGTTTTTAAAGCAAGGGCAGTGCTAGCATTCAGCTCCTGCTGGAAAAGCAGGAGCTCAGGTCCCACGAGTCGCTTTCCAGTCACTTCCAACACTAAAGATGGATCAGATCCAAACGTCCTCGAAGTTCTGTGGCATTTGGATCTGCTGTTTTGCCTTGGGTGTGTTAGGAATCAGGCTATATGAGTTACATAAGCAAACTTACCTTATGAGTGTGTGTGGAATTGTGTACTCTTTAGTCTCTCTCTTATTCTTTCAAGCCCTGCTTATACATTGTGCCGTCCCTTCCCCTGTGAGGCTGCCAAGCTTAAAAGCAATGCACTAACCAAATGAATGCAGGTGTTCAAGTTTTAATGACCATGAGTCAAGCAAACTGGAAAATCATCTTCGTGCAACGATAGGGATAGAGGCAAAAAAAGAAAAGAAAAAAAAACAACCCACCAACTAACAGTCAACGGGCTAATTAACTAATGTAAAACAACACAACCTGGAAACTAAATGAAAATCTGTACGGCAATTACTTACACAAAGGTAACACTTTCCCAATTAAAGCAATTCCAAGAACTTTAGTTAATTATATAGGTTTTCTTCGCTCTCTCTTTTTTTTTAAAGTCAGTCAGGGCTCATGATGTGTGGGAAAAGTGCTAACATTTGCAAATTGCTGGTTTATGATAAATGAATCGTGGAAATTCAGCCCCTTGGTTGGGGCCCTGCTAGATTGCAAAGCACCAGCATCCCTTGCCACTGCAGCCCTGACCCTGACTTTACACCCATTGATCACAAGCGGTGCATAGCCATGACCACCAACTGCATACATTGTAGCTGTGGGACTTGCTTTTCCCATAGTATTTCATCATGGTTCCACATCACAAGTGCCATAGTAACCTTTGGCACGTCTTACTATAAGACTAATACCTGCAGGAGATTTCCCCTTGCCCCAGTAATCACGGCTTCTACGGCTCCATCTTTAAAAATTCTAAATCATTAACACAGGCCTGATCTTCAGAGGTACTGAGCCCCTGTAGATAGAGCCCACTGACTTCAATAGGAGTTTTGGTCACTCAGCACTACTGAAAATCAGGTCCAAAATGATTATAACCTGCAATTGATAACTGCCTAACTGAGGCTCTATGCAGTACTTAGTTTTAGACAGAAGCTTGCAGCCCCAGAACTTACATTTACTAATGACTTTCCATCAAGGACTGCAGGATGAAGCAATTAAAGACAAGAAAGTACATTTAATTATAATAGAGGGGCTGAATATGGGATATATTTTCAGTCTGATCTCAGCTATCAAAGTAATGAAAGTCATGAGTTTTTTGTACTTCCTCACTACAGATATATACAGCAGTCTGCACAAGGAGCTGTGTGAAATGCTAGACTCACAGTACTCAGTGTCTGCCTTTATTCACATTGGATCCCTGTCTGCAAACTCAGTTATGGTTCTCTAGAATTCTGTGATCCAAATCCTCAGCGGCTGTGGACCATTGTCATTTCATTGACTTCTGCAGAGCTCTGCTGACTTATACCAGTGGAGGTTCTGGCCTTTTGTGTCTGAACTCTTTGTGGAAGCCTGCTGTGCACTTTTTTTGCTCTCTCTAGTTATCAGCGAACATGCTGAGGCTGCAGTTAGCTCAAGCTGGACGTTTTTGGTGAGATTACACAAGAACAGTCACATGGTATTTCTCCAGTGTCCCTGAGCGGCTAAAGCCTATCCCATGTGATCAAGAGGGTCATCAGAAATCATTTAAGTTGTGCTTCCTGTGATGAGACATGTTAAATAAATATGGGGAAAACCCCCCATTGCCCTAGCTCATGGCAGATGGTAGCCTAGCTGGTGATCCTGGGCTAGATTCACAAAGGATCGTAGGCACGGTGACTCTGAGCTACACCACACCTAACTTTTAGGCCCCTAGAAAATCACTTGGATTCACAAAACTTGAGTTTGGCACCTAGGCTCCTATACAATGAATGGGGAGAGAGAGGCACTGTAGAATGGGATTCACAAAAACCAGCATGCTAGGCAGCTCCCTGCCTAAGCTAGCCAATGGGAGAAGCCAAGCTGAGGTGTATGTGCCGAGCACCACCTCTCTCTGAGATAGGTGCGTAAGTCCAGGCTACAGGGAGGCATCTCCTTCTACTTGGGATTCTCAGCAGCAAGCCCTCTCTTGGGGTTGGGCACCTGGGCCATTTTTGCAAGAAACCAGGTAGGGGAGAGCTCTCTCCTAACTTTTAGCCCAGTGGGTAGGGTACTTAGCTGGGATGTGAGACACCCCAGACTCATGTCCCCTATCCACCTGAGGGGGAGAAAGGATTTGAACAGGGATCTACCGCCTGTCAGGAGAGAGCACTAACCCTGGACTATTGGGCATTCTGATGTGGGGCTGCCTCAGTCTTACCTGTTGAACTTGTTCCAATATGGATAAATACTGAAATAATCATGGAGCCAGAGAGCAAGAGCAAGCATGGGATGTAGCCTGGTGGTTAGAGCACTCATGTGGGACACCCAGGATCCAGCCCCCCTGAGTTAGGGTGACCAGACAGCAAATGTGAAAAATCAGGACAGAGATTACAGAATCACAGAATATCAGAGTTGGAAGGAACCTCAGGAGGTCATCTAGTCCAACCCCCTGCTCAAAGCAGGACCAATTCCCAGCTAAAGCATACCAGTCAGGGCTTTGTCAAGCCTGACCTTAAAAACCTCTAAGGAAGGAGATTTCACCACCTCCCTAGGTAACCCATTCCAGTGCTTCACCACCCTCCTAGTGAAAAAGTTTTTCCTAATCTCCAACCTAAACCTACTCCACTGCAGCTTGACACCATTACTCCTTCTTCTGTCATCTGGTGCCACTGAGAACAGTCTAGATCCAGCCTCTTTGGAACCCCCTTTCAGGTAGTTGAGAGCAGCTATCAAATCCCCCCTCATTCTTCTCTTCTGCAGACTAAACAATCCCAGTTCCCTCAGCCTCTCCTCATAAGCCATGTGCTCCAGCCCCCTAATCATTTTTGTTGCCCTCCGCTGGACTCTCTCCAATTTTTCCACATCGTTCTTGTAGTGTGGAGCCCAAAACTGTACACAGTACTCCAGATGAGGCCTCACCAATGTTGAATAGAAGGGAATGATCACATCCCTCGATCTGCTGACAATACCCCTACTTATACAGCCCAAAATGCCATTAGCCTTCTTAGTAACAAGGGCAAACTGTTGACTCATATCCAGCTTCTCGTCCACTCTAACCCCTAGGTCCTTCTCTGCAGAACAGCTTCCTAGCCATTCGGTCCCTAGTCTGTAACAGTGAATGGGATTCTTCCGTCCTAAGTGCAGGACTTTGTACTTGTCCTTGTTGAACCTCATCAAGTTTCTTTTGGCCCAATCCTCTAAATTGTCTAGGTCCCTCTGTATCCTTATCCTCCAGCATATCTACCACTCCTCCCAGTTTAATGTCATCTTCAAACTTGCTGAGAGTGCTGTCCACGCCATCCTCCAGATCATTAATGAAGATATTGAACAAAAACGGCCCCAGATCCGACCCTTGGGGCACTCCGCTTGAAACCAGCTGCCAACTAGACACGGAGCCTTTGACCACTACCCGTTGAGCCCGACTATCTAGCCAGCTTTCTATCCACCTTATAGTCCATTCATCCAGCCCATACTTCTTTAACTTGTCGGCAAGAATACTGTGGGAGACCATATCAAACGCTTTGCTAAAGTCAAGGAATAACACATCCACTGCTTTCCTCTCATCCACAGAGCCAGTTATCTCCTCATAGAAGGCAATTAGGTTAGTCAGGCATGACGTGCCCTTCCTGATTCCATGCTGACTGTTCCTGATCACTTTCCTCTCCTCTAAGTACTTCAGAATTGATTCCTTGAGGACCCACCAAACTGGAGGAGGAGAATTCTTTTTTAAAGGGTCAAAAATCAGATAGACTCTGTGGCTAAAAAATGAATGATGGGCATGAACCGAACACATGGTAATGCTGTAACCGAGATGGCTCAGATAGCAGGTAAATATTTTCTAGTTATATGGCAGCTGATGACCAGTGGTACCATGAAGGGGCAGGAAATCGAATGGAATAAGCACTGTAATGACAGGGTTTTAGTTCCTAGACTCAGACAAGTAAGAGATGGAAAAGAACAGGGCTAGATTCTGTGCTGCACTCTGAGAGGCACAGTACAGATCAAGAGAAGAGGCTTTAAGCCACCTTTGCACCATTCACATTCTGTGTGTGCTGAGAGCCAGTGTGGGAAAGCGGAAGAGAATATTACATCTGTATAAACACTATGCAGTATATTATTATATTTATACCTATAGCCAAAATATAGAGATATACATTCAAGCATATTATACTGTGGCAAATTGCCAGTACTGTTATGCTGGGTCTTGCGCTTTCTCTTCTTTGGGGAAGGTTCAGGGCGCCATTGCTTGCCTCTGAACCGGTATTTTAATTACCCTACTAGTGTCCTTGAGGAGGGGAGTGGAGAGGGAGGGACCTGGGCCCATCCTCTTCTCCAGGTCCCAACCCAGGGGCCCTGAGGTTTGTGGTGAACCACTTGAACTAGCGGTTCCTTCCCCTGGGCTACTTCCCTCTTCTGCCCTTCAGCTTGCGAAGGGGCTTCTTGCCCTCCTCCTACATAAGCCAGGTGCCCCTTACCTAGGGTTTCTTTTGGATTTTTCAGCTCACCACAGCACTCCTCCTAACTTTCCTTTTGTCTCTCTTCAAAACTGTTCTCTTCTCCAACTCCTTCAAACTGCTCTCTGCTCCAACCAAACCTTCCTGCTCCAACTCCCACACTGTCTGACTGAAGCAGGGGTTTTTTATCACATGACTGACTGCTGGAGCTCTAATTGGTTTCAGGTGCTCTAGTTAATCTATAGCAAACCTTCCTCCCCTTGCAGGGAATAAGGCTCCCTGCTAACACTCTCCTGCTGCCCTCTGGCCATGCGGTATCACAATACATACACACAAAATTGCTGGACTAACTGATACATTTTGTTGGATCTCTAAAGCATAACATAGGCAGGATAGTATCAGAGGGGTAGCCATGTTAGTCTGGACCTGCAAAAGCAGCAAAAAGTCCTGTGGCACCTTATAGACTAACAGACGTATTGGAGCATGAGCTTTCATGAGTGAATACATGCATCTGACGAAGTGGGTATTCACCCACGAAAGGTCACGCTCCAATATGTCTGTTAGTCTATAAGGTGCCACAGGACTCTTTGCTACATAGGCAGGATAAGATCTAAAGGCTTCAAGTTACTCTTTGAGGAAATTATGTTCAAATCTAAAGAAGCTAATTTTTATTCACAGCTGCTTTGATCAAATGCCGCCTTTCCTATCCCAACATGTTGCCTACAGAACTTCACTTGTACAGTTTTATATATAGAACCATAGTCTTTAAGGCTGGAGGAGACCACTATGATCATCTAGTCTGACCTCCTGCATCCTACAAGCCATTGAATTTCACCCAGTAATTCATGCATGGAGTCCACTACTTTGTGATAGAACTAAAGCCTATCTTTTAGAATGACACTGAATCTTGATATAAGACTTCAAGTGATGGAGAATCCATCACCTCTCTTGGTAAGCTGATCCAATCATTAATTGATCTTACTGTTAAAAATGTGCACCTTACCTCCAGTTTGAATTTTTCTAGCTTCAGTTTCCAGCCCCAGGATCTTGTTATGCCTTTGTTCACTACATTAAAGAGACATCTAGTATCTGACATCATCTCCTTGTGTACATACTTATAGACTGTGATCAAGTTGACTCAACCCTCTTTTCAATAAGCTAAATTGCAATTGAGGGTTTTTAAATCCTAGTTATATAGCTCCTATCTAATTACTCCTGGATTTCCCCCCTCCTACCAATTTTTGGTGCATTATGCCTCAATGTTTTCTTTACCTATATCTTTCCCCACCACCTGACTAGTGATCTGCATAAAACCACATATGGCACATGGTCAATACCAATAGTAGAGTAAGTGCCCCATTATTTACCTTTTGAGCTGGTTCAACCTTAAAACAGCTATGAATAGCACTATGATGGTAATGAACCCCTACTCTGCCCCCTGGCCCAATTCATTCATCATCTTTTCAAAAGGCCTCCTGAAGTCATTGGTCTTTCTAGCACGCCTGGAAGATTAGGGTGTATGATTGTGGATGGAGTTTCTTTAGGAGATTAGATTAATATAGAGTCTTGCCTTCTGTGTGGCATGATTGTAGAACAACCTGCTGGATCAGTCTTTCCCTACAATATGTAGAATAATGGAGAACTATATATATATTGTGAAAAGGCATGGCTGCACATGAAGAAGGAAGGCCAGAATAAGAGAAGAATAGAAGATGTGTTGTGGTCAGTGCCATCTATATGAGGGATGAAGGACTGATGATCAAGGTGATATACATGAGTGATATATACTAAATTACCTAGGAAGGTCTAGCTAGGGTAAGGAAAAGAGCATAAAACTGCCATGAAAATCTAGAGCTAGTGTAAAAAAAAAATTGACAAGGGGCTACTTATGCATAACAAAACAAATCACACATTTTTCATTTTGGTTGAGTTTTTGATGGAAAACTGAAAATTGCTTTGTAAAAAATTTATGGGTTTTCAAAAACTTTTTCAAAACTTATAATTTAGCAGGGTTACTTTTTTGTTGAAAAACTGAAAATAAAATATGGGAATTTTAAAATAAAATGAAATTAAAATATCTTGAAAATAAAATCCTTTTTTCAATCAGCTCTACTAAAAACTTAGTCATTCAGATCTGCTCTACCTGTGGAGTGTTTGAATAGGGCTTGTCTACACAGAGAAGTTGCACCATCTTAACAAAAGCATGATGCGGAAGCTACATGCCCATAATACACCACAACTGAAGACTCCCATGACACAATCTCCTCCACTCACCATTGGGGGAGAACATGATGGATCATGGGAGATGTTGGCTGACTAGGGAGCCCAGCCTAGAGGAGAAAGGAAGCATGAAGCATCTGAACTACAGCTCCCAAGAGGCACTCACAACAGCAGCATTTCGAAACAGAAATATTTAGTTTTTCCATGCAAAATATTTTGATTTTTGATATTTTGCTGAAAAGTCAAACTTCTCTGTGGAGAAATTGGGCAAGACTTTTTTTTTTCCATTTTCATCAGAAGTTTCCATGGAAATAAAGCTCATTTCCTGAACAGCTCTGCTGATGGGCTTTGGAGAACTGTATAATTGTTTGCCTTCATTATCCTTAAGCCCCAGTTACCCATCCCTTAACTTTTATGAGCACTAACTGAACTCAACTCATGCAATCAGTGAAGTTTGAAAAAAAAGGAAAAAAAGAAAGACGACATATTTTGCTAAAATTTTATAAGGGTGCGAAGGCATTTTTATTGAAAAATATTTACAAGTTTCCGAGGGCTGGCAGATGTGCTAAAGAACATATGATTCAAATAGAAACACATTTTTTATTACTGAAACTCTAATAAGAGTGCACTTTAATATGACTTAATGTGTTACTCCCTAATTGATAGCAGATGTTTTCTGAACATTATTTTTTTAAACGTGCCGCATTTCAAACTGTGGAGAAATAAGGCCTTACTGTACACGTAAGAGCTTCCAAAAACAACTCTTTCCAGTGCCAATAGTTGTTTATAAAATAGCATTCCAAATTATTTGAAAATCAATATTAGGTCCCATGGAACATGTCATAATAAATGCGATGTTGTTTGAAGTGAACCTTAACATAACCAGTGTTCAGGAGGAGTCCACTGAGATCCCCTTTGCCTCCTGCTTTCCCTCTAACCTTCAAATGATAAACATTATACAGCTTTGCCTCTTTCGAAAGAGGGATGCACACAGCACCCCTCCAGAGAGAAGTTAATATGCCCATCCAAGTGCCAGCCAAAGGGAGCTGGTGGCAGTAATAGGTGAGCCTCTGAAAAGATTGGAGTCCAGATTAAGTGCTGAAGAATACCCAAACATTTGGATGCTTGTGCAAAACATATCCAAAGCACCGAACCCTTTCAATCCACATTCAACTGGTATAACATGTCTGGGTTGAGCGGGTTCATCAGGCTTGTTGACACTACAGAATTGGGCTGGAAATCTCATGAGAGCAGACATCTGCCATGTGACTTCTAGAAAGCCATAAGGAACATCCTTTCTAGTTGTATTGCTGAGGCTCCCTTAAAATAAAGACACACGTGCCTTCCCTGATGCTCCCTTCCCTTGTGGACCAAAGGCATGTGGTCTCCTCCCAAACTTCCCATCCTTGGGGAATGAGTCCTCATATTCTTCTCCCAAATGTTGGAGATTTTTCATTCTTTTTGTGTGTGTGAAGGGCTACAGATGGGCTCAAGTCAAATGCACGATTTAAAACTCAGGCAAACTTTGGCAGGTATTACTGTCTGGATGCAGACCTGCATCCAAAGTTAGCAGTGCGGCACCAGCTTAGAAATAGAATCCTGCTATGATTACTTGTCAAGAGAAAGGATGGTCCAGTGGTTAGGGTTCTGATCTGGAAGACCGCAGTTCAATTGTCTACTCTGCCACAGATGTCATGTGTGATACTGGGCCACATCATGTAGTCATTCTGAGCCTCAGTTCTATACAGTTCTTAGTTTAAAGTCCGTGCTACAGATGGAAATAATAACATTTCCCTGACTCATGGAGGCGCTGTGAGGATAATTATATCAAAGACGGAGAGGTGCTCAGATAATATGGTAAGGGGGCAGGTGCATATAAGTAAGACAGATAATTTCCCCTTCTCCACAGCTCCTTTTGAGGTTAAAAATATGTCATTTCCTGTCCTGGATTTTTATAGCACTTCCACTGAATGCTTTTTTCAAGAGGAGCATAGGACTGAAGCTTCATTGAGCTCTGTTTAGGAAAATAAAGAGAAACTGCCCTAATCCTGCCACAAGTTCCAAGTGGACAGATCCCTGCATCCAGGCAGAGTTCCCACTGAAATCAAGGGGGCTTTGTGCAGTCACAGGAGTTTGCCCACTGCAGGATCGGGGCTCAAATTTTGGATTGGTTGTACATTTTTATGCTTCACATTTTCCAACTTGCAGTGAAATTAACAACGATGAGCAGCAGGACCGTTATGAAATAGACATTGTCCCATTAATAACACCCAATCCAGACAACCTAAGCAAAGGAGTGACTCCAATGGGAGCTGAGGGTGCTCAGAACCTCTCTGGATCAGGCTGGATTATCTTTAGGAAAGTATTCGACCCAATCCTGCAAGCCTTATTCATATGAGTAGCTCACTGATTTCTGCAGAACTACTGTGGGAGTAAGGATGGTAGGATCTGGCCCACAGTTCTTAGTACCCTATAAGAAGCAACACAAAGCTCCTCAGTCCTGCTTTCCTTTACATGAGGATCCATGTTGAAGAATAAATGTGTCTACTTAATATGTTTGTAATTCCCAAAGAAAGGTTGTGCCAGATGATTTGTAGAAACAAAATGACAGAATCTTTAAATACAGCCCAAGTCCGGTCACTGTTTGTTTGTTTTTATTATGTAAAAAATCCATTTCTTTTGGTTATTAAAGTAAAGCCGTAAGCACCCAATCATTTAAAATGACTTGATGTTATCAGTTGTTTTTTTTAAACCTTGGTAAAATACTAAGTAATTGACATTTATATTTTATGGGCAGGGTAACAAAAAGCAATCATTATGGCAATAAATATTAATCATTTAGAACTGATGTGAACCAAATGTTTTCTTCCTTAAAATATCCATAAAAGTGGAGTTTTATCTTCCATCTGGCAAAGGCCTCTTATGTCCAAATGTTCTGAGTGGAATTGCGTTAATAAGATGACATCAAGTGAAATATTCTATTTGTGTCCTTTAAATATGTCTTTGTAAAGTGAGCTACACATTGGCCTTGTATTAGTCAGCATCTCCACCTGTGGTTTTTTGAGACAGATTAACAGAGGAGAACCATTACAGGATGAAAGGACCAAGCATGCTGGGAGGAAAATGAAATCAAACATACACCAGTGCATACACTTCCTTCTAGGATAATATATATATATTACTGTGGGATATATATATATCTATCTGAAAATAAAATAAAAGATGTTTGAGCTGGTTTTAGATTGTGCACATCTGCATTGCAATAAGGCTATTTACAATAGTACTGCTCTCAGTGGGATATTTATTTAATTTTTATTGGTTTTGGACCACAGCCTATAATGAGTAATGATATGGGCATATGCCTGGGATAGTGGCTGCGACTCTCACCTTTCCGAACATTAAAATAGCAAAAGCCTTTGTGTTTATGAAGGTTTTACTGAAAATTCAATAATTTCTGCTTCAGACACTTTACCTCAGAATGCTAATAAAGACAGGAGAGAATTGACATATGCAATGAATTAGGGCATATAACTGACTGGGAAACAAAAATCAATTCTGGCAAAAAATTTCAGGAATTTCTCCCCTCAAAACCTTTTCTTCCTGCCAAAATTTGATTTCCACAGAAATTTCCAAACAGCCCGAACATTATTAAAGTCACAAGGGTACCTGGGAATATTTCTCTACATCAGTGCCAGTCTCAATAAGCCCATATTAAGAAACCTGCCATGCTAAATCGAGGAAAAATTTCAAGCAACACCTCCAAACTCTGAGTTAAATCTACAGGGTTAGAAATTTCAGTCTAAAGCTTTATGATTCTACAAATAAAGTCATAGAAGGCTCAAGGTAGGCAAAAAATTCTGCAGCCTGATCCCCTTTAGGACTCTCCTACAGGGGAATATGTGGGTATGGCTGCAATAGCCATAAAGGGACCCATAGATTCTTCCCAAGGATCCTAGGGATTGTGGCAAAAGCAAGCCTACGGGGGCCCTGGGGAACTGGAAGTATGTCAGTGTATTCACAATAGGCCAGAAGAAGAGCTGTCCTGCTAGCTCAGTCAGCGCAGGACACAATTGTTGGAGCCAGTGGTGGTACGTAGTTTGAACCTTTGGGGGAACATATCACAGAGGCCCACTGGTGATTCATAACTTTGTCAGGCCTGACATACTGACTACACCTAACACACTGTTGCCATGGTCTGTATCTAAAAGGGGTCACGTATGGTATCATATACAAACCAGTAACGTGCTGCTTTGACCATGCCACATAACAATAGAGACAATTCTGACCCTCTCCACATAGTCCTATGAAGCATAAGTTTGCAATTCTGGTGTGGGTGAGAGAGCTCCTGACCTCGCTTGGCCACACTGCCTCTCTGCACAGCCAGGCCTCCTCAAAACCTGCAGGGGCGTTTATGTGATGGAATGATAAAGTTATCTAGGCTCCACTTCCCCTGCCATGTGTCCCAGTCCATTTGAGCCTGGATTTGTGGGGGCCTCTTCCCCTCCACTTATGCCTTTGGATAGTGAGTCAGGATCCCTGCTTTGTTTTGCTTTTCCAAGGCATGAACCAGATCAGTGAGGGAGATTGAGTAGTGGAAGAGGTGGGATACCAGCTCCCTGCCACTGGCTCACTGTGTAATCCTGGTCAAGTTACTTCGTCTCTCTGGGCCTCAGTTTCTCTGTCTATAAAATGGGGACAATGGGATAGGAGGTGGGTCTTCCTCCCTGATTATTAAGACTGAATCTGGCCTTGATAAAACAGAACTGTTGCCAGGCAGCTCCAAGTTGCACCCCTATCATTGACATGGACTAGTCTCCAGTGGAGGATTGGCATAATGGAGCAGTGCCACACTCCTTTGCCACTTCCCATATGCAAGCAGGGGCAGACATGCAGGGTTCAGCTGCAATGCAGATACACCGGTAGGAAGCTCTTCTTGCTCAAGGGAATGCTGTGCTGGGCAGCTGTAGCTGGATTATAGTTCCTTTACACCACTTCATGGGTACAAAAATGCCATAACTTGGCTAGCTGATCTGGCCCCTGGATGCTTACCCATCTTTGTAAAGTGCTTTGAGACCTAGCAATAATGTATTTATATGGAATTGATTAAAGTGATTCATCCTTACAGTAAATATTATTTACTTCCAATTATCTTAAAAATTCCTGTATGCAAAGTCCAATTTCTATTAAAGGAAAGAAAAGAAATTTCTGCTCTTCCTTAGGGGAATTGTCTTTTGTCAATTGTCAATTGTCTTTTTCTGGTTAGTAAATGCTAGAAGCCCAGATCCCGGCATGCTGGCACACCATTCAAGTGTCTCTAGTGTTAGTAACCAATGGCTACTGAGCTCATCCTGTCACGTACCTTGTTTTGCAGTGTCCTAGAAGAGCTATTACTACTGTAGTGTTCAAAGAAATTGCTGGTGGCTGCTGATGGGAGAGTCCCTATTTCAGCATTTATAAATGGCTAGTATCTGTTACAACCATATGATCCAGTGTGTGATGTTCAGTGATGGATACATCTGTTTGGCTAAACAACAGAAAGCTGCTTAATTAGATGCTGTTTTGATATTGACCCACTCCTGTGATTCTTATGTGCGCATCTCTTCTCTGAACAATACTATTCCCTCTTAGAAAATCACAAATCAAAGCTTTGATCACGCCAGTTTCTTGTAGTAAAGGGATTGTTTACATTTTCTGGAGCTGCAGGGGGATGTTTGCTAGAGGTTCGAACTATGGGGGAGAAAAATGCAACTTTTCGTTCAAAGCTCACAAGCTAAATGCCATTAGACCAATAGGCTCACTCTTCACGCAGAGCTGCAAATAGCCTGTTCTGCTGCCAAATGAAGAACAAACCTAAAGACAAATGCAAAAACACTGACTCTGAACTGAACAGCTGGGAAATTCACACACTGCTTCAAGCACAAGAGGCGACTGCACAGCTAAAACAAAAGGGACGTCCTGAAGCCAAATTCTGCATTATGACGTGACCCAAAGCCCCTGAAGTCAATTGGAGCCTTTCCACTGAGGGCTTTTCTATACAGAGAGTTAGTGTGTGACAAGCTGGGGTGTACATTTACCACACTAACTGGTTGCATGAACCCTGCAACCATGCACTAAAAAATTGCCAGTGTGCTTTGACCTACTGCTACTCTAGTGGTCAGGTGCCAGCATAAGATTCTTCAGGAGATCCAGGTTCAAATCCTTGCTCTTCCATAGACTTTCTATATGACTGGCTAAGTTATTCAGGGTATGTCTACTCTGCTATAAAAGACCCATGGCACAGCTGTGGCTGGCCCAAATCAGCAACTTGGGCCTGTAGGGCTCAGGCTGCAGGACTAAAAATTGCAATATAGATGTTTTGGCTCAGGTTGGAGCCCGAGTTCTGGAACCCCATGAGAAGGGTGGATCTCAGAGTCTGAGTTCTAGCCCAAGCCTGAACACCCACATTGTAATTTTTAGCCCCATAAGCCCGAATCAATTGATCCAGGCTCTGAGACTCAGGGCAATGGGTTTTTTATTGCAGGGCAGATGTACCCTTAGTCTCATGTGCCTCAGTTTCTGATCTGTAAAATGCGGATGATAGTACTTCCAGCCCTCCCAAGGGTGCTGTGAGGATAAATTCATTAAAAATTGTGAAGTACTCAGATGCCATGGTAATGGAGGCCATAACAATATTTTAGATAGACAGTTTTGCTCTCATGCCCAGAGATGCATACCATCTTCAGGTAGGTCTGGTAGCATGGATCTCCCATAATAACAAACACTGACAGAAATTATTCTCACCTCCCTTGAAACCTAGTCATGGGATCTCACAGTGCAAGCTGCAATGAGATACTCTATTTCCCAGAGTTTGCATCCATTGCTCATGATAAAGCTCCGTCTTAACAGATCTTAGAGGAATTTACCAGGAGCAGGTTCTCGCTGCAGTGTTTCAACTCTGCTGTTTTGTCCTGCCAATGACAAATACTATTTAATTACAAAAAAAGAATTTCTGTCATTGCTCCCGGCATGGCTTCTATTGGTGAAGATTAAACATCAGCCCAACATTACTGAATTACCTTTTTAAACCTATTATTTCAATGTGATTAACTTCACTTTTCATTTAGCTGTAAGCAAAATCTTGTTTACAAGGCAAAAAAATGCATTTGCTATAATATCGGCAATAATAATAAAAATGAACATCGCAGGGAAATTAATTTATGTGTAAACCAGCATAAAAATGTCATTGATGCATGAGTTTCCTCTTCAATTAATAAAAAGGAGGAAATATTTAAAAACAATTTATCAAGCAAATACATACAGTTCATACATCATGCACTTGCAAAGAATGTACTAATATCCATTCTACAAATAGCTGCATGACCCAGAGTGTCACACAGATGCTGGATTCCTTTGTGTGACCTAATTTAAGATGTGGCGGTGAAGAACTAGGAATGGTAATTTTATACTAGATAAAGTCCTAGTGACCACAATACTGTGTGTGTGTGTGTGTGTGTGCGTGTGTGCGCGCGCGTGATGCAAATTTATTAAAAATAGGGAAAAATAACTGGTTGAATACTGCTGATTGATAGGCACTGATAGCCAATGATATAGATTTATATCAGATATTGACTTTAACTACTCTTTGATCCACTTATCACATAACTATTTTCATAGAATACAAAGCCAGGAAAGACTGTTCCGAAGCAAAAAGTATATTAAGATGGAGTTAAATTACAAAATACACACAAGTAATTTAGGATAAAGCTATTACAGGATTTTGTAATTATACCCCAAACAAGTGTTATTCACTTTAACTCAGAGTTAAGCTTAAACTTAGAAGAAATCTAAACATGTTAAGGTATGGAAATGCATAGACAGCGCATCCAAACAAGCTTGATTGTGTCCTGTAGTTTGAAAGTAGATTAAATGTTAATCCATGTGTTTTCGAGACACTTTTGGTTTGATTTTTTTTTCATTTTTTGCCATCCAGGGGTCACTACATGGCAGACTCTTTCGGCACTGCAGCAGTATAAATATTAGACAATAATTCGCTGAATATAAATTCATTGAAGCACTTGCAACCTAGTTCAGATATTTGCTTTTCAATATTTGATGACAATAAGTGAGCAAGCAGCATGCGCATCACTTTTCTCCCACGCTTTGCTTGTCTCGTCTATTTAGACTGTAAGAATTTTGGATCAAGGATCATATGTTTTTACTACGTATGTGTACAAAATCTAGCAAACTGAACTCAATAGGACTACTCATCTGGAAGTAAAGCATGTGTGGAAGTGTGCAAAATCCGTCTTAATGCCTATAGAAGTCGATGGAAATTTTTCCATTGCCTTCAATGGGATTTGGATTAGGCCCTAATTATAGTTCTGTCCGTTGTTCTGGTAAAAGATAGTGGAAAGGTGATGTCCTTATGTTAGGTATCACAAGCTCTTGTGTCCTTTTTCTTCTCAGTTTTATTACCTCAAGGTAGGGATTATGAGCTGTAAATAATGAAAAGTGATTGGATGGTAAAAAAAAATATTCATAGTCTCTTTTTATACTCAGATTGCAAGCTCTTTGGGCCAGGGGCCATCTTTTTGTTCTGCTTTTGTACAGCACTTAGCACAATGGGGTCCTGGACCTTGACTAGGACTCCTAGGTGTTATGGTAATACAAACAAATAAATAATAATAGTGAGTAATGAGATCACCACAAAAGTGTTCCAATAAAACTTTTATACGACAGGTATTCCCTTGGTTTATATATTTTAGAGACACGTGCATAGAACAACGGTATACATCTGTGCTCCTGTTTATTTTCTCTTTCAGGATGCGCTATGGGATATTCCATCATGAGAATGCTACTTTGAAAAATATGTACGTGCTGTATAAATCAATACATCTACGCTGCAAGACCTAACTGACACTGGCACTACTCCAACTCTTCGTCTTCAGGAAAACATACATCAATATACTAACATCATACGCACTGTATAATGAAACATATAGCGGACCAGAAACTGACATAATTTCATTGACTTTAGCAGCCCTAAGTGGATTTATACCATCTGAGAATGTGGCCTATAAAATGTAGTCATACAGATGTACATCATACAGGGAATGAGATTATATTAAATTTTTAGTTTTAATATTCAAAAAATGGATAACTTTTCTGTGCAGAACAGGGATACTGGCATACTGTGCAGAACTGGGATACTGGGCAGTGTGGCCTAATGGATAGGGTGCTAAAGTGGGACTTGGAGGATCTGTGTTCTATTTCCAGTTCTGTCAGTAGCCTCAATTCCTCATCTGTAAAGTGGGGGTAATGATACTTTCCTCCTTTGTAAAGCACCTTGAGATCTACTGATGAAAAGTGCTGTATGAGAACCAGTGAAGGCCAAGACTAACAGGTTTCAAAAAACAACTAGATAAGTTCATGGAGGATAGGTCCACCAATGGCTGATGGGATGGGATGGTGTCCCTAGCCTCTGTTTGCCAGAAGCTGGGAATGGGCAACAGGGGACAGGTCACTTGATGATTGCCTGTTCTGTTCATTCCCTCTGGGACACCTGGCATTGGCCACCATCAGAAGACAGGATACTGGGCTAGATTGACCTTTGGTCTGACCCAGTGTGGCTGTTCTTATGTTCATTAGCAACCTGACATTCATCCCTCCCTGTTGGTTTTTAGTAAATGGAGCCAATGTTTCCTACTAGCTATTTCAAGGCATCAAGAAATGTATATCTTTTATATAGTTGGAATTTGTATTTTAAGTCAATCTCTAAAATGGAGTCTCTTTTCATGGAACCAGTTCTGATTATAAAGTTCTTTTTCTAAATTTTCATTGAGTATCACATTTGAAATGCATCTGAAGTAGTTTTCCATAGAAAGCAATAATAAAAAAAATGGCTGGTATTAATCTCATTCTTTGCAGGAAGCCTGCTCTAATGAAAGGTATAATTTTCAGTAAACTCTACCTTTAATGGATTAGTGGTTGATTTTTCCTTTTATTTTTGTCTTACACACATTGAACTTCTGGGGGAAAAAAGATGAAATGTAACAGTTAAAGTTACCCTACCAACAACACTTATCTTCTGAAAACTGGTCACAAAGCCAAGTTTCGAACAGAAAGCCAGAAAGAGAATAATTTAGGTTTTAGAGTTTGCAGAACTCATGCTGCTACATCAAAAACCAAACTTCACAGCCATTGCAGGCATATGTCAGGCAAAATAAATAACCAAAGATATCCTGTTTCTCCTGCAGACCCGTTAGAATGGAACTACAGTTCTGGGACTGAAGGTTAAAAGTAAATGATCTTATTTGTTTTCCCAATATCTTCCCCAGCTCCTTACAATTGTCATTAGATAAATGTGTAAAAATTTATAATTTCGGGAAAATGACAGCGTTAAGATGCTTGTAGACCCTAAGTTAATTGCACAGTGGTGATTGCAGTGACAGACAGGCTGTTAGATAGATATAGATGTATATGGCGGTAGCGCCTAGGGTCCTGAATTATAGATAAAGATAGACAGTAGCATTAGTATTTATAATTTGTATTACTGTAGTACCTCGGAGCCCCAGCCAGACAAGCAGCCCGATATCATACAGAAATATCGTCAATCATATCAAGTCTCTATTTCCCTCTCGTGGTTTAGGGCTAGGTACTTCTCTTCCTGACATAGCACAGAGAGGAGCAAAGTAGAAGAAAACCAGCACAAAGGGTCCAAACCTCCTGGAAGGTGTGAATGGAGCCTTTTCATCCTGCTTTTTCTCTCCTCCAAGCCCAGGGAGCCCTGCTGCGTGTTTACAATGCGACTGAAATTCTGGGGATTCTGGAGGGAGAGAGTACAGCTGAGTTGCACCTGCTCTAAAGCACATGTTCCCTTAACATCCAGTCAGATTTGCTTGCCGGAATCTAAGGGAATTAATGATGCAACTGACAAGACTGTACAAAATGATCTTCTGAAATGAAAAATCACTTCTAACAGGATTGCCTCCTCTCCTTTCTCACAGGCCCAGTTTCAGTTTAATTTAGGTTTATGAACTAGATGGGGTGGGTGCAAACACTGCTTCACGTACTTGGTATGTCTCCACAGAAGTGTCCGCAACCTGATAGCATTGTATGGTAGCTTCAGCAAACACAGTGGCTGATTAATTTCCAGGGGTGCATGTACATACAGGCCACATCAACCCTGGGAAAACAAACACACACATGCTAGTTAACATGAGATTAAATATGATTTCGCATCTAGTGTAGACGAGGATGTGGTGGGACATGCCACCAAACTACTGATAGAAAGGCTAACGCCCATTTCTGCCCTCAGGCAGTACCAATTAGACACATCTGCAGAACATGCACTACCTGGAAAGGAGGAGCTTCAAAAGGTGAGAAAGGGCAAACAGAGGGAATTTTCCCAGGAGCTGCCAGGGGCTGCTAGGTAGGGGAGCTCAGTCTGAGGCAGCAACTAGTTCCTTGTCTGGGGCAGACTGACTTCCAGCATGATGAGGGGCCCAGAGGGCTCCTCGCATCCAGCAACCTGTGGTGGGAGCTGGGGAGCACTGCCAGTGGCTAGAGGCAGGTGAACTGTCATTGGACTCAGAAAGGATCCTGGGAGCGAGCTGAACTCCTACTGGGAATGGTGACATTCTCCAGGAGTGGCTGATCCTGTAGGAAACCCAGGGGCAAGAGACTGAAAGAGACGACAGCCAAGCCCAGGCTGAGGGGAGGCCAACTATAGGGCATGAGTCATGTTTAACAATGTCTTAGCTGGTGATGGCTAGCCCTTGGTTCCCCTCTCCACTCAGATTAACATGAACAGCTAACTTATTATTTAACATGAGTATCTTGTGCATTGCTGTACATCTGTCTGTCCACACAGCCTGTCCACACTAAGTACAAAACTGGGTTTAACGTCTTAGTTTAAATGTTGTTTTTAATAACATGATGCATTTTGGTAGACAAGGAAGCCATACCCACCCACCAGAGAGAGAGCAAGAACTCTGATGTTCTCCTTAGTGCTAGCAGGGATACCTGCCTTCCTCCCTCCAACCTTTCTAGTTAGCAATCCCTGGGGCCGGTTTTGTTCAGCATCTTGTGGCAATTGGACAATGCTATGCTGGTGGGTCCCACACTTTTCCTTGGTGTGGTGGGTCAGGGCTCTGCCCTGGCCCTATTGTTGGGCTCCGCAAGTGACCTGGAGAGGGAGATAAGGGGAGTGGGAAAGGATCCCAGCCCCTTCTGTTTCACAGGCTTCCTCTTGGTCCTCTGTCCTGGGGGAGCTTGGTCAGGGTCTCCCTTCCCTTGGTACTCTAATCCTCTGGTCAACACCAGTACATCTCCAAACTACAGTCAACTCTCTTTCCCTCCTGTCTGACTGAAGCAGGGTTTTTTATTAGGTCTTGGGCAGGGCCTTAACTGGCTCCAGTTGCTCTAATTAACCTGTAGTAATCTCTCTTTTGTCTACAGGAAATAATGTTCTGATCATCTTGGGGCTTATACACCTGTCATCAATCACTCTCCTACTGCCCTCTGACCCCGCTGTATCACAATCTTCATTAATGATCCGGATGATGAGATGGATTGCACCCTCAGCAAGTTTGCAGATGGTCCCAAGCCGGGGGCAGAGGTAGATACGCTGGAGGGTAGGGATAGGGTCCAGAATGACCTAGACAAATCGGAGGATTGGGCCAAAAGAAATCTGAAGAGGTTCAGCAAGGACAAGTGTAGACTCCTGCACTTAGAACGGAAGAATTCCAAGCACTGCTACAGGCTGGGGACCGACTGGCTAAACACCAGTTCTGCAGAAAAGGACCTGAGGATTACAGTGGACAAGAAGCTGGATATGAGTCAACAGAATGCCCTTGATGCCAAGAAGGCTAACGGCATATTGGGCTGCATTTGTATGAGCATTGCCAGCAGATTGAGGGAAGTGATTATTCCTCTCTATTTAGCACTGGTGAGGCCACATCTGCAGTATTTCAGGCAGTTTTGGGATTCCCCCCTCTACAGAAAGGATGTGGACAAATTGGAGAGAGTCCAGTGGAGGGCAACAAAATGATTAGGGGGCTGGAGTGTATGACTTATGAGGAGAGGCTGAGGGAACTGGGCTTATTTAGTTTGCAGAAGAGAAGAGTGAGGGGAGATTTGATACCAGTCTTCAACTACCTGAAAGAGGGGTTCCAAAGAGGATGGAGCTCGGCTGTTCTCAGTGGTGGCAGATGACAGAACAAGGAGCAATGGTCTCAAGTTGCAGTGTGGGAGGTCTAGGTTGGATATTAGGGAAAACTATTTCACTGAGAGGTTGGTGAAGCCATGGAATGGGTCACCTATGGAGGTGGTGGAATCTCCATCCTTAGAGATTTTTAAGGTCTGGCTTGACAAAGCTGTGGCTGGGATGATTTAGTTGGGGTTGATCCTGCTTTGAGCAGGGAGTTGGACTAGATGACCTCCTGAGGTCTCTTCCAACCCTAATCTTCTATGTGTCTATGATTAATCCCTCCCCATCCTCTAAAGGGAAAAAGGTGCAAAAGACATCTCTGTGCCTGGGCTGGTCTGGTGCAAGAACCAAGGGGAAGTGTCTTGTGCCTGCTCTATTCAGATGCTACTGGGGGTTGAGTTGGTACCTACCACAGGCTAGAACAGCCTGGAGAACCACTCCCTGGAGAACCACTCCCTGAAGAACATTTGCACCCCTCTGCAGTAGTCGCTGAGGGCTCTTTGCACTGGAGGTGAGCCCTTGGGGAGTGTGTGTATGTGTGAGGAGGGTGGTGTATGGTCCATGTGCCGACATCACTGGTGATAAAAGGCCACAACATGAGTTCCCCCTGCTAATGGCCCAATCCCAGATCCCAATTAAATGTTCATATCTATGCATGTATTCTCTAGAGCTATATGTACAGAAAGTCCCATATATTTTTGTACAGTTTATAGCTAGATATATGGTATTTGAAATTAAGTATTAAAATCCCTCTCAGTCTGGTGCCTCAAGCCCTAAACGTGACCGGTTCAGGAAGTCCAGTTCTCTGAACATGAGCTGCTGCTGTTTGCCTAGCACCCAGCAGGATTCCATTTATTCCATCAACAACTACAGCAAGTAGTTTCCAACTTCCAGTCTAAGAAGAGCCAATAAAACCCTGTGTGTTTTCATTTACAATTTGACTTCACCCCCTCGCCCCCAACTAGGATAAAAGTGGCATTAAATTTGCTGGCCACAGACAGCAGCCGAGAGACGGGTCCTATGGTAATTATTTTCATTGTCAGCACTGTCACCCAGTGCAGTGGCCCAGCTTAAAAAATTTGGCCAGCAACACCTCCCAGTGAGTGATGCTCTGCTTGAGTGTGATTAACTGTATAAAAAATGAGTTCCCGTGGCATATAAACAAGGAAAGCAGAATGGCTCCTAAGAAACATAAATCAGACCAATATAAAATGAAAGAGAAAATTCAGGTTTGTACAGCTTGCCCAGAGATACTTATCAAAGGGCCATATCATTCTCTTTCATCTTTTTTTCTA
Source organism: Gopherus flavomarginatus (assembly GCF_025201925.1). Lineage (NCBI taxonomy): Eukaryota > Metazoa > Chordata > Testudines > Testudinidae > Gopherus > Gopherus flavomarginatus. The sequence goes on along the minus strand of NC_066627.1, from coordinate 31,438,478 downwards.
GGGACAGAATGAGAAACTGGTCAATAGTTTACTCAAACAAGGCTGTGTAAAAAGCTGCCTAGACTCCCATTATATCTACAGTCACTTGCAGTGGGCAAGAGAGTCACTTTTCTTCTAACCTAAGTTAAGGGCAGCATGCAGCTGTGCTAACTCAAAGGCAGTGCAAGAAAGGAATTGTGCTTCTGGGAGTCATATTCCCTCCCTGGATCTCCCCTCTGCTACTGGCCTGTACCAGTAGAACATTATTTCATCCTGTGCCATCTCAGCTGGCCAGCACATGGAGGGCAGAGTCCAGACTTCCACTCCCCATGACCCACATGGGGAGACAGTAGTGACTTTATGAGCTCCACCCGACCTCAGCTGAAACCAGTGATGCAGGTGGAAGGTGTTTCCTTACTGCTTACACCTGTGTGAGTGTATTTCTACCCAATAGGAGCAGATAGTCAATATTTGTATGTGTAAATGGGGAGGATCCAGGCCAGGACATGGTAATATTTGCCTAACTGTAGTACAGCTTGTGGAGTTGCAACATGGTTGCACGCAGTCTGCAGCATGTTAGCCAGCACTGATGTAAGAGTGCCATCAATACAAAAAGAGGAAGGGGTAAGTAGCAGATAGTACCTGCTATGCCACGCATGCAGACAGCGTAGGGGTTGATTGGATATTGGTAATTAAGTCTTGTATCCTGTTAGAGAAGATAACATTACAGCCAAAGTTAAGGAGAAATTTTCATCTGGCATAAAGGAGCATAAGTCCTTGACTACAGTGGAGCTACACGAACCTACACTAACTGAGGATCTAGTCCAGTATCACCATATGTGACTGTGTTTCAAGGTATGGCTGAGGGTAAGGATTTTTTTTCCTATGCATGGACATAAGTGGTGACATTTCCAAAAAGCAAGGGAGTAAGGACCTGTTTAAGTAAATCTAGCATGGACACAATTCTTTAATAATTACTACCAGAGTTCTGAACATCACACCAAACAGCACATGTTCAAGGGCAACAAAGCTCAACTAGACTCATGTCGTCATCAAAAAGCTGGTCCATCCTGCTGGTACACGATGTCCCCCAAGGAGCAGTGACCCCCCCTCCAGCGCCACCAGCAGCACTAATGTGCTCATGTACAGAGAGGGAAATGAGTATTTTATTGTTTTCCTTGGGTACTTTATTGCTCCCTCTTTACAGATGTACATGAAGAAGGGCCTTGGCCTCAATCATGCATCATGTCAGAAGGCCACTTTCACCTGGGCACCTCATGCGATAGCAGCACAAAGCAACATTTTTTCTTTTGGTTTTAGGCATAACTGGTTCACTCTCCCTCCCTTGTCTGTGCCCTGCACATAATGGGCCAGGTCAGCCTAGAGTGGGTCAAAATGTTTGAAGTTTGTAATTTCATCTACAACTTTCCCATCAACAATTTGAATCAATAGAAACAGGGTCAACATTTTTGATGACTTCATTTAATTTGTAAAAAATTTTGAGCTGGTCCAAATTTTCAATATTTGACATTTCGATAAACACAAGGGAAGACGTTTCTGTGACATTTCGTGAAAATAATTAGATCCTGGTGTTTGACCAGATCTATCGGGGCCCAAGTCTACTGAAAATATTCAGGATCAGGTCCTCCCCTGGGGTTAATCAGAGTTCTAGTCTTGGTTATACGGTAGCACCTAGGATCCCCAGTCATGGACTTATGACTTCTTTCTAATACCATTTCTCATCTTCCTGCTATGATTCAACACTGGTCTCTTCCCTCCACCCTCCATGTTCAGATGTGTCTGGGCAGGTTCAGCTCTCATTGTGCTCAATGCTGCACAAACCTAGGCTGCAAGCTCCTTTGGGGTGGGGACTGTCTTTCGCTCTAAGTGATTTCATTGAAATGATGCTGATTTCCGTTTCCAGCTGTGGCTCTGGCTCTCAGTCTGGCATGGGGTGCTGGGACAATTTGTATGGTGAGGGTGCTGAGAGCCACTGAACCTAACTACAAACTCTGTATATGATGGAAACCACTTCAAGGCAGGGGTGGGGCAGCACCCTAGTTCCTGCGCCTATGGCCTATCCCATGTGGAATTTGCCTTTGGTAGATGACTCTGTATGGCTTATGATACACCATGTTGTCACTGTCCCTAAGCAGTATCACCAGACCCTACTAAAAGAATGGAAATGCTCAAGTGAATGGGTCTTTGCTCATTTGTACAATAAACAATTGCACTCTCTGATACTAAATATGCACTAGAAACAGGTCTTACTTCTTCTCTCAGCACCATTTCTCATCTTCCTGCTATGATTAAACATTTGTCTCTTTTTCTCTCCTTTGCCTTCAAAATGTGTCTGGGCAGGACTCAGCTTGAAAGGCAACACCAGTCTTTTCCAATCCGGCCTCCCGCTACAAACTGCAGTTCTCTGGCAGAGCTGCCACTGCTGTGCGCATACAACTGCACCCATTTTCATCAGCCCCTCCTGTTGGAGTCACATCACTTTTGTACACATAACTGAGGTTAATCGCCAGGCATTTGGAGCCTGATCCTACATTCCTGGAAGATGCAAACTTGGCATGCAGGATCAGGATAGTAATATACCAGGCACTGATTTAGTTAACCACTGCATACGCACAGCATCTGTCCTTTCACACTGCATTCCATGGTTGCTTGTTCTGTTCACTCAGCTGCATTTCTCTGTCAAAAAAATATTAGGAGGACTGTCAAAGTTGACCTTTTTATCAGGATACTGAAAAATACTGAGAATAGCCGCTTCTCCGTTTGGAACTTTAAAAAAAAAACAACATAAGTTGCTTTGAGAATAAAGAAAATACAGATTTAAAAAGAAAAATGCCAAGATGTTGCAGATGGAGTAAGAGCATCTCTGCCCATCATTTGCACAGATTTAAAGTAATGGGGAAAGTAGCTAAGCCAAAGGAAGTCAAGCGCTACAATGAAAAAAAGGAAGAAGAAAAGCCCCATACCAATAGACAAACAAATGAGCGTGAGATTTATGTAGATGGATTGATGGGCTAGGAAAACCAGGGGAGACATCACCCAGCAAAATTGCAGCTAAATAGCTGGGCACTTTCAATGGGATGAAGTAGGAGGAAAGCACAGGATTCATTTCATTTTATTCACTCTTCTGCACTCAGAACTATTTTAACATTATCATCATTTCTTTTTCCACTAAACAAATCTGATACTATTTTATTCTGTTTTTTCTCTCTGGTTTTTGGACTTAATTCAACCCAAGTGTAATTGAAGTGGTGCTGAACAAGGGATAAATTTGGCTCTAATACCAAAGTAATCTCTCACTTATCCAATGAAAGAAACTAAATAAACACTTGGAAAGATATGATGTGCTTAGACTATAAGATCATCTGAGTTCCAAAAGAACTCAGATATGAAATTGCAGAACTACTAACCATGGTATATAATCTTTCGCTTAAATCAGCCTCTGTAGCCAAAGACAAGGAGAGTAGCTAATATAGTGCCAATTTTTAAAAAAAGTTCCAGAAGTGATCCTAACAGTTATAAGATGGTAAGCTTAACTTCAGTACCAGGCAAATTGGTTGGAACTATAGTAAAGGATAGAATTATTAGCTGCATAGATGAACATATGTTGAGGAAGAGTCCACACCACTTTTGTAAAGGGAAATCATGCCTCACCAATCTATTAGAATTCTTTAAGGGGGTCAACAAGCATGTGGCCAAGAGTGATCCAGTGGATATAGTGCACTTGGACATTCAGAAAGTCATTGACAAGATCCCACACCAATGGCTCTTAAGCAAAGTAAGCAGTCATAGAATTAGAAGGAAGGTTCTCTCATGACTCAGTAACTGGTTAAAAGATAGAAACAAAGGGTAAAAATAAGTGGCCATTTTTTACAGTGGAGAGGTATAAATAGTGGGGTTCTCCAAGTATCTGTACTGGAGATCAATGCTGTTCAATATATTCATAAATGATCTGGAAAAGGGGTAAAACAGTGAGGTGGCAAACTTTGAAGACAATACTAAATTAGTCAAGATAGTTAAGTTCAAATCTGACTGAGAATAGTTACAAAGGGATCTTACAAACCTCGATGACTGGGCAACAAAATGGTAGACAAAATTCAATGTTGGTAAGTGCACAGTGATGACATCGGAAAAGATAATCCCAACTATAGATACAAAATGATGGGGTCTAAGATAGCGGTTACCACTCAAGAAAGATCCAGGAGACCTTGTGGATAGTTGTCTGAAAACATTTGATTATTGTGCAGCAGAAGTAAAAAGAGCTAACAGAATTTTAGGAATCATTAGGAAAGGGATAGATGATAAAACAGAAAATATCGTATCATAATACCACTACATAAATCTAAGCCCATACCTTAAATACTGCATGCAGTTCTGGTTGTCCCATCTCAGAAAGATATATTGGAATTGGAAAAAGTACAGAGAAGGGCAACAAAAATGATTATGGGTATGGAATAGCTTCCATATGAGGAAAGATTAAAAAGACTGGGACTGTCCAGCTTAGAAAAGAGACGACTAAGGGACGATATGCTAGAGGTCTGTAAAATCATGAATGGTGCGGAGAAAGAGAATAGGGAAGTGTTATTTACCCCGTCATGAAACACATGAACCAGGGGTCACCAAATGAAATTACTAAGCAGTAGGTTTAAAACAAACAAAAGGAAGTACTTCTTCACACAGCACACAGTGCACCTGTGGATCGTGTTGCCAAGAGATGTTGTGAAGGCCAAAAGTATAACTGGGTTCAAGAAAGGAATTAGGTAAGTTCTTGGCGGATAGGTCCATTAATGGCTATTAGCCAAGATAGTCAAGGACACAACCCCATAGTCCAGGCGTCCCTAAACCTCCAACTGCCAGAAGCTGGGACAGGATGACGGGCTGGATCACTTGATAATTGCCATGTCATGTTCATTACCTCTGAAGCATCTGGCACTGGCCATTGTCAGAAGACAGGGTACTGGGCTAGATGGACCAGTGGTCTGACCCAGTTTGTCTTTTGATCTTACGGGAGCAGGGATTGTATCTTTTTGTTACATGCATGTACAGAGCCTAGCACAATGGGGACACTGAGCCTTGGTTTATGGCCTATAGGCACTACTGCCAGATAAGTAACAGTTTTTAATTACAACATTCTTTAAATCCACCATATAATGTATTTGATTTGCACTGTCAGAATTGGGATTTCACATATAAAGCATGCTATGGCACACAACACCCTTCTGCCCCAAACCACAAGAGCCATAGGAAGAAAAGTCAAAAACAATGTAAATAATTTACTTTGAAAATGCTCCACTGTGTTGATTATCTTTGCCTTGGACTTTAAGGCTGGGTGAAATGTGTTCCAACTGCTGTCCCTCAGCCTTGTGAAACATTATATGGTGAAGTGAAATTCATGTTTATTTTAATAAAAGCTCGACACCGAGGAGAACCCCTGGCGGACTTGTTTGACTAGCCTGTTACCAGCTGTAGCTAACAAGCCAACTGAAAAACAGCTTACTGCATATGAATACACCGCACTGCCTTCGTTAAACAGTGGCCCAAATTCTCTAGTGGTGTAAACTGATACAGTTCCATGGAGCAGAGAATTTGACCCCACTAACTATTCCCCTGATCCATCCACTACCTGGCATGGAGATATGCTTATAAAACAGTGTCCTGGGGTGCCAAAACATGACATTTTCTTTGGAGATGTGCTCAGGCTGCAAAATTTGGATCTGAATTTTTAATACTCCCAAAGTTCAGGACCTTTTGGAGCCAGCAGGATGGTTCAGCCCATTACACAGAGGGAGACATTTTGTCAAATCCAGATCCACAGCTAGATTTGGAGATTTAAAATCCACTCTGTTTGTGGGTTTTTAGACCTGTGTGGTTTTGGTTTGGACTTGTCCATCACTTTCAATGCTCCACCCCAAGTCTTTTCTGGATTATAAACCAATCATGCATTCTTAACACAATATCAGCCTCATACTGATGTCCAGTACCATCTCTGACATGAAGAAGCCACAAGTTCTTAAATACTAAATGGAGATGAGCAAACCTTCCCGAGATGCAGAGTTCAGATTTGATTCTGAAGAACATCTAAAAGACTGGGCACTTCTCCAGAGTTTATCTGAGCCTCAACAAAATTACCCTTGAAAGAGCTAGGGATTTCCAGGGGCCAGCTAGATCTAAGGCGAGAATAATGTCCCTTGTGGTATTGTAACTCAGCAGACAGAAGTGCAAATGTGATCATTTTAACACCTCAGAACAATTTTTGGTTTTGAGCTAAAGTCCTAAACATGGGCATTTTTTAGATGGGGCCCGGTTCTTTTCTAAATCTCAACTGGTTCACTCAGCCTCATTATTAAACACATTCAAAGGGCTGCAGAGGCATGCTGTACTAGAGGATAATAAGGGAAGAAATGCTTTTCCTGGACTGAATTTACTTCATTTGCTGAAGACTTTCATTAACATCCTTCAATCTCTGCAGTGCCAAAGATGGCGAGCAAAACTACAAGCATCTGTTAAATATCACTGTGTGAGTAGGAAGTGGATCGTTTAAGTGCTGAAAAGTGAAGGTGTGTCAGTCTAAGACTGTTTCCACCCCCAAAATAGTGCATTATGTGAATAATAAAATAGACTGTAGCAGGGCAATGACTGGGACAGGATCAGAGAGCGTGACAAGAGTAATCTAAGCAAAAACATTGGATCTGTTTATGGATCTAATAAATTCTGTTCAAATCATGCAGTTATAAACCCAGGCTGTCCAGTAAACCTAACAACTAATTCATCAGTCTCTCATCTAGAGATCTGACTATCCAGTCCAATTGTTCACCATGCACAAAACAAGGTGCCTTACAAATCTCTTGGTTAAATGTCATTTGTTTCAGTGCCATAACATGCTATGGATCATTGCTCACATGCAGTAACCCAATTATATTAACATGCATAGCAATATGATGTAATGACATGACATTAATGTGAACACTTCAGAGGTTTCCAACAATTTGGTCTTTCCTGGAATAAGGGTTTTTTCTTCCTTAGCATCTTGCCTTCCCCTTCTCCACCTTGTTTAAATGCAAAACAACAAATATATGCAATCAAATATATGACCTGAATTTGCAGAATAATTTATGCAATATAATATCATGGAAGGAAAGATTTAGAATTCTACTACATGTCAGAATTGTCCCAGATCATAAGTACCATCTACCCAACATCTTTTTAGCATATAATAATACACTTTAAACACAGTATCTTATATTTTTGCAATATAAATAATCTGACCATACAGTAGCAGAGTATGCAGTATTTTACAGGCATGCAAACAAATCTACTGAAAGATTAAGGCTGCTTCATTATTAATATGCAAGAGTATGTTAGGACAAATAGATGAGCAAAGTTGCTCCCCTGATTTGCCTTCTGTCTAATTTGATGGAATGAGTTTTGGGGTAACAGATACAGGGAATGGGGGTAAAGCAGGACAAAGGTTATAACAATAAGATCATGTAGTTTAGGATGAGTGGATTTTTTAAATATTTATAGAAGAGATTTTCAGAACTGACTAATGGCTTTAGAAGCACTTCTGAAAAGCTCCACCATATTTTTTTAACAACAAAATGTAACTATTGGCTTATTTCTGGATATCACTGAAGAAATTTCCCTGATGCATGATGATGGATGCAGAATAGGAACCAGATAGTTAGAGAGACAGAAGTGAGTCTTAAGGAAGGATATGAACAATTCATAGATACTTCCCATGTTGGTGGCTCTGGTTTTCCATTGTTAAATTGTGTTAGGATAATATCTGTGGGCCAGATTCTGATCCCCATGCAACCCTCATTCCTCCATGGACAATTTCACTGAAGACAATGAGAACACAGGTGGAGTAAGGTACCCGGTCACAGCATCAGCATCTGGCCCTATGTTTCTGTGTATTGTCTTTTCTCAGCTCTATGGAGAAGGCAAGTAATCCTATCATAAGCATCAAGCTAAACTTGCTGATATCAGTTAAACTCAGCTTCCACTTGTGTAAGGTGTCTTAGTAAGTAAAGAAATAAAAAGACTCATCTATAACAAATCTTACCTGACCCAAATATATTTTGCAATCTGTAACAGGGTGCATCTACATATTTTGAAGAAATATTTGATGATCAGCTGCAAATACAAGGCATGAAATGAATACTCGCTAAATTCTTTCCATTGTGCTGTTAAATGCACCCAGCTGTCTGTATGTTAAAGTTAAATATACTGTACTATAAAACTGAATGGTGAGTGGAAACTATTAAAATAAACCCAGCTATATCCCTTCCTCCCACCCCATTGAATTTATTTTGGTTGGGGAGGGAGAAATTTCACAGGAATTATTTGATGTGAAGCATGACAAAATCAGGCGAAAGGGGCACATGCACGCAGGGCTGGATCATTAGAGTTTCAGGAGAAATGTAGTGTTCTATTCTGTCCTCTGTTGCATGGGTGAGCTAGAGGGGGACAATGGATCTTCTTTTTTGGAGCGATTTGAACAAGGAGAGGATGGTGGCTTGGCAAAGCAAGACTGAGAGGGCATTCCATACATAAAGGGCGGTATGGGGAAAGACACGGAAGTGGTAATGGGAAGAGGAGACTAATGGTGCATGGGCTGTCAACACTGGTAAAGCAGAGTGTGCACGAAGGGACACATGGTCCAACACAGTAAGACACACAGTCAAAATGCAGTGTGACAATGTTTTGGCAGGTCCATTCCCAGTGCCTTATCTCTGGGTGGCTGCAAGTCTTCGCCAATTTAAAGATGACAAATTATTATTTGTATTGCAGTAGTGTCAAGAAGCCCCAGCCAGGGATCAGGGCCTCACTGTGCTTGGTGTTGTATACTTTGTTACAAAATTAGGCGTTCATCTATTTTTTGTTAGGATAGATGATTATCCCTATTCTAACAATACCTCATCAGGGAAAAAATACTTTGTAGGTTTGCCCCATTAAACTCCTGCATGAAAGTGTCTCGTGTACGGTACATTACATGATCAGAAACAGTCACAAACCTCCAAACACCAATCTTTAGGTCCTCGCTGGATTTTGTGATTGGTTTCTGTTGTATCTACTACTTTAAGGATATGAGAAAACCACACAGACGCAACTGGATTCCAAATAACTAGGCTTACTAACAATAAACATACAAGGCCTACCTACATATACACACTGCTACTCCATTAGTTTCTGGTGGCTTCTGCAATAGAAGACAGGGTTGCCCATGAAAGGGCTGCCAAACTATTTAAAGGGGTAATTCCCAACTCCTATATGCTACAGTTGCTAACACTAATTCAAGGCAATTTCATTCCTGGATTGAACATAACTCATTTAGCTAGGTCATCCTCTGACTAGTGATGCGTGAACCTAAAGTCAGATGTAATATAGACATTTAGCTGCTTCTCTAAATCACCTGGGTTTTGTGGAAACCTTGTGGACTAGAAATCCCACAAGAGCAGGTTTTTCCTTTTAGAGCGCTGACATTCCCTCGTTCTGACTGGTCAGACACTCCGTAAGAGTAGTTTTGTATCCTTCAGACAAGGCCAAATACCTGAGCTATCTCAGACAAGGATCAAACCAGGAATAGAAGTGCAGATGTGGATGAAAAATATGTTCAGAAGAAAATAAACTGAAGATTTTGGAACCTCTCAGACAGAAATTTAGGTCAGGATACAAATTTTGCAGATCAGCTTGAGCCCATCTTGGCTCTAACTTTACCTAAACTGTCCTTTCAGTCTTATTTTTTCACACTGTTTTCAGAAGCCCCAGGTAGAATGATGTCAGGAGCAATGGCAAGCCTAGGCTGCAATAACAGGTCACTCTTCCTGCTCCAGTTCATTTAGCTCCTACAAGTTTTCTCTTACCATATTGCCCTTAAACCCTGCTGCTAATTCCAAATCCAAACTGGAGCATTAAAGATGTTCCCAACCCAAATACTTAGGGAAAATTTGCATCCAGCTCTGAATTTTGTGGATCAGGCCCTTTGCTTTTACAGGACATCCTTCTGCTCAGAAAAGGGCACAAGCCATGGTCTCATAGTGCTTATCCCACAGGAAAAGAGCACAGTACCCATCAGCAGCTTACAATAACAAGAAGAAATACTTTCTGGCCATGATGTTGTATGCAAAGAGGTTATGGCACACATTCACGACCGCAGTAAATAAAGCAGGCATGGCATTAAAACAAAATGCCACACTTTTTAGATTTATGCCAGCAGCACTAAGCAAATCTTTCAGCTGTGTTGGTTTCTTTCTCCAGGTACACTTCCAAAGCCCTGGAGCTTAGCTTACCTGCGCCTAATCTTTTCATGCGTAGCATGGTTTGGTTCAGTTTGTAATGTATCCGGAATGGGCAAGGAAAGGACATTATCACTCTCTCCAAATTGCCCCTTCTTGTATCATCAGCAAATGGGATACTGCAGAAAACCAAAAGTCTATGAGAAAAGCAGCTTCCTCTTCACTCACATTTTCTTCGGTATAGATAGCTGAGCTGCAAAATATCTCAATTTTTGAAAGGGCTTCAGATCATTATCGAAGTAGAAGCCAGACACCAACTTTAGATCCTGATTCAAACGTTCCTAGAGATTAGGTGAGGGTGCTCTGTCCCAAGGATTTGATTCACAATTGTCTTCTTTCTAGCTTCACTAAGGAATAAGTTAAAAGTGTTATTTTTAAAAAAAGCAGAAACTCTTTCATACAGTGGGGAAACATCACATGGCTGTTTTATTACTGCAGAGGCACTGAGCTATACCCAGCCAACCAAGACATTAGGCAGCAGAAGGAGATAAAGCACTAGTTCCCAAAGGCAATGGCTGCCCCTCTCTCTCCCCCCAACCCCCCCGCCTCTCCCAAACACTTCATTGGACACTGTCACTTTCATTTCATGGTAAATTTGCCAGATTTTTAATTATGCGTGATCATGTTGTCTAACACTCTCATTCAGAACCAGATAGGGGAAAAAAAGAAAAAAAGAAGGAAAGAAACAGCAGGAAACATAGTTGTGTTCAACAAAATAAGCTGATGGCACAGATCCTATAGCTATTTTTTTTCCTTATGTATGTCTTTCCTGTGAGTGATATCCTGTTAATCTGACTGGCCATATTTATATACCCTTGCTAAATGACTGCAAAAGATGGTCATTAGTGTCCTGTGGTAGCTCAGAGAGCAGATATAGGAACCTGGTTAAAGATCAGACTTCATGATGCACCAAATATTGCATTGGGATACAGCAGGCACCAAAGAGGAAGTGGTGTACCACCCCGATGTGGTACAAATACCCAGCTGTGTTATACATTCTAACTATCACAGATCCAGTGAGAAAGTCAATACAGTGCCACTCACATCTGCAAACTCCGAATCTGGATCTGAACCCTACTCCCTCCCCTCAAACATAGAATAAATAATAAAAACTACCTAAGTGACTTCGTAGTCCAAGTCCCATTAACTGTCAAGTGCTCAAATCATTTTTGAAACGGGACTTCAATGTTCCTGAAAGTTTTATCCATGGTCTTATGGCTTGGATCCATTTCTACCTGGGTACTATCTTTCTATCAGTATGCATGGAAGTTGGGGACATGAGGCTGAATTCTGCCTTCTCACTTGCACAACTCCGCTGAGTTCCCTAGGGCTGCAGAATGTAATTTAGGGCTCGTATCTCATAGTAAGTGAAAACATAAAACCTCTGAGGAAAATTACAAGGAATGACAGCCCATGGCAGTTTTACACTGATATTAAAGTCAGTGGTGAGATAGTCTTAACTAATACCTTCATACTTCCAGCAGCTGACTTTGGCCAAGTATGCCAAGTCTAACTTCTGGACAATGGCTGCTCAGTGGGGCCAGAGACAGAGCATCCACTGCTATGTTAATGGGAGTTTGGTGCTCAGCACATGTGAAAATCAGGCCCAGGCGACCTCATTTCCTCTAGCATTGCAGATGGAATTCAGTGGTGGTGGATAACTGTGTTTGACTCTTTTAGTAAAACTGCTCCGGAATTTTTCACTTAAACATTTATTGGACAATGCTGATTCATCAAAACCAAAACTTCACAAGAGTCAGTTTGGTAAAATGCCTCTGTTTGGAAAATTATTTTTTTTAAATTGTCTAAAGGTTCTGTTTTGACATTTTCTAAAGTAAGAAGTTTATTTTTTGGCACCAAAAGATTTTCATTTTGAAATGTATTTTTAAAAGGTTAACATCAAAATGAAATGACCTAATCCAATGAAAGTTTTGATCTATGGTTTGTGAAAATTTTCAAGTTTGACTCTTCCCTTCATTCTGGATGGGAAACAATTTCAACATCTGGAAAATTCTCACAGGACTAGAAAACTATTTTCTGTCCAGTTCTACTTCATAGAAACCCAGCATCAGAAAATCTTAAAACCCATAATTTGTAACAAGTGCCCCCACATACAGAAGTAAGCAACAAGTGCATGGTCTACTGGCTTTGAGTCACTAGCTCACACTTAACTTTTAGGCACTTTGTCACCTAACATAATTCACAGCCCCGAGTTAGGCACTCAGGCTCCCTATGCAATGCATGGAGAGAATTAGGTATTAAGAATGAGATCCACAGAAAGCCAGCACACTGAGCAGGGGCCCACCTAAACCAGCCAATAGGAAATGCCCAGGAGATAGATGTGTGGGAGCCTAGAAAGAGGCAGTTGTGGACGTGCTCACTGGCAGAGACTTAGGGGCTTCGGGAACTTTAATAGTGGAAACTCGGGTGCCTGGGTATTTTTGGGGCCTCCAAGGTTAAGCGGCAGCTGAGTAGGGGTTTGGAGAATCTCAGTGGCACCTAAATGTTGGACTTTGTCCTTTTGTGGATGTGGCTAAGTCACCTAACATGCTTAAGCACTTTTGACAACCCCACTCAGTGCCCCAGGTGCATCTCTAGGCAACCAAATACCTTTAAAAATCTATCTGTTCAGAGCTAGGGCTTAGTCTTCTATGTGCCTAAATTGCTTTTGACCAGGAGGCTTAGGATCCTAAGTCGCTTAACCTTGAAATCACCTTGTTGCTGTGGCTTTTATAGCCAGTTGTGTTGTTCTCTGGGCCTCATAAGTAGCCCAGACCCTCAAGGTGCTGACTGCCTTTCATTGTATTCAGATTTGGAGCCTAAGTCTGCATGGTACTAAGAGCCGTCAATTAGCTAACTTGGTTATTCCCAGGCACAACAGTCACTCACACCCGGAAAGCAGAGGGCGGATATTTATTAACGCAAGATCTCCTGTCAGTGGATGAAGTAATCCAGTTAGCCACTGCTGTTTCCAGCTATTCAATGCTGCACATCTCTCCTGTTTATCCTCTGACAGTCCCAGCAGCAGCGATACTGAATATTTGAACCCTTTATGGAGGGATGTTTCCAAACACTGAAAAGGTCAGGTTGTCAAAGGATGCCAACCTAACTGAAGCAGCAATGAAGAGAGGAGGAGGATAAATTTCCAGACCTATCATTGGTTTATAGCTGACAGGATGGCGTGGAAGGGTGGGGGGCGGGGATCAGCTGAGTTGTTGAAATTTTGCCAGAAAGATAAAATATATATCACTCTTGTTGTGAGATGTCCGATATCTGTAATTGGGCCACTGCTCTGACATCTTTTAAAATAGAAGCTCCTTTGGTCACACTTACGCATTGGGGATGCCCAGGAATAGCATGTAAAAGAAAAATAGGCTCATGTTAAAATGTCCTGAGGATCACACCAGCAATAGCTTTCATAGCTTTGGTGACTGCGGGTTCTTCTCTAATATCATTCACTCGAGATGGGAGTTTAACACATTGCTTGCTAGGTGTCAGCTTGCAGAAATATTACGTAGCAGCTGAGAACTGTTAGAAGGCCAGTTAAAGGTGAACGGGAGTAATTTGTGCAGCCGTGAGTGTAAATGCGCTAGATAAGAGGACTTTCACATGGATCCAAGTAGCTTCTGTCTCTCCCTCTCCCCCAATTTAGATAAAAAATTAGTTTTCAAAAGCCATATCTATTAGTCTTTTGTGAGCAGCTCTACTTTTCCCCTCCCAGCTGCTACGTTCTTCAGCACAATTTATAAGATTCTTCTGTTTAGATGTCTGAAAGAGAGAAGAACCCTTAGCACCTATGCAGCATGCTTTATAAACATTACTATCAATGTGTGCCCCACCTTTGTGAGACGGGAATCACACTCCTTTACAGCCATAGAAAATTAAGGGCCTAATTGACACTCCACTGCCGTGTACCGTGGGAAGTCAATAACACCTGTTTGGAGTGAGCATAAAATATTACTACTCTAATTCAGAGGTGTTTTACACCCTCTTTGTACTGGTATGGATGGCCACACAAACGTGCAAGGGAGTGGAGAACTAGACCCTACAAACACACAAAGAGCCTAAGTGATTTGCCCAAGGTCATACAAAAAGTCAGTGGCAGCCAGGAATGGAATCCAGGCCTCTTGACATGGAGTCCTGTTTATTTCCCATTGCTCCATGCTAAAGGTTTTTAATTGGACTGATGTTCTGCATAATTGCATGACTATTCTGGATTTTAGGCTGGGGGTTAGGGGTTAAATTCTCATTGGCTTTCACTGGGAGTTAGGAACCAAACTCCTTCAGGCCCCTTTGAAAATCTCAGCAGCCTAAATGCCGTGGCTCAGATCTCCTCACAAACAGTTTAGTTTTCATGATCTGTGCCCCTGCTTTTTGTAAGGGATTTTGAAATGCTGCAACAAATGCCCCCCCCTCTTTTTTTTACTAGCTTTGAAATCCAGTTGCTTTTGCTGCAGGTCCTGCAGCATTTGCTAGGAAACTGAGCATGCTGGGTTTAAAATGACAAAGCACGGCTTCCTGGTCAGCACCCAGCCATAGAATCAGGCAGAGAAATACTCAGGTTAATAAAAGATCAACTGTTCTTTTCTTTTAGGAGCAAGCTGACACCACACAACACATCGTCATCTCTATTTATTCTGATGTGAGCTGCTTCCTTTATATAATTGTGAGGATTCCATATGGAATTGCATCCACTAAGGCCATGACGAACTGTGTACAGATATGATGCTGTTCAATAACAGCTGCGGGCTACAATAAGCTATATACTGGCCAAAGTGCAGCTTTGTCAGCATAAGCTGCATTGACACTAGAAAAACCTTGTCGGTATATATCACCAGTATAGCTATATAGGCAAAGCACTCTTAGCGTAGCCATGGCCTTAGTCAGTGTTGGAATTAGACAGAGATCTACAGGGTTTGTATGTGTCCAGCAACTTCATCAGAGGTCCTATCTCTTCCCTAACGCATGAGACACTACACCCTAAAACAATCATTTCTTGGCTTTCATGGGAGTTTTGCCTAAAGACTTTAGGACTTCTACTCAAAATAGCAATTAAAGATCCTTTGGTGACTCTTCCCTTTTGGGGATTGTTTACAAGCAGAGAAAGCTCCCAGCAGCTAGTGTCACTGCAGGACAAAAAACAACATGAATTTCATTAAGATAGTTTGGCCCAGATCCTCCACCAGTGGGAGTCAGTGTAGTTGCTTTGATTTCAGTGGAGCTACATAGATTTAAACCAGTTGAGGATGTGGCACTTTGCACAGTTGGATTCTGGTTGTCAGATGTGCAAAGTGCTCTAAACAACTGTTTAGCAGCTCTGTTATTTCTGAACAGGGTCAGTTTTCAAATCCTTTTTGTCCTCTATAAATTCAGCCCATAGATGTGCAGCCACATCAAAAAAACAGAGGTGAGAAAGCTCTTCTCAACAATCAGGTCATCTTTGCAAAGGCCCCATTCTTGCTAATAATAATGGATCAAGAGAGCAAGATATAGTCCCTTAAATTCCACTATTTAAATATTAGCCTAAAGCAATCATATTGGCCAGAAGGCAGATTCTTGCTCTCCACCTACACAAATGTCGCAATGCTGATTGATTTTTGTGTGTGTGCCTATCTGCAAAATGCAGAAGGAAATGTCTCTGAAAAGAGATGCTGTAGCTTTAAGGTTAGTCATTAACAAATGAGTGACTCCAGTACTGTGTCAAGAAGCTACTGCCTCTCTGAAGTTGGCATATCTTCATGGAAGGATGTCCTGCCGTGAGAGACATGAGGATTTAAGTCTGATCTGTTCCCTGCCCAGGGTCTTCTCTCCTGCTACAGTGTTTATATGAGATCACTGAGCTATATCAAGCATCCAGTATCAAATGCACAAAGCACTATCCACATGCATCACCTGTCAAGAAAGATTAACTTTTCACTACACAGGAGCACTGAAACACTCCCAGGGTACAACTGCTGTTGCTTGGACATAGAACTTCTTTTTTTCCTCACCCCACTCATTAAAATCTAAGGTGGCTGGTGGAAATGATTTTGATGGAGTGTAGTTAAATAGTGTATAGCTAACTCACAACATGAATTTACTTTACAAAAAGAAAAACATGTCTGCATCCCAGTTCTATATTAACACCCTCATTCAGAGCTTAAATGCTTTACGGAATTGGGTCCTAAATCTGGATTTAGTGTATTTAACAGTTTTCATTATTTTTGTGTAAATAGAAAAAAGGCAAACGCAAATGGCTGCATACTTGGATATCATAACTATAATCCTTACAAGTGCATAAAAAACATACTGTGTTCCTATGACAGTAATACCTAGCTTTTAGGTTCTTTCATTCCTACATCTCAAAGTGATTTACAAAGATGACAAGCATCAGATTCATTAACCTCATTTAACAGATGGGGAAATTGAGAAACAGTGAGTCAAGGTGATTTCACCAAAGGCACACAGCAGGCCAATGGTAGGACTGGGAAGAAATCACGTCTCCTGAGTCCAGTCCAGTGACCTATATATGGATCCACCCTGCCTAGTATATCAGACCCTATGTCTTCTTTCACTCCCTTATTGTATAAAAAAAATTGTGTATCCTGAAATTAATAAAATACTGTGGGATTTGAATGGAATTCTAATCACAACTGTAACTTATATTGAGTGGTAGCCAAGTTAGTCTGTATCAGCAAAAACAACGAGGAGTCATTGTGGCACTTCAGAGACTAACAAATTTATTTGGACAGAAGCTTTCGTGGGCTAGAATCCACTTCATCAGATGCATGAAGTGGAAAATACAGGAGCAAGTATAAATAAATGAAATATTTGGTAAGGCAACTCCCATCCTTTCATGTATTTATACCTGCTTCTGTATTTTCCACTTCATGCATCTGATGAAGTGGATTCTAGCCCATGAAAGCTTATGACCAAATAAATTTGTTAGTCTCTGAAGTGCCACAATGACTCCTCGTTATATTTATTTATGATTCCTATTACAGTAGCATCTACTGGCTCCAAATGAGATTGTGTTGGATGCTGTATAAATACACAACCCATGCAGGGAGTTTATGATCTAAATAGACAAGAGACACATTGGGGGAAGGCGGGGGAGAGGGAGGCAGAGAGACAGTATTGTCCCCATTTTACTGATGGGGAACTGAGATACAGAGGTTAAGTGATTTACCTAAAGTCACACCAGAAGTCTGTAGCACAGTCAGGGATTTAACCCAGAAATCCTGCGTCCCAGCTCAGTACCTGAACGACAAAACCCACCATCCTCTTTCCATTATTATTTTGTAGTGCATTTGCTTATAGATGCCCCAGCCAAGATTTGGGGCCCATTGTGCTAGGTGCTGTACAAACGTTACAGCAGTCCCTGCCCCACGGCCTGCAAGAAGGTGAATTCCCAAAGCATGGTGATGTAATGCCAGTACCTCATGACGACAATCCCTCCTGAAGCTCCCAGGTGCACCTCATCCCAATGCAATCTGCTCCTCCCAGCGCACCTGGCTCAATCCATGCCCTAGCTCAGAGGGGCTGAGCCAGGACTCCACCTTGTCTCTTTCCCCTTTGGAACAATATGTTTCTCCAAGGGTTCTACTCCCTGATGTAAGAGATTGAGGCATGTGAAAATCTGCTACAAGGCAAACAGGGTGAGGTGCACATATGGGAACGAAGTATAAAACAATCACATACATTCCCACATTTACATATGAGTTAGGTATTGCTCATGCATCTGCAACACACATTTAGGAGGAACAGAAAATCCACAAAGGATCTGGGTTTCAGCTGTAAAATTCAACATTGCAAGCAGTGACAATGAAAGTCACTTATTTATTCATAGTATTGCAGTAGTGCCCAGGAGCAGGATCTCATTGTCTAGGTGCTGAACAGACACAGTCCCTGCCCCAAGGAGCTTACAGTCTAAATATGGTGATGCCCACCCACTTTCTAGAGCAGGAGGAGGAGGGCTGCACAGGGAACCAGCTTGCCACCTTCCCCCTGTGTTCAGGTAGAGCATCCCAGCACTAAGAGTTCCACTTGTCTCGCCATCTCCCAGCATGGCAGGTCCTTTTCTGCCACTCCTAGAACAGTGTCAAGAAATACCATCATGTCACAGCACAGTGATGTAATGACTCCCACGAGTTAAATTCAGGATGTCTGGATTTAGCCTGCTGGCTCCAGTGGGGCTGATTTAAGCAAGTGCATGTTTTTCCCTTGAGCCTGCTTTTCCTACAATAATTATTAATCTCTATTGTAGTTGTTCCTAGGATCCCCAGTCTTGGACCAGGATCCTACTGTGCTAGGTGCTGTACAAATACATAACAAAAAGGCAGTCCATTATTAAGTAGCCATATGGCATAAATCCTCACTTGCTCCAGTATACATGGAGAAAAATTGGTCACTGTCCTTTTTATAACAGCCTTTCTCAATCTTCTTTCCATGCCTAGTTTTTTTTTAATCCTTTCCTCACAGGTCAAGTCTTCTAAACCTTTTATCATTTTTGGCTCTCCAGTTTGTTCACATCTTTCTTACAGTGAGACACCCAGAATTGGATACAGTGCTCCAGCTGAGGCCTCACCTGTGCCAAGTACAGCTGTATAATTACCTCCCCTGTCTTACATACAACACACTTCTTGTTAATATACCCCAGAATATTAGTCTTTTTTGCATCTGCATCACACTGTTGACTCATATTCAATTTGTGATTCCTCAAAAGTGCTAGCAATCCCTCCCAGTCACCTGCAATGAAATGAAAGACCGCATGTTGCTTTTCTTTTGAAATGATTCAAAGGATGTTTGTTAAATGAAAGTTCTAACTGTTAACTTGTAGTTTGGGAGAGTACTGGTAAGGCCAGTACTAACTGAAAGTTACAAGTGCCCCAAGGGAAATTAACAACATCCTTTCTAGAAACTATGGTCCAGATTCTTAGTATCATTGAAATCAGTGGAGCCAGTTGAGGATCTGGCCCTATTCATTCTGTCCTAAAAGGGGATAGTTAATGAGACATACTTGATTTTGACAGCACTCCATATAGAAGCAGAATGACCATATTTACCTATGCTGAATACCGGACACCTGGAAAAATACTCACATTCCAGAGAGTTCAATGAGAGAGTTCAATCAATCAGAACTATTCAGTACAAATGTTCAAATTACCATCAAGTTGACTGAGCCTTTGTTAAAAATAAATACTGTGTAGTTGGATTCTTTTTATTTACCATCTTATCTTTAAGGCGTTAGGGTTCACAAGGGGAGGAGTGACAAACACACCCCTATTCCCCACACACACATGGGGAGAGGTGACACACACACACACACACTGCCATACACCTCTCTCACACTGAAGGGTGGTGGAAGTGGACTGACCGTCCCGATCCTCCCTGCCCAGCACTTTCTGCCCTCATGCCTGGCTGGGCTCCCAGGACGGACCCACCTCTACTGGTACCTGGTGCCATATCTTCCCAAGGCAACATGTGGGGGAGGCATGCAGGTCACGCGCGCACACACACACACACACACACACACACACACACACACACACACACGATTTCTGCAAGGGTTCACATCAGAATGTGGTGAGCAGCAGCCTTTTAGCACTGTGTGGGAAGGAAGAAATGTGAGCTGCTTCCAGCTGAAGGAGGGGTGGGGGAAGGGATGATCTGGCCCATGTCATTGCAGAGCTCCTCTCCCCTCCTCTCCCCACCCTATGTGGACGGAAGCAGTTTGTCCCATCCTGCCCAGGCAGCTAACACCTGCAGGCTACTGCTGGCCACCAATATAACCCAGCTACCTTTAGCTATAGTGTGGGTGGGAAGGGGTTAAGCCCTAAGGATGTTTTGTGCATCAGGGCCCAGGGAAACTGATTGCAGGGGCTTTAGCCAACCCAGCCAGAGAGGTGGCTCAGAAGGGGAGGATGTCCGGGGGATGGAGCAGCCCCATGTTCCCTGGGGCCAGGCCCCAGGGCAGTGGGGGAAGGGGACAGGCGAAGAAGGTGCTAAGCCCCTGTCCAGGGGGCTGCTATGGAACCTGCAGGGTTTGGGCATGAACCGGCTGAAAATCACTTCTCCCCACTGCCACTCCTGAGCTTAGCTGAGGGGCAGAGAGGCTTTCCCCTGCCAGTGCTGTGCAGGGCTTTAACACATGCAGGGCTTGGCTCCTCCTGGCCAGCGCCCCGGGCCGGAGAGTCTTAGGCTTTCCTGGGGTGCTGGCCCAGCCATAGGCAGTGGGGGAAGGAAGGAGCCTGCTGGCCAGGCTGTTGGTGAGCTGAGCGCTCCGACCAGGGGCTGGCTCTCTGCACAGCAATGGGAGCCAGACACACCCCAGCGTGTGTGTGTGTGGGGATATGGAGGAGCAGATGGGCTGTGGGGGGAGGGAAGGGGCAAAGCAGGGAAAGGACAGTGAGAAGGGGAGCACATAAAGGGCTGATGGGTGGGCAGCAAAAGTGACATGTAGCTGGCCACACCTGGTGCCTGCCTGCACTCACCAGCCAGTGCCTGCCAGAAACAGGACGGGGGGGTGGGGGGGCCCTGCTGCCCGAGAGCCAGCACACAACAGGGCCTGCAGGACAATTTGCCCATTTTTAAGAAAAAGTCAGGATATCTTCAGGGGGGCTTAAATAAGGGACTGTCCCTTTAAAAACGGGACATCTGGTCACCCTATTTAGAAGAAATGGTTCATGTTTATGAATCCCCTTTGCAGCTTATTGTTGGTCAGAAGCATCTAAGCTCCTTTGCAACACCCCCAATCTATTAATGTGTTGGTTTTATGTTTATAAATCATACTTATACCCAACTAGTTTAATCAGGATATCTTAACAAAGCTCTTGCTGAGGGACTAGTCAATAACCAGCGTTATATAAAGTTATTATTAATAGAAGGCTCAGTGTTAATTATCTGAAACCTAACATCCCTACTTAAAGAGTTAGTACTGAGAGAGAAATCAGCCAGGCAATTGTTCTATTATGCTGGTTCCCAAACTTGTTCCGCGCTTGTGCAGAGAAAGCGCCTGGCGGGCTGGGCCGGTTTGTTTACCTGCCGCGTCTGCAGGTTCGGCCGATCGCTGCTCCAACTGGCCGCAGTTTGCTGCTCCAGGCCAATGGCAGCTGCTGGAAGCGGCGGCCAGTACGTCCCTTGGCCTATGCCACTTCCCAGCAGCTCCCATTGGCCTGGAACAGTGAACCTCGGCCACTGGGAGCCACAATTGGCCGAATCTGCAGACGCGGCAGGTAAACAAATTGGCCTGGCCCACCAGGGGCTTTCCCTGCACAAGCAATGGAACAAGTTTGGGAACCACTGTTCTATTACATGCAACAGCAAGATGGAGTGACATACCTTGGCTTGGAAACATAGATGCTGGCACTAGAGGTGCTGTGGGTACAGCAGCACCCCCTGGCTTGAAGTGGTTTCCATTGTATACAGGGTTTACAGTTTGGTTTAATGGTTCTTAGCACCCCCCTACACAAATTGTTCCATCATACAGTGTATAATTAGATAAAACAAAACTATGTTAATTTTTAACTATAATATCACTATAAAGTAGCCCGTATGACTAGATCTAAAACAAAAAGCTACTAGTTCAAAGAACTGTGTTATTGCTTAACTGCTGCTTCTATAATGAGTGTTTCTTTCTGAAAGTAATGTATGATAGGAGGCAATTTTACAAGAGAAGTGAAAGCACATTAAACCAACAGGAGGTGCTGAGAGAGATCTGTCTGAAACCCTTAGATCCCATTGGTTTTAGAAGCATCTTGAAGTGGAAGAGTAAGAACTACCAGAAAGCCAGGGAAACAGAGAAGAGCTTGTTTTCTTCATGCTTGTCTTCAGAAATTGAACAAACAAAATTTGTAAATGTACTTTATACAGTTCAGTTTATGTATTAGACATTAACTATTTTCCACTGACGCCTTCCTTCCATTAGAGGGTACTCGGTTGTCATTCACATACAGTATAGGTATGGATCTAAAACTTTGGGCCCAATCTTGAAAGAAGCTGAGCATCCTCATTTGCCACTGATGTCAGTGGGACAATCTGCCTGAATAAAGATTACTTCCCTGGGCAAGGGGCCCAGATCATGCCCTTTATGACCTCAGGTTAAAGTCTATTTTATCTAAACTGTTAGGAAAAGCCAGATTATGAGCCCAATGGATTTCAATGGGGCAACTCTTGAAGGGAGATCCTATTTTCAATGTAAGGGTGGCTCAGTTTGGTCCAAAATATTTAATTTTATGATAAAATGACTATAATTTAAAAAATATTGGGGAGGGGACCATCTTTTTGCTGTGTGTTTGTATAGCACTTTGTTGTACAGTCCACGAGTGGGGTGCCTAAGTACTGAAAGATTCCATTCAAATGGACCTGAAGAGCCCATGGATCTTATTTTACTGTATAGCTCAGAAGTAGCCACTCAAAACCCCATTTTCAATGTAGCTCTTTTACTTTTCTTTAATGCCACGTTACCACTATGTTAACACTACAAAAGACAATATGGAAGGTTGTTGTAAGATGGTAACAACTGATATTAGCACACCAACTTGGTCGAGCTTAAGTGGTCAGTTCTGGATACAATATGGAAAAAACATTAATACAGTTCTTTGATGCAGCAGCAGAGAAACATCCTCCCCGCACAAAAATCTCTTTTTTTAAGTCAGGAAAAAAGCAATTTTTCACATTTTAATAGCTTTCATTCCATGTCTTAATAAATGCATGTTTGTTGATTTGTGTAAGCATGATGTAGGAAGTCTGCAAATGAATGTAATCTGCAACAAGGGGATAGCTAACCACTAGCAAATACTTTTGAATAATGAATCCCTACTGTATCAGGTGGACGCTATTCATAATAATTCCTTGCTTTTCTCATTTTGTCGTGTACAGTAGCGATTAATCAATTTGCAGTGTTATGTCACCCACAACAAATTGCTAGCACGAAGACAAATTTATTGCTTTATGATAAAAGAACTTGTTTAGGTAGAAATAAATTAAATTTAGGGGATGTTATTCGAGTTTGATGTTTACATATATGACCAAGGCAGGGCAGACCAGTAGAGGTGAGGGTATCCAATCATTACCCCAGTGTTTTGAAAATAGTTCAAAGAGATGCAAAAGTAAGGGGTATGTCTGTACAACTAACTAGTCCTTGAAGAGAGCAAGTCCTCCTGAGAACCAGTGTAACACGAATAGACAAGAGTTAGGTATCATCAGGAATACACTCACACATTCCACACTTCATCTGTTTTAAGATGATTTAATGCACTTTGTACTGTGGGATCTGGAGGACTGATGGCTCTCAGGTCTATGATACAAAGTGTTTCCGCCCCCTCCTATCCCCTCCTTTTAATTCACCTTTTCATGAGATTGGGCTGTTTACAAACACTGCTGAGCAGAAAGAGATAAGACCTATTTGCTGCCGCTGTGTGTAGCATCCTCCAATCTCTTCCCGTGGCAGATATGTAAAGTGCTATTCTGAAGATATTCATGAGCTACAAATGTTAGTCCAACATCCACAGTAATCACCAGTTATTACAATAGTCAAAAGTCCACCCTTTAAAGCAGCAAAATGGAACATAGCAACATTTGTCTGCTCTCACTACAGTTTACTGAACAGGGGGTCCTTTCCAAAGCAACTGGGTGAAATCATCAGCTATAGCAGATGCAAACATGGTATAAACTGTAGGAAAGGAGAGGGTCTGATTCACCCTGTTAGCTTTGGAAAATGTCCTTCCCCTTCCATGGTCTCAGATCTTGTGTTATCAGTGTCCTGCTTTACTCCTCCTGCCTTCCCTTATTTACTGTTTTCCTCCAACCTTTATGTCATTCATTCCTTGCTCACCCCCTCCACACTGTTGACCTCTTCCTACCATTTTCATCAACTTTACACCCCATTTCTCTCTCTCAAAAATCACTTCGACCCCTTTTCCCCTGTTAACCTTGTTTATCTCACTCTGCTTAATTCTGGTTATTTCTCTCTTCTTCCCCCTGTATTCCTGACCATGCATTTTCTGAAGCTGTGGATACCTAGGGTTACTACATAGCAACTGTGGAAAAAAAGGGATGGGGGTAGGAGGGTAATAGATGCCTATATAAGAAAAAGTTCCAAAAATGGGACTGTCCCTTTAAAAACAGGACAATCTGGTCACCCTACGGCTACCCCCATACACTCTCTCTCTGGTAGTATTTTCCTGAATCATTGCTGCACCAATTCAGCAGAGGTTAAACTGAGATTGTGCCTCAGTGGAACTGGAGAAAGAGCACCACGTTGTCTTCTCCTACCCTGAATTTTCAGGGTTACCCCAAAACCAGATAAAGGTGCAGCAACCTGGGTTTCCTTGCTTGTAGGAATGCAGCTGTTAGCAATCCCCATGTGCAGCACCATTCTCAAAGTGCCCAGCCAAACAGCAGAGAGAACAACATAGCACATTTCCAAATTAAACATAATAGCTGCCAAGAAGAGGTAAGTCATTTCAGCTTGTGCTGATATGGACTAAAAGGTGTCACAAATGCAAGACATTTAAAAAAAAAATCACCCGACTCATATGCAATGCTAATCCACGTAACAGAATCAGAAATAGGTCTCTAGACCTCATTCCTTTTGTAGGACAAAAACTGTGTTAAACTGTTTAAGCCCAGTAAGATGTCCCAGCTGAGAGAGAGTCATTATTTGACCAGGATGATGTTCAGGTAGCACAAAGCAAATTAGACAAAAGCACATGCTTAAAATAACAGGGCCCAATTCAGGAAAACACTTAAGCCCACGATTAAATCCATTCCTATTCAGCAAAGTATAAGCATGCACATAAATTGGACTTCAGTGGAATTTAAGCCTGTGCTTAAATGCCTAGCTGAATAGGGATGCTTTCCTGAATCGAGGCTCAATTTCCTGGAATATTTTCTAGCTCTAATTTTCTCCACTGGAGCAGAATCAGGATGTTCTTTCTTTTAGTAATAAGCCAGTGCTTTCTGTATTCCTGAGTTGTTATAAATGAGGGTGTGAAATCTTGTATATTCCCCCCACCTCAAGTTTTTATTGGGGTGGTTTTATAACTAAAAGTTTGAATCTCTTCCATGTAAAATAAAGACAAAATAAAAGTAAACATCTGGATGACAGTTTCAGTCCTTTGTCAAAGTTACTTCTGTTAACTGTTGAACTCATTTCAAAACTATTATTAGCAATAATGGGAGTTTACACATGTAAACCCCTGGGGTTGATTATACTTTCACCTAGGGTGTAAATCAAGAGTAACTCCATTTACGTGAATGGAGCCTCATCGGTGTAAAACCATTGTAACTGAGAAGATCAACCCTTCTATGTTTCTGCAACTCAATTTCAGTATGGCTACAAAAGCTGCTATCTGGGCAGTCAAGATAAAGAGCAGAGAATGGATTCTTAGACCTCCCTGTAAACCTGTCCAAAACAGCCTGCATTTAATCCTTCATCTGCTGTATGGAATACTGTTTCTGAGTGTCTGTTTCATAAAAGCTCAAATCTCCCCCCCCCCTAAAACCCAGCAAGTGAACGAGTCCTTTATATGTCTTTACACTTAGGCCCCGATCACACTATGGCTAGCTATATACCTATTTCAAGTCTGATTTTTGCTGGCATAATTCTAGCACTATTTCTCTGGGCCGATATAGCCTGTGATTTTTCACCGACAACCCTGATAGCCAAATCATGCCATAGATTGTAGTTTATAGCAAGTTTCATAACCGTCCTCAGGCAAATAGACCCCCTGCCCATTCTAGTCAAGGAAGCAATGCTAGAACCCTGCAAGCAACAACTATGTTTAAATACTAGCACTCAGCCAGTTTCAGACATTGCGCATATGGGGCCGTAGACAGTTATGTGCAGTGATCCCAGACACACTCTTGCTCATTGTTTTCCTTTAGGTTTTGGCCTATGATTAAATCATTTAAAGATCACAACCAGTCCTGCTCTGAGTTGCACCCATTTCAGTGGAGTTGCTTCAGGTTGACACTAGTGTAATAGAGCAAAACTAGTCCCAAAGTTTGCAATGTTAGTCAGTGGCAGCACAGTAATGGTCTATTAATTAGCCAGTTCCTATTGACACCTGCTGCAGGATTTTCTTACCCATGACAGCAACCAGCTTTCGATAGCAATCTGCCCTCAGACTCAATTGTGGAAATTTTCATGCTTGCTGAACAGGCGTCATCTGTGACTTTGAAATCAAAAGATACTGCATAAAAGCTTTCTCGCTCTCAAATATTCCTTAATCAGGGCTTTTAAAAACCAAAATAATCCTGATTTCTATACAGGACAAATCTTATGCAATCTGATTTAATTTCACATGCTGGCTCCAGCAGCAATGTTGATTAGAAGACCAGAGGTTCAAAGCTTACTGCTGGGGAAGTCAGGAATCACAGCTGCAACAGAGCTAGTGGCTCAGTTGTCTCAAAAGTGCCAAGCAAAGAGAGGCCCCTTCCTGAGATAACTGCCCCTAATGAAAGCCAGAGGGAGGTTTCAGATGCACTCTGTGCACCAATTGAGTACAAAGCCCAGCAATATTCTTTATTTGTATTACAGTACTGTTGAGATTGGAGCTAGGTGACATTTTTCAGCTGAATAGTTGATTCAACAAAATATACAGTCCTGGTGGATCCGAAACTGGTCACAAATTTGACATGACAAGTGAGAAGGAGGAGGTGCTGGTAGTGAGAGGCTCACATCCCTTCAGATCCCCTAGTTCAGTAGTGAGAGCACTCCCCTAAGAAGTGGGGGGATCGAGGTTCAAACCCCCCTGTTGGAGCTAAACCAAAGTGGACTTCAATTCACCAAAAAGTTCAGATGCTGTTTGACCTAGATCAGTTGTGCCCCCACCTAGAATTTTTCAGACCAAATTGAAAAGCTGTTATTTGTCCGGCTCTAGTTGAGATGCCCCTACCAAGAGTGGAGCCCCATTGTGCTACGTGCTGCACAAACACGTCCTAAATGACAGTCCCTGCCTTGAAAAACTTCACAATCTACACAAACTATGAGTGGGTGAAAGGAAGCGTCAGGGCCGCCCAGAGGATTCCGGGAGCCTGGGGTCTTCAGCGGTGGGGGGACCCCGCTTCAGTGGTAATTTGGTGGCGGAGGGCCCCTGCTGCGAAAGTGCCCCAAAGACCCGCGGTGGGTCCCAGAACGGAAGGGTCCCCCGCCACCGAATTACCACCGAAGACCCGGCTGCACTTTGGCAGTGGGTCCCGCTTTGACGGTAATTTGCTGGTGGGGGGTCCTTCTGCTCAGAGCGGAAGAAGCTTTGCGGGCCCGGGCCGCGCAAGAGTTTTCTGGGCCCCCTGGAGCGAGTGAAGGACCCTGCTCCAGGGGCCCTGAAAAACTCTCGTGGGGGCCCCTGCGGAGCCTGGGGCAAATTGCCCCTCTTGTCCCCACCCTCTGGGCGGCCCTGGGAAGCATTACTATGGCCATTTTACACCTGGAAAACTAAAGTACAGAGAGACTGACCTGCCCTAGGTCACACAGGACATTTGTGGCAGAGTCAGGAATTGAACCTCATCTCCTGCATCCCAGTTCACTGGCTTTGCTCAACACAGGAGACAATCTGAACTGAAAGTTTATGGCCAGATTGTAAATCTCTTATTCACACTGGTGATTGTCCCCACTGAGTAATACTTCATTTCATGCATGGACCCATTGAAGGTGATGGGACCATTTGTGGAGTAAACTGCTACTGAACCAATCTGATCTTTAGACAATTTCACTGCCTCATCTCTCCCAGTCCCTTAAAGACCAAGGGTTGAGTCTCCTTTCATTTTACACCAGTCTTGTACTTGTCTAACTCCACTGACTTTAATGAAACTACTCCTGATTTATACCAGCATGAGCAAGTATCTAGTGCTTCATAGGCCTGATTTTCATTCACATCAAAGCCCCTTTACTCTATGTAAAGCCCACTTACAGGCTCCTTTATGCTGCTAGAGTGGTGTACATGGGACTCAGACCTCGTATCTCTTCTTTAGAAGATATATATAAACACTGCAAGTGTTTAAGCCTAAAAAAAGTTTGGATTTTTTAAAAAGGAGAATAAACCAATCATTTGTAGATTAAAATAGCAAATACTGTAAACTGACATATTTACTTAGAGAACCATGATTGAGTCACTCAATTAATTGGTAATATTAAGCCCTATAAAGTAAGAAAAATAAATAAATAGAGCCATGTTATGCTTCTGCATGTTAGCAAAAGAGGTGGGGAGGAAGTTGTGTTATTTTTAAAGTGAATCAATATTTTCACAAAGTTGATATTTATGCTAGTACATTTCAAACACTTTTAGACTCACGTGGGACCTGGCCTCACAAAAATGGGTTGCCAAATTCATATTCATTAACCTTACAATTGGCTAATCCAATAAAAGAACAAAACCCAATGCCCTGGTAGCGTACTTATGGAGTCATTTGTTGTATACATGATACTAGCAGGAGAGAGCTGCAACTTATGTCCTATGTGCTACCAAAAGCTTAAAAAAACACTGGCATCATTTCCCACCCAGTGCAGAGTTCTGCACAAAGAGAGAGCCGTCAGACAGAGCCAAATGGAAAAAGGGAATTAGAAGGATGTTATTCATTCATTACTGCCACTTTAATCACTTAGAGGTCCAATTAAGAATAAATCATTAGTATTAAGTTACTTTATCCAAGACTCTCTATAACACACATGATTGGATTTGGAAAGCTGTTGGTGACTAGATTTAGCGCGCAGCTGAAAAAGGCAGTCAGATGGTTTTCTTTTTCCCTTTCCCCCTTGCTATGAAATTGATAAATGACGCCTGCATTCTAGGTGCAGCAGTAATTTCTGTAGCGCAGTCAAGTGCTAGCTCCCTTGTCTCCTCCAGCAATGAGGGCATGGTCCCTTTAATACCTCAGCCTTCCCCAGGGCTGCCAAAAGGGCATTCCAGTTTCATTTCCATGCAGAAATTCCCAATGCACGGACCTTTTATTCATCAGCAAAACATTCCTTCACTGGGGTGGGGTGGGGATAGAAAGCAAGAGAGAAAGCTGCTTTCATTCCCTCCTTGTTTCTAATCATTGATATTGTCAACATCTCTCCCAGAGAGAAAGCTGGCTTGGGTGGTATGCGAAAGAAATGACGCAGTGTCATACTTTAAGTTCCCCAACCGCCCTTTCCCCACTCCCTCCCTTTCCATGGATAAAATTTCCCCAGCGGCCAGGATCACTGTCTGGGAAGCATATTTCCTTCTAATCGGTTTTACAGCTCTTTTAAAGTAATATGTCAGATCATTTTCTCCATATACATAGTTAATGAAAGTAACCCTACAAATTCATTTTAAATAGATGGAAGTTGTTATAACCCTGATCTGGAATTTATTACGTTCATTACAATCTTGCTGAAGTAGGTAATGTAATGGACTATTACTTTTATTATCTTTTTAATCCCTCAAAATTATTAGGAACTGACTAATATTTGGCATCACCCTGTTAATGTTTAAACAGAAATTGATACCTTCATTCATCTCACATTTTATTTATTTATTTTCCCCAGGAGAACAACTTGTGAAGTTTTGGGGGCTTTTTTCCCCCAATTTTGATGAGCCCAAAAGATTTCTTATAATAATGCAGTAATTTTATTAAAAAGACAGTTATTTTAGTAGACCATAAGAACACGATGAAGAATTATTTTAGTATCTTCTGAATCCTGGGGTGAAATCCTGCCCCTGTTGACTTCAGGGGGCCGAGATTTCACCTTATAACTGGAAGCCTTTTACTCCTATTCCTTGACTCCCCATCACAGTGAACATAGTGTTTTATAATCCTCCCTTTATGCCAAAACAGTTTTTTATAATAAATCCTATGTTAAGAATGGGATTCCTTAAGATTTTCATGGAATGCAGAAAACCTGCACAAGAAATCTTGAAACTCAACTAAATGTTATTTAATGAACATGAACTGCTCAGTCATATCCCTTTACAAGATGCAGGGACCTGGTCTGTCCCAGCTTAATTCACAACAGATACTGTAATTACTTGCAAAATATACGTGGTCTCATTCTGATCTCACTTACCCCAGTTTTACTATAGCGTTAACTCCACTGACCTGGTTGATTTGATTTTACACTGGAGTAACAGGCCTCTAATTTCCTTGTGAAACAAGAAAAATGTCCATTGTGTGTATCACAGAGCACTTATTTCACCAAGGCTTTTACAGAACTCCCACATTAGAAATCAATGAAGTACACAGATATGCACAACCCTGCACCTTTAGTTCTTGATCCTAGAACTCGTAAAATTATAAAGACGCAGCTCAATGGTGCTAATATCTACAAAATGCAAAACATTCTGGTATTAGACTAGCTAACTAATGCTAACCCTAATAGTCACAGCACTGTAAACCAGAGTCTATAAAATCAAAGATCTCCCCTAAGCAATGGCCATTTTGCAAGATTTTTTGAGGTGACAGGGAACTTTATTTCTCCAAAGATGCTGTTATCTAAGTGGCTAGTTAGTGTTCAGCAACAAACTGAAACGTAGAACTGTGACAACATAACTTTTTTATTGTCTATGGGTTTGATCCTGTATCACGAAATCAATGGGAGTTTTGTCATTGATGCCAGTGGGAGCAGTATCAAGTCATAGCTGAATTATCGTTTTGTCAATGGTCTGATATTAGAAAACACAAATGTATGGTATACGTATCTGACAATGCATGTTTAAAGAATGGTGTTTATAAAATGCTACATATTTCAGTATATTCAATATAATTTTCCAAAGCACCTAAATAATTTAGGAGCCTAACTCTCATTTTCCAAGATTACTTATAGTCATATTTTTAAAGGTATTTAGGCACTGAAAGCTGAGGATAAGCACCTAATAGGATTTTTAAAAGGTACATAGGAACCTAACTCCTACTGAAATGCTTCTGAGTGAATGCAGGAGCAATGTCTTTGTTCCAGAACTGTGTTCCATCATATGGACAGTATTAATATGCTGGTTCAGAGACTTAAGAAATTTGGGGGACAGGAGATAGAAGCTATAAATGCCATGTGGTGAATAAAATTTAAGGACAGACAAGTATTGTTAGAGGACCTTATTGCGTTTAAAAATCATACATCACCATGTCTATGTTACTAATAACCACTCTGATTATTAATGTTGATATTGACTTTTTGCCATTTAATGCTGCTTATTTTGCTATTATTCTGTCACTCTGTTTGGACGATCAAACCAGACTAGCCAGAATCACTTTCTGGTTCCACCCCATTTAAGGTGCTTTTGAAAATCCTACTAGGTGCCCATCAGGATCTTTAGGTGCCTAAATACCTTTGAAAATCTGGCCCGTAGATGCTTTTGAAAAATGAATGCATTATGCATATCTTTAGTGCTGAGAAAAGTTGTTTTAATATTTTCATCTCAGTTCCTCACCTTGTAAGTATTAATATTTACTACTGAGTCAAGGCCAGAAATAAGAATCAAGATCACAAGCAGTTTTCTGATTTTCTTCTGTGCTAAAATTGGATTTTGCAAATGAGTGCAAATCACAGCAGAGAAAAGTTTCTCTGGATAGTAGCTTTCAAAACAGTTACAGATTCCTATTATTAATATGTAAATGACAAGAAAAGCTCATAATTGCTAGTATAACAAAAGAACTACAAGGAAGATTCATAGTATTTTTTAAAGCACGGTATCTTTTAATTGGATAAAAATTGAAAAATATAAACATTTAGAATCAGCCTTGGAAGAAAACTGAAAACAACATGTTATGGGAATTGACTGGAAAATGAATATTAGATCAGGTGTTTTCACAGGCATAAAGCTCTCCAGGACAAACTAAAAACATTGAAAGAGAAACACTTGATGGCAATAGAAAACGTGATTGTGCTCCTTCATCTGAAGCTTTTTTATTACACCAAAATATCTGAACTGTGCAAACATTTTACCGGCAGTTATTTATACACCCACGTACATTTTATATAGAGATATATTTGCCCGTTATTCTCAAAATCATATCTCCATTGACTTCAATCTGTGCTATACCAATTTACATCCGTGGAGAATCTGTCCCATACAATGAATACCTTATGATATTTATTAGGAGTAGAATTTTAAGCATTTTTAGCCTTAAAAGCTGCCTAAAATATCAATTATAAATTTTAATTTTCTAAATTGAACCTGATGTAGATATTTGGCCAGAATAACTGCTAAATCATGCAAGCGATGTTAACCCCAACCTCTTTTTACATTTTTATATTGTGGCCAGGCATCTCTAAAAGTATGTGGCAGAAGGAAAATGTTGCATATTATGTCACTTCTGTGGTCCTAAATAAATAACAAGCTTTCCATTGCCCTTTTGTCCCTTTATTCATGGTAAAAAAATATAGAGGGTTAACAGGAAAAGTAATTTTTTTCAGTTACAGGTTAGGACAAATAATTTCTAGTTTTGCATTTTACAATCTGCTGCTGAGACAGAGAGAAAGGGACCAGCGAAAAAGAATCCCTTTTTTTGTAGTCCAGATACTGCTTTAATAGGACTGAAAGTCTCTCTCTCTTTCTCTCACATTTTCCCTTTATAGCCCTACAGCAAATAAATGGAGGTGTCAGCCCAACACTCTTGTAGGTTTAAACTGAATGGAAGTGTCCTTTTGAAAAGCTTGTTCTTCTGACAGTCCTGAATGTGCTCCTATTCCAATTCCTTTGAACACCCATCTTTTCTGTGTTGGTACTCTGCTGACATGGCTTTTCGGTTAGTTAAAGATTAACAGAATCCTGCAGAATGACAGGACTTTGTGATAACTTAATTGCACAATACACAGTTGTTCCTATGCAAATTGGAGTATAATTGGACACTAAGAAATTACTTACCCTGCTGAAGGATGGCAACATGGGTTTTGGACATCTATAAGGAATAATAATCTATTACCTTTTATTACACTTCAAAAATAGTTTGCAGTTTTATGATGAGTGTTAGACATGCATTTAATTACATTAAAGGATTTGATTATGTACATTAAATATAAGGTCTGAAAGCTCTAACGGCTTCTTAGTCTATTTTAACTGCAGACACTGAAATTAACATGACAATGCATGAGCTATAGTAATATCTTCATAACTTCTGAAGTGCAACTGACATACCTTTCAAAGGCCTATGGGTATTTACAAGCCCAGGAAAACAAAGGAGAAACTCAGTTAATCCATTCTGGTTTTTAATTAGGATTTGGTAACAGCTGTACAGAATTCCAGACCTCATTAATGGCATCAAAACAAACATCATAGACAACAAAGGGAGATGATGTTAGCACCACAAAGGGGCCTATAACTGGGCAATTATTGAAGTCTGGAGTAAAGGTGCATTGCTAAGAGTGGGTTCTAAAAGGAGAGGCTAATAGTGAAAGTGGTATGTGATGGCAAGAAAACAACAGCGTCATATACTCCACTGGGTGAAACTATTAACATAAGGAATCATAAACCAAAGTCCAAGAGCTAAGCTCTATCTTGCCTATCTAAAGGCTGCATTTAAAGTACAGTATATGCTTCCCTTCAAGTGTTTCGCCACAGACTCTTAACACTTCTAGAATCCTTAAGCACAACAGAATGGAAATGGTATTCGAACAGAAAAAAGCCTCTTGAAATGAACTGTACACAGTCCGTTGTGTTGGCATGATTGATACTGGAGCATGTAGGTGTAATGAAACTGATGCTGTCTCCTCTGCACCTGTGATTTATTGAGTACAAATTTAAGATGAGAAAAGGCCCCATAGCAGGAGCTGCATCTTCCCCCTCAAAGAGAGGATGGTCATCCATCACCAGCCATTGCAAAAGGCCCAACAGTGAGCGGCTCATCAGATGAGCCAATAGTCTTTTTGTTGGGATTCCTAACAAGTGTTGGATCAGCAAAAGTCTATTTAGACTGGTGGACCTTTCAGGACCAATTTGTAGTGGGTCACTGATTCTGCTAGTGTATTATCTTCTTTACTACTAGTACCAGTTGGGCAAGCAGCAAAGATTAATGATTTTAGCTGCTGACTCTTTGTGGCAATCTACTGACTCTGGACCAAAGATTAAGATTATTTTTTGCCTTACCAGAAAGGACACACCTGATATACAAGATTTGCTGACTTTCATACAAATGCAAGAATAATGGGCACCTTAGCTGCCACTGTAATTCCAGGAAGAGTGTTTTGCTGGCATGTAGCAAAAGGCAAGAGGTTAGTTATCACAAGGTACACATAAAAGCCAAAGCTGACAACAGGTTTCATCCTCACTGGGCTGGCGAAGGTGCATAATGTCACAGCACGGCAACGTCCCCAGTCCCCGTCAATAGAGGGTGCTAAGATCTGCTGTGGCAGGTAGGAAGAGGACGAGCTGTGGTTCCCTGGGGGTGCACCTCTTGGAGGAGAGGCTGTTTTTTAGGAAGGGCAGTATTTCTTGGTTCTAGTGTTTCATTCTTTAGGGGAAGGTGGGAGAGTTCAAGGCACAGCCCCTGGTCATTACTCTGAAGCTGTGTATTGTTTATTGATAGCATGAGCAACATATGATCCATCACATGATGCCTGATCCAGTGCCAGGGGCTTCTACAGATACAGGGCCACCTTAAACCACAGATTTTCATGGCAGTATCAGAACTTCTTCGAGCATGTAATGATACCAAGGGGCATTAATAATCCCTTGGAGAGTCTTCTGGAGTCATTGCTCTCCCAAGGTAGTTTATATGTCCAGCATATGTATGAGCATAGTGAGAATAGCAACCAGTAAACTGTTGTGGCTACAAACAACAGAAAGTCCTGCTTTTCAGGAGTTATAACAAGTAGTTTTGCCCTGCACTGATAATTCTTATAAGAATTTCAGAGAAAACAGATAAAGGGTGGACAGGTTTGGCTGTTTTTATGTGAAGAGTTTGGTAGTTTTTTTCTTTTGGTTGCTGTTTCAGACTTTAAGCACCTGTCAGTACCCACCCCACCCCAAACTCTGTCTTGCTTTGTGAAGCCAAAATAGTCAGCCCATGCCCTAGGGCCTGATCCAGTAAGATGCCAAGCACCTTCTAAAAAAGGCATGCCATCAACAACTATTAAAGTTACTGGGAGGGTTGTGCCACCTTGCAGGATCAGGTCCCTAAGCAGGAATAAACTACCCATGAGCAATTTGGAAAATAAAATTAAAAACGACCAGTTACTCCATGCGTGGGAGTGGGTGGCACAGAGTGCATTTCTGAGAACTCTGAGCCAAGTTGTCTATGATAATGCCCACTACATACTCGGCACTATCCAAATGCTCCAGGAGGATGACCACGGCTCACAATCTAAGGACAGACAAGTGGACACATGTTTGGGGAACAGGATCAACAACAGGCAAATTATATGCAAGTCACTATGATTCACTGTTAGCAGCATGTCCAACGTGGGTCCGTCAGAGGGATTTAAATGCAGATGGCGTAGGGGGTTTATGGATGAGCCATGGGAAGTTTTGTATTCCCTTAAAGCCTACACAGCCCCAGTTAAGTTAAGAGAGTTGCTCAGAAGTGTAAAAGGGAAACACCAAATTTGTCCATGTATGAGGAAATAAGACAATTCATGATAGTGAGTGAAAATACATTAATCAAGAATCTAGTTTTTAAGGAAAGAATTCTATAGCTGCCCTAATAAAAGTGGCCTAATTG
This sequence comes from Gopherus flavomarginatus, assembly GCF_025201925.1. NCBI lineage: Eukaryota > Metazoa > Chordata > Testudines > Testudinidae > Gopherus > Gopherus flavomarginatus. The sequence goes on along the minus strand of NC_066627.1, from coordinate 31,402,584 downwards.
TTTCAATAACTGCTTCCTAGATTACAGGGGCCTTTTCTCCTCTGTCGTCTTTGTTCCTGGGGTCATAAATCACAACCCAGGAATCGCATGGCCCCACAACAATTTGCAACCGTACTACCAAGTATTCTATTCTGCTGGGCTGAGATCACTGACAAGCTGCTACTTAAAGACTTGACAGAACCAAGACACCAGAAAGGAGAAGGACACTATCAAGCAAAGAGTTTATAATTTACGTATTTTTACACTCCGTATCGTAACATTTTGTTGTGAGCAAATGTCAGAGAGCTTAGATCCCAAACTTAGATTTAATAAAAATCTTTTCCACAAACTCTAATACACAAATATTTTCTACGATGACGTTTTAAAAAATATGCAAATAATTTTTCTCAAATTGAAATGTCTCCCTGCAGTGTTTGCTAGTGAAACATCACAATCTTGTATAAATGGCCAATCTGTCAAATCAACCTCATGTCAAGGGACATCCCTCAGTTTAGTCTCATAGTTACCCACTTTCCACATGTTTGATGTCCCCTCGCTTTAATTGCTGGAAATTATTTACAGAAATAAAAGTTCATGAAGATGAGGTTATAGAAAGAGTTACTGACACTAATGGAATGAATCCAACAGCATTGACGTTTGACACATGAATTATTTGTGGGTGTCCCTCATTCTGAGTCTGTTATACGTTGTGTCCCACATTCAGGCACTGGCAGGTTGAAAGGTACACTGCCAGGATGTGAACCAGAAAGTGAGTCTGACTAAAAACAAAAGTGAAACTGACCTGCCTATTTTGATTATCCAACCAGAGTGACAGAATAGTAGCACCATAAAGAGCATAAATAGTAAAAAGAAATCTAGACTTTTAAATGTATATTCATATTAATAAAGCACAGGGGTTATTAATCATACATGCATCATGATGAAGATTTAATATTTAATAGCAATAAATTCTTTTAACAATGATCTTTGCTTTAAATTGTAGCCTCCTGTCACAGGGTGACTGGCCATGGACAGTAAGGAAAAGCCAGGGCACCTGTTCCTGTTTGATTGACCTGTAATAGGAGGGAATCTGCTTAGGGTACTCTTGCATGAAGAGGAGGCTGATGGAGAAGAAGTTGCTGGAACTGCTGTGAACCCTGAGTTAAAGGGGTGAACTTTTATCCAAGGTAGTTGTTAGAAGACCTGTTGTAAACTCTGTGTTAAAAGGGGCCAACTTGCAGGCATGGAAAGTCAGGACTAAAAGGACATTAAGGAACATCTTTTGAGAGATTGTTGCTGGAATGAATTTTTTGGGGGAAACTGAAGCAGAGAATGTGCAAAACCAACCCAGTTTACAAAGAGGAGGTTGGAAGGCTGTGGGAACTCAGCAACGTCGCCATATGGCATCTCTCTCTTCTGTCTCCTGTCTTCTCAGATTTCTTCTTTCTCTATAGCAAAACATTAATGATGGCCATAAGATTGAATATAGCTCTGGAATGACACTGCTTCTGCATTGACTTATATGCACCCAGTTAAACTGCACTCCAGTGTTTATGTATAAGCACAGACACTGTGCATGCATCCAGCTGTATTTGCATCCTGCACTCAGAAACCCAACGCGTGCACATCTATCCTGTCCCCTATGTGCCTAGTGAATGGGAGCAGGTGGCTTTCCCACCCTGTTCTACAAACACAGTACAGTTTGTAAAGTTAAAAGTCATCCCCCCATTCCTAAGGTTTGGCTCTATTAACCGCCAATTCAACAATAGATAATAAAGTTCAGCTCTCGCAATTCTTGGTTGCCCCCCATGGTTCTTCCCTCAGGACTACTCAGCCCAGACCCTATATCCTCTCTCTCTAGAGTCACTCACTTCCATATGCTGCCTAGGAGAGTCAGCAGAACCCGTTTAACCTTTTCCCAGCAGGAACAACACCTGCTAACAGGGTGGAAGGTTTGGGGCAAACTTTTTCAGCCAGTTAGAATAAGAAAGGGATGGTGTTTAAGAGCTGAGAGTAGGTGTGGCCTAGGGATGAATGGAGCTCTGGTGAATTGTCAGAACAGCTGTGCTCTAGAAATCAGAATGGGAAATTATTTCTGTAGCAGCAATAAGAGGAACTCACACCAGTGCTCATATTTTCTAGTTACACACATGTATATCACCAGTATTCAGGATTTAGAACAGCAGTAGCACTGCTACTTCCATATTCAGTTAAAACTTAGCACTCTACACATGGAGTTCTTGCCAAATCACCCTTGTATAAGACTAGGGCCAAAGATGTTAACTAGTTTGGTGGTGAATTGCTTCTGCAAAGGTCACAAAAACAACAAAATATTGGTTTAGTGTAGGCCCTATAAAACTAATGACTATTGATCTTTCTAGAGTGTTGATTTTTTTAAGCTGAGAGTTAGAAGTCAGAGAACACTCCTTGACAAATTAAAAGAGTTTTCAAATAGGGATAGTTTCAGGACTAAACTGCTTCAATAATGTCTAATAATCATCATTATTATTAATAGTAGCATATTTAGCACTTACACAGCATCTTTCATCCATAGATCTCAAAGTGACTTGCAAAGATGGGTTGACACTGTCAATTAAAAGACACGTTTCCAGCTCACCCTACTGGCTGTTTTTAATTGGGGTGGGGGAGAAGGGGAGAGGCAAAAGAACCTGTAGAAACTTCATAGCAAAGTGTTTGGTTTTGTTTTTTTCCAGACGCACAATGAAAACAACAAGGGGCCAAATTCAAGCTAGTTTCAGAAAGATCACATAATCCTTCCCCAGGGCCAAAGGAAAAAGTAGGCACCCGGAGATACTGCAGAAACAACATTAACAAGCTCCTGTATTCTGTCTGTGACCAGTACAAAGAAAATCCCCCTCTGGCAATCTATTCTCTCAGGAGCATATTTTAGCCCCACCTGCAGGGCCATGAAGGTTTCCCTGGCAGTGAAACCAGTTTTGGTTCATCTGCACAAGGGAGAGGATATAGGCACATGGGCTATGCTGGGAGATGACATTGCTGGTAATAGAGTCCAGTGCAAAAACCTGCAGGAATTCCTCCTAAATTTGCCTTCTCTAAGAGAAGACAGGACAGGAGGGAGATTGGCATGCATGAGAATGCCATATCTAGCAAGATTATAGGTGCTTATATGGTTGCCATCACTAACATTTAAGCTCCTCAGTCTTTAACATATTTATCCTCCCTGTACCTCTGAGGTTTTTACCCATTTTGCCTCTGGGAAACTGAGGCACAAAATGACTTGCCCAAGGGTCCACAGAAAGTCTGTGTGGCAGAGCAGGGAATTGAACCAAGTCTCCCAAGTCCCTTGTGCATAACATAACGACTGGATCATCCTTCCTCTAGTTCTGCCTTTATTGCAATAAAGGGCAAAACTTCCATTGACTTCAGTGGTGTGAGTTAGGTTCCACTGTTGCAAATCCCTGCACAGAGATGACACTACACCATGAACATTTTCCAAAGCCCAGTCTCCTTCCAACCCACTTCAATAGGGAAACTCAGTCATAGACTAAGGAATGAAGAACTTTGTATTAGGAAAGACTTCTGGGCAGCCCGCTGTGCAGTGGACTTTTTGAAAAGGACACATGAGCTTATAACCAACCTTCCCAATAGGTTCTGCACACTAATTACTAATGCAAACAGCAACTGATTCCAGCACCATAAAACTGAAAAAAAAAAAAAAGAGCCCTAAGTGCTATAAATACATGGGCATGTTCACCATTCAGTGCGGAGCGATGCCTTTCTGATGTCTGCCTGTGTTTAAACAGGTGAAGAATTGCTTTGCTCTCATACAGGTGATTCTCCTCCTCTCTCTCCATCACCCCATAGGAAGTTGGAAGTCACTAGGAGACAGGACCGGTGCAAGGAAGTTTCACGCCCTAGGCGAAACTTCCACCTTGCACCCCTCCCTAGTTAACCCCGCCTCCCCCCCGCCCACGGCAGCTAACTCAGCCCTCCACCCGGGGAGCACCCCCCACAGGAGCTACCCCCCTCACTGCGACAGCTAACCCCTCTCCCCCCCATCCCCCCATGGCAACTAACCCTGCCTGGGGAGACTTCTCCCCTTCCCCCCCCCCAGCAGCTAACCCTGCCTGGGGAGACTTCTCCCCTTTCCCCGGCAGCTAACCCTGCCTGGGGAGACCTCCTGCGGAAGCTAGGCCTGCCTGAGTAGCCCACCTCAGGTCACCTCGGCTCTGCCTCCTCCACTGAGCACGTCGGCTCTGCTCTAATTCTCCTCCCCGCCCAGGGTTGTGGCGCTGATTGGAGGAGACTTAGAGCTGGTCTGTGTGCTCAGTGGAAGAGGCAGAGTGGAGGTAAGCTGGGGTGGGGAGTTGTTCCCCTGTGCGCCCCTCCATCATTATTGCGGGCAACCCTCTCTGCGCACCCCCCCACCCAGCTCACCTCCACTCCACCTCCTCTCCTGAGGGGGCTTTTAGGCACCCCTGTCATGGTATATTTCCCCAATCTGAACCTTAGAGTCCAAAAGTTGGGGTACCAGCGTGAATTCCTCTAAGTTTAACTACCAGCTTAGATCTGATAAGCTGCCACCACCCAAAAATATATAGTGTTTTGGGGCACTCTGGTCCCCCCAAAAACCTTCCCTGGGGACCCCAAGACCCATATTCCTTGAGCCTTACAACCAAGGGGAATAAACCGTTTCCCCCCCTTCTCCTTTCTTCCTCCCAGATCTTTCCTGCCCTGGGTATACTAGGAGATCACCGTGATTCAAACTCCTTGAATCACAATACAGAGAAATCAGGTTTTTCCCCCTCCCCTTCTCTCTCCCTCCCAGGCGTTCTCTCCCTGGGCTATCCTGGAGAGATAGACAGATTCAAGCTCCATGAATCTAAAACAAAGGGATTCCACCTTTCCCTCCTCCCTTCTCTCACCAATTCCCTGGTAAGTACAGACTCAATTCCCTTGAGCCTCAACAGGGAGAAAAAAATCAAACAGGTCTTAAAAAGCAAAACTTTTAATAAAAAGAGAGAAAAAAAGTAAAAGTTGTCTCTGTAATTTAGATGGTAAAAGTTACAGGGTCTTTCAGCTTATAGACACTAGAGAGAAGCCTCCCCTCAGCAAAATATAATTTAAAATACTCCCAGCAAACTACATATTTGCAAATATAGAAAACAATCAAAAGACTATAACCGCCTTTCCTACTTACTACTCACTATTCTGAATATATAAGTGACTGTAGCAGGGAGATTGGCAAGAAACCTGGCTGCACGTCTAGTCCCTTTCAGGACTCAGAGAGAACAAAGCAAAACCCCAAAAACACAAACAAAGGCTTCCATCCACCGAGATTTGAAAGTATCTTGTCTCCTGATTGGTCCTCTGTTTGTTAACCCTTTACAGGTAAAAGAGACATTAACCCTTAACTATCTGTTTATGACAACCCCCAACCACTAGGCACCCTAGGCGGCTGCCAAGTTTGCCTAAATGGTTGCACTGGCCCTGCTAGGAGATCACATATTACTACCTCCTTTTCTATTAGACACATGACTCATGTGTTCTGTGTACTGGGGAGAGATGAGATAACTATTCAGTTAAAATAGAATTTCCCCAAAATGCTGCCTCTTGCTTCCTCTAAGCTAAACCTGAATCTCTGCTGAAGGGTGGGAAAGATGTATTAATAGCATCCCAAGGTCAAGGTAGATAGGGAGATCCAAGTGTTGTCCCTACACACTCAGTCTCCGGTTCTTATCTACTGTGACAGGTGTTTGAGTGGGGGTGGGGAGGATCTAGTGGATACTTGCTATTTCCTTCTCCAATATCTAATGCCCATCACAGTTATGGGGGTGATTTTTTCCCCTTCTGCATGTGTGGTCTCTTCATAGCTCCCTAACCCATTTCCTGAGAGTGTCTGGGGATCCAGCTCTCCCACTCTGCTGCATCTAAACCTAATACCCCTCCCTTCACTTCTGTTGGTCTATCATTTTCATATTTAGTAGCATCACAGGCTTACAGCTTGGAGCATACTACAACATTGTGAAGTACCCACATACTAGAGAGCCACGCCTCCATACCCAGAAGAGTGGTAATCAGAGCAAGACAAATCACGCTGCCCAAATGAACACTGAGTAAATGGGACACCACAATGGAAGGTGATGAGACCAACCTCAGGTGGGCTGGAGAAAAGACAGAGGAGGCCCCTCCTGTCCCCTCAAAAAAGCTGCCACCAAATCTTCCTGTGGTGCAAGGGGCATGAAGAATGGCTCAGAGACCCCATCATCCCCAGAAATCTAAAGGAAAAAGAGAAGATGCACATCTTCATCTTGCTCCCAAGAGGATGCGTGTGGGTGAAGAGAGAAAGTTCACTTCTTCTCAGCTCTTGAGAGTGGGAAAGAATGAGGGCAACACATAACTGAAAATTCAGTATCTTCCTCAGGATTAGCACTGGCACTAGACTTTGTGGGGTCTTGTGCATAGCAACATACTCAGGGCTCCATCCAGCTTCCTCACCACCTACCCACCTACATTACTATATGTTACTGTCCCTCCAGCTCTGTCTGCTCCCAAAAAGACATTTCCAGCCACCTCCTGCCAGGCTGCAACATTCCACCAGGCCTGGATTTTAGGCCCAGTGATGTCTGGTGACCTCCTGCATGGACCAGGGAGCCAGGAGGTGGAGATACAGCTGAAGTGCAACACATTAAGTAGGGAGAGGAGGAGGACAGCTAGGTAATTCAGTTTCTGTCATGACCTACGGGTACTGGAGTCATACGGGATCATGGACAAAAGATCTAGTCTGATGCTCTGGCTGTGAGTTTGGGTGCCTGCAGTGTAAGGTCCCCCAAGAAAAACAAGGCCCTATAGGCTCACAGAGAAGTAAGAATGCTGCTGCTAAATAGCATAAGATATGAATAGAATCAAATAGTTGAACCTACCCTTTTGGTCACCTCGTATTCTTATGCATCCTATCTAGGCTCTCAAGCACTTCACTCCTTTAGATCTGCTGCAGGATGCTATGGCTTGATTTTCAGAGGGGGATGGGCACCTGCAGCTCCAGATGACATGCCATAAATCAAATACATCACCTCCTGGGATACTTGATTACCCTAGTGGAAACTCTAGTTTAAAATTTTGAGCTGGTCCCTGGTGGTTCTAGTTGGCCAGCTAGGTTTTTTAACAAAGCAAGCAACAGATCCACTGGGTCTGCTGGTCCTCCAGTAGAAATTAGTAGAGATAGGGAAAACCAGTGAAGGATTCTACTGCAGTTTCCATTAGTGTCTCAATTAAAAGAGTTTATGTTTAAAAATAAACAAAAATAACTCACACTTGGCTAGTTAGAACTGCTCATCAGGTGATTTGCTGCTGAACAGATGTTTCCAGCTGGGAATTCTTAGATGAAGTTCCCAACCTCCTCTTTCCCCTGCCTTGTTTTATAAACTCATTATTAAAGAAGTGCGATAGAGGCTTGAAAAATGTGTATTAATCCCAGACAAAAGAACATTTTCAAGGAGTAGTTACTGATTTGCATTCTCAGCTTTGCAGTGTAAAAATCCTGACATGGAAATGACAGTTATGAAAACACAGCCATTATAAAGTCAGGAAATGCAGAGTTAGGATAAACTTAAATAAAACTCAGAAAACAAAAAAACTGAAAATTCAGAGTTAAGCTACCGAAACAACTGTAATTCCACCTTTTAATAATACCCTGAGAAAATTAAAAAAGTGGTAGCACATGACCTAAGCAGATGGAGAATAGGTCCATCAATGGCTATTAGCCAAGATGGTCAAGGATGCAACCCCATGCTCTGAGAGTCCCTAAACTTCCAACTGCCAGAAGCAGACAGGATAACAGGGGATGAATCACTCAAAATTTCCCTGTTCTGGCCACTGTCAGAAGACAGGCTACTGGGCTAGATGGACCATTGGTGTGACCCAGTATGGCCATTCTTATGTTTAGCTCAACGAGAACAAGTCTTATTTTCTTATTTCCAAATGCAGCAGGAATCCTTATATACTGGATTTAAAGAGTAAAAATAAAACCTGGAATCATTATTAGCTATTGCCTCAGGCAATGTAAAAGAAACCAAGTCTCATGTAGCAGGGTATAAACTGATCACTTTTCCTTCATCTTTGTCATGCACAGTAGTTTGCTTTTGGCATGTATTTTGCCTCTCACTAGAATATTAGGCACTGATCACACCTGGAGGAAAGTGAGCAGAAATTAACAAGTGGTCTCATGTGATACAGCAAATCCAAAGTACCAAACAGCGCTTCTATCAAGATAGACTTTGAACAATCTTAATGTTCTATTTTCTCAGCAGAGTGGGTTTTCCCTCCAGGATCACTTGCTCTCTTTCTCTCTCTTTATACTCGTCCACTTAATGGCCCTCTCCCAAGCCAAAGAGGCCTAGACACAACACAATGGAAGTATCAAGGATGCTTTCTGTCACGACCAGTGGAATTTATTGGACAGCATCTTATATGCATTCAGGGGACTGAGACCTTGCACCAACACTAAACTGCTGTCTCTGAAGCACAGATGAATTTAGCAATTTGGAAATGGAGCTCAGAAGATAAACAGAGGCAGAAAATTGCTATCTGTAGTGCAGGAACCAATCAGCTCAGCATTCCCACCATGCAGGGAAAGCCCAGTCTGAGAGTCGGGCTGGATGATCCTCTCCCATCTCAATATCTATTGTGTGTACTTGGAAGGAGAGAATGGATATGAAGCTTCTCCAGCTTTGCCAGGACTTTGAACAAACTCAAGCTTGGAGGTGAATGTTACATGCAGTAATACGTGAAGACAGGCTAACCAAAGAATTACTTCCTCACAAATAAAATGGCCAACAATGCAACTCTGCTGTGCATATTGTATGAGCGCTATGGGGACTTGAGCAAAATTTGCACCTTGATCCAGTTTATAGGTTTTCAAAATCTGGGAGTGCTCAGATCCAGGATGTTGGTTCTGCTTGTTACAAAGAAAAGGGCCATTTGGCAAAATTCCAATCTAAGCCCCTTCTCCACTCTGGGGAATGTTCAGGGAAATGGATTTTGTTTATGCCAGAGATGGGCCAGAACTAAAAGCATTTTTCCAACATTTCCCCCTTTCTACTCACTCTCCCTTTGAACTTTAAGGTTTGAAAACGAATTGGATCCATCTTGGGGATTTGCAAAACCAAAGTACCTCCAGTTCTGTGTACTGTTACCCTCATGTAACTTATAAAGGGGATAATATTTCATTTCAATATAGAGTAGGTTTGTAGCTGGGACCTGAGCACTTTCCTTTGCATCCAGGCTTCTTTCTGAATCTGTAGTGAGTGGAAAGGGCAGAGGTAGCTGTGTTTCATTAGCTGAAAAGGGAGTTGTTTTAGAAAGGTGGGACTGCCTCCTCCCCCATGGGACACAATAAACCTGATCTTCCCCTCTGTGATCAGCAAGAGCATGGAAGCTGCAAACCTGACCAGTACATCAAAAAAGAGCTTGGAAAAATACCTTGAGTGAAAAATGCTAACTGTGCATCCTTCTCCTGTAACTGTACTGATATTAAATCAGGAAATAGCACAGAACAACCACAAACACATATATACAGGGGCTGTCAAAACAGAAACAAACCGAAATCCCTAATGGGGACTAGAGGTGAAAAGAGCAAAAAGAAGAATATACAGTATCTGCTTTATGATTATATTTAAATCCTTACACAGCAAATGCTGGAAAGGGAATTCCAACGTTTTCTCTATATAAGCAGTTTTCCTGATCCAGGGGTTTGTGCAATGAAAAGGAATCACTAATCAGTCTGAATTAAAGGATGCGGCTGCCCAGAGGGCATTATAGCATTCATACGGACTTATGATTTACAGTGCAAGGCCCCCTGCCAGAAAACACTTATGCACTTGCTTCACATTACTGCAGTGAGTAGTTCAATTGAAATCATTGCAGGTAGGTCCTGACTACCAGTATCTCTCAACTAATTATAGCAGTGGTTCCCACACAGCGGCCAATGGACCATCACTGCTCTGAAGAGCACTTGCTGGTGGTGTGTGGAGAATTGGCTACATGCCTGGTGCCAGATTTCAAAATGCTTATCCTCCACAGTTAAGGCCAAATTTTTCAGCTCCCCTTTGTACACTTACATAAAGAGCTAGACTTTGGAAAAAGCTCAGCACCCAATATGCTAAGCTCTTGTGAAAAAATCTAGTTGATTTACTTTGGTGCCAAAAATAGGAGCTGAGCTGCTTTGAAAATCTGGTTTCATTTCTGGGTGCTAAGTACTTTCCAATGTCTGGCACATTTTTTCCCCTCCCCAGTTGCGAAATCACATTCAAAGAAACTAAAAACACATTAAATACTTTACCAACATCACTTCCCCCCCCCCCGAAATTGCTGTAGCTGTTAGATGATCATTAATAGGAGAGCATGTGCCGGAGAGACAATTTCTCTTATTAAGATGTGGTCCAAGCTATGAAAATGCTTGAGAACTTTCGCATTATATGACATTGCATTCTAAGATATGGCTACAGTAATTATAGCTCTGCAGCTTCTATTGGCCGCTTGCAAAGTGCTGCTATGATCATCTAGACATGGTTAGATACCTACTAACTCAATGGTAGAGGAGCTCTTTTCTAGAATTCAACCTGCCAGGGTTTCAAGTGGGAAACAGGGACTCGCTCCAAAGCAGAGTAAAGCACCTTGAAAGCAAGCAAGGTGGTTGCTTTTAACTAATGGTTTCCTAATAAATAACCTCGATTTCTGGGTTTGGGCTTTCCTGATAGAAATAATTCTACACCAGTAGCAGGAGGGATAATGGTGGGGGGTGGAGGGAAGGTGAGTGAAAGATGGATGGGCATGAAGAGTTTTTGAGCCTGACATGAAGGAGGAATACTCAAGTCACTTAAAAACAAAATGATGGTCTCATTCGTGGTGGATACGGGCCAAAGAAAGCTGATCCCCACCGGCCCCCTTGGCCAAAAGTACTTTGAGAACCTGAGATGAAAAGTTCTAGGTAATATTACGATTTCTTATTAAAATATGTAACTATGCACGTACTATGTACAAAGAATCAGAGAGATGAACCTGAATAAACGACACGGCTCAGGACCCACTGAAGAGCTGTCCCTCCCCTCGGACCTTAGCTGGAAGGGCAATAAAATGCATGAAAAAGCCAGGGCAGCAAATCTGTCTCTCTCTGATTCCCTGCAGCAAGGGGAATGCCTCACTTGCGAGGCGGCTTGCGCTTGTGATTAACTCAAAGTAGTCTGTGGACAAGAGCCCATCTTCCATATGGTTCCTTTGCAGCGCTGGGGGAAGCAACTGAACTAGGGTTTGGTGTTTGTTCATAGTCATTGAAGTGTTTACGGAATTATAAATATACTGTCCCCAGCAGCGCAGGTCTCAGTGGCCCTGCCCTACTCAGATGGGCTTGAAGGTCCCATAAAGATCTAATCCAGCAGAAAAACGAAGCACTGCAGGGAAATCAAATATTTCCTCGAACTGTGTAACACAGGCCAGCTACAAAGAGTTAAAGAGCTTTCACTCACGAGGCAGGAGGAAGTGCATTTTAGCTTGGCCAAAATAGAGAAAAAAAGTTTCCCATGTCAACTCTTACTTCCTTAGGGGGGTAAGAAAAATCAATAATGATTACTAAGCTTCTGCATCTTCCATCCACATCCTCCTCTTTATTACCCTCTCCTTTGTCAAGAATTCATCAAAGACAGACAGACAGAAAGAAAGAAAGAGAACGAACGTAGGGTGGAACGCTGATTTTAATATTGTTCTAAATAGATGAAAAGCAACTCTGAATTACAGGTGTTTGTTAATAGTAAGTGATCTGCTCATTTCCTTTGCACCAGTCTTTTCAAAACAACCTTATTAGCCAGCCTAATTTAGTACTATAAAAACGGCAGTTGTACATAATCCCAGAGTCCACAGAATTGCACATTTATTTGGTGTTAACCGCTTGCTGGACTGATTCCCCTGTGTTTGCGTGTGTTCTGGCCAGAGCTGATGTAGAAATTTGCTCGTCAACAAAAAAACATTTATGGGCTGCTCCCCTCTAAACAAAAACAAAACCACCCAATAAAAACAGACGAGTTCATGTTTTTAATTATGCTTGAAGCATTACGTTAATGCACTAATCACACGCAATATTGGTCCGCTTGGCTGCAATATCCCCTTATTCTCCAGCAAAAAATCGTGCCCCCTAATTCTTGTCAATGCTTTGAAAAAAACCTACCCTTCTGAAGTCTTGTTCCATTTCCTTCTCACAGACCCACCTGCAAAACGTGTCTAGAGTTAGCACTGGGATCTGTCTGGCTGTGACTGAATTGTTTCAAACTAAAATCGAGAGGTTTCAGTTAACTCAAGACAGTACAATAGCCTGTTTTATACAGCAAAACTGCTGGGCAGACTTTTCTCAAAGAATGTTACAGGTTTATTTTGACAATCCCAGCAAAGAAAAGAAAAAAGAGAAAGAAAAAGATTTACGATTACCATTAGTAATTTAATCCTAAATTCGTGGGCCATCTCCATTAAGCCAAACAAACAACCATCAACACTTTCCTTTCTGATGCAATAGATGATTAACCAGGTCTCTTGCGGCGTACGCAGGAAAACATAACGCACAACACGGTATCTGCTGGCAGTTTTGGAAATTTTTTTGGAAGAAAAAAAAAAAGTAGTACGAGGGGGCAAAGTGCTGTCCTTTCCCTCCCACCTCCCCAGCAGTGCCGATTTTCTGATCTGTCTGTTTTTGTTTCTTCACAAAACTAACTTCAGACAAAACATCCTACTAAGAGGTTATATGGGGAAAACTTTTTTTCGGGGTGAAATGTATCAATGAGCAGACGCTAAAGAATTAGCAGCGGTGGGGTGGAGGGGTATTTTTAAGGAGTGATTTTATATTTGTTTTTAAATTGGTTTTTCCTTCTTACTTTTTTGAACCTATCCATCGTGTTCCTAACACAGAGAATTTAGGGCTGCGAACGTAACATGACTCCTTCAAAAAATGTCTAATCTAGGATTCAGCCCAAAACCACACGGACTGAGGTATGTATCTGCACGAGATTTTTAAAAAGCGATCTTTAAATTTCAGTGGCTCTAAATTCCTCCCACCTTCGGCTAGCGTTATGGCTGAGATTAAATGAAATTCCTTCTGTAAAGAGGTTTGAACTCCCTGATTCTTACGCGCGGGGAAAGCAGTGAGGCACGTTTGAAATGAACCTTCAAAATGTGCTTTAAAATCTATGCCCAACCTCAGCCTGTATTTTTATTTGTATTAAAATCAACACCACAGTTTGGCATTGAAACTGGGTCACGATGAAAGAAGTTTGCATGTATGATTTCGGGGCTGGGGGCATGCGATTTGTATAGCTGAGCTATGAAGCCATAGAGATGGAGTAAATCTCCCTTCCATGCCCCCTCCCCGCATCCCCACACAATTAGGGTTTTATTTAGTCTGGGGTTCAGTTGTTGAAGGTGCTTATTAAATGATGGAGCATCTTATACCCTGAAAAAATTTGTAAAGCTCCAAAATTATCATTTTTTTTCAAGCATACCACCTACAGTATAGAGCTGTGTGTGGCGAGACATTGCCATGCGCTGGGATCTGTCTGTATCACTTTCCTGATAGAATGATGGTTCCTTGAGAGAAGGTACTGGACGATGTATTAGCACTGAAGTCTCTAACTGAGGTGGATGCTTAACATATTGCAATGGTGATTTTAGATGACGGAGAGGGCTGTTTCTGGCAGTCGCTCCCTAGATGGGTTGTTCAGTAACTTGTCTCTAGGGCAGAGGGCCCCTCTTCCATGTGTGTATTGATGAAGTGGTCTAGCGTCTGCAGGCTTCTCCTCTCACGAGCCCTCTTGCAACGCTCTGCGTATGGTTTTTGTCTAACCGTCCTTCAGAGTCCTGACGCCAAACGGGGTCCGACAAAGGGAAGATTTTCCCCATGCACAAGCCCGGGGCTGATTAAGGTTTGATTATTGAATTCAAAGTCCACAATAAACTAAATCACCGCTCAGAAGGTCTTTTCCAGCCTCCTGATGTAATGCTACAAGTTTTGTGGGAGGCAGTTTCTTAACTATTAACGTGCAAGTATCTAATGGCAGTAAAATAGACCCTAGATATTCTAGAATGACGAATATATACTTAGAAGTGAACCTACAGCCCCAATTTGCAGATTAAATCGTAAACGGTAAAGCGAGGGGAACATAACATAGTGACACGCTGAACTGCATTAGGAGTGGATAGAGAGCTATCCGATCAATGCTTCCTCGGTCCTCCAGTAGCTCCACCTCGCGAATATACCAGAGTCATTAACGGGAAAGTATCACCTCGTCTGATGGCGCATTGGAAAGGTTTTGCTTACTCGCTCTAAATGAACGACACCTTCGAAATGCTCAGCAGATTTCCCCCTCTCTCCAGCAACCTTCACTCCCACCCTTTACAACTGTAATGTTTAACATGCTGCTGTCACAGGGCACCCAGCAGGACCTAAATAATCACCCCTCACCACCCAGGGATTCACACTGGAGCCCATTACAAAAGCTTAAAAGCCCCAAGTAAGTGCCAGAGAGAGCCAGGAGAGACTCTTCAGGGCGCTGTCTTTTCCGCCGCCTCTGAAAGCTCCCTCTAAAAAACTTTCCCCAACCAACTGGTTCCAGTGTGCTCTGGGGGAGCCCATCGGCCTTCTGAACATACACACCCTTGAAAGAGAATCCCCCCCCACCTTTGTATCCCCGAGCTCCTTAAACAACAAAGCAACGCGCCCCGACTGCAGGATGCCTGCGAATCAAGCATTCCGCCTAAAGCGCAGCCCACTGAATTTGAACTCAGGGTCTCCCCGTGTTTGCCAGGGCTAGTTTGCCAAGTAGGATCAGCCCCGCTTAGAAAGGAACAAGCGTAAATGTCCTGCCCAGCGTGGCACTGTGCACTCTGCCTGCGCGCAGAGGAGAAGCTGCAGGGGGGAGATATTGTATTTGTTTAGATGTGATTAAAATGCAAAGCGAGTTGGGATTTGGAACGGGGACAGCTAAGGTGCACTTTGGCCCCCTGGTGAGGACAAACCTTCCGGATCATGTACATGGGAAGAGTGGGGGGTTAAAGACTGTACCACGGATTCACACCACGGATCTAAAGTTTTATTGCTGGGGTGGTATCTATCCTGCAAATTTAACTGAAGACTTTCAGCTGAAACGAGCGGACATTTCATTGCCACACAACCCCCCCCCACCCCTCCGTGCCTAATACTAAGGTGGTATTTCATTACATTATCCTCTACCAACTGTCCTTCCCCTCCCCCCCGAATTCGTGCGTTGTCCACGAAGTTTTGATTGTTCTAACTGGGATATTTATAACTTTCTGAGAGCTCTGCATTTCTGTCTGCGACCCCGTGTATGCTTCATTTTAAACGGAACACAAATAAAGCAAGTCGTCGCATTTTGCCTAAGGTCCGGGCTGGAAAAGTAGAAATAACCACTGGGATTGGAGCTGAAAAAACACCCAGTGTATATTACATTAACTCTTCTCGTGCTGCAGCAGATCTGAGATCGAGCTCTGGGCTACTTTTAAATATTCCTGCTTTTTTTCTGTTTGAGATTTGAATAGACTCTTTTTCAGGAGAGGAGGAAAAAAGTAACATAACATTTTTTTTTCTGAAAGGTGCTTCTGTCCATCATGAAAATCAGCCTTGACTTTTGTGTTTGCATCAGAAACTAAGTAGTTGAATAATGACACAGACAGAAAAACGACAGTGGTATTATTACTGTGGATGTCGAAATAGACAGGTGGATGAAGGAAACCCAGCAGACTCAAACAGAGAATGATCATGTCAACACGTTCTCTATGTTCCATTTGGGGGTTTAAAGGGAGACATTAACCCTGTTGGCAGAGGTTAAAGCTCATTACTCAGAAATGTTCCTTGTTTGTTTCTGTTCCTCTTACACCGATTTGTCGTCCTCACCCCCCCCCCCCAATCTTCAGCTGTAATTCTCTGTGCTCCTCTTTTTATCTCCAATAGCTGGTGCTTTTTTCAAAACGGCCACATGGGGTCGTCCTTTATGTCTGTTTGAGCGTAAAAACAGTGTTTTTTAAAAAAGCCTTAATCTCCTTTAATCGTTACAAAATGTTCAGACAAAAAACACAGTTCTGTTACTGGACCCCCCCCACACAAAAAAAAATCTTACAAGCCGATTCTTCTTTGCATGCAGTCACTCAAGGAGCAGAAGAGGAAATCAAAGATCTTCCTTATAACTTGAAATGTAATTACAGTATATTTTCCCCTTCGCCCCGAGATTTGCAATAGTCTGAGCCAGTGCTAACTGCTTTACTTTGGGGAAGTATTTTTAACTTGAGGTTTTCTTCGATTATATAACGACAGCTGGCACACACAGACTGTGGGCAAATATTTTTTATTTTTGTCTTCTTCCTAACCCTCTCTCTCTCTCTCACACACACACAAACATGCAACGATCACAGTTGAATCCTGCAAGAGATTAAGTGTTTTGACTGTACTCCTGGAAAGTGGACACTGAAAAGTTGCACTCAAACCATTCCATCCTCCCACCTCCACAAAACAGAGTGGGCAGAGGGACTTTGTTATATTTAGAACAAAGGGATGGCCCGCAAGTGAAACATACGCTGGATTGCCCCCCGCTCCTTCTTTGTAAATTACACCGGCTGAGAGAGAAAGGGAGGGGAGAAAGACAGAAAAAGGGGGAGCAGATCGGGGAGAGAAAGTAGGAAGATTAAAACATGAAAGAAAAAAAAGGGGGGTTGGAGTTGCTGCCTGGTCTTGTTCGCCAGCTGCTAGTCAGCTGACTCGTTGGGAGCTGTCACATTGTGGGAGCCTGGCCCCTCCTCCGGCAGCCCCAGGATCTCCGCGGCCGAGCTCCTATTGGAGAGGCTGCCTGGCGGTCCCAGCCCTCTTTCCCTGAGTGTCATCAGAAAAGGAATATAAGCAGCCAGGGGGGCTGCCTCGCAAATCACAGCTGCACAACAGGAGCTGGAGGCGGCAGCTAAAGCAGAGACAAGATTTCCCCACCTCCCCCACCCCTTCCCTTCATTACGAGCGAGAGCGAGGGAACAAAAACTCCAACCACCAAAATAACCCATCCAACAGCAACCCTCCAGCACACGCCGCCCGCTGCTCTGCCTGGAAAGTTGCAGCGGGCTCCGGCTCCGCGTCTGCAGTGGAGGGGGGGCCGAGGCTCAGGACTTACAAACCGACCCCAGCCGGGGCACAGAATCTCTCCTGCTTTTTCCTTTGCAAAAGAGGCCAACGTGCAACGCCAGCATTGCGGTGGGGAGGCTCCTGCTGCTGCTTGCTTCCTCTCCTCCTCGACCGTGGGGTTTTCTTAGCCGAGGGAGCCTCTGCAGCCCGCATTGCATTGCAGACACCGCTACCCCACGCCTCGCGGCCAGGGTGCCTCCGCCTCCTCCGCCCGCTTGGCTTGGCTGCCCTCAGCCAGCCAGCAGCAGCAGCAGAGAAGTTGACCTGCAGTCCGAGGAGCGCGGCCAGCCCTCCCCCCGGACGGTGCCCTGGAGTGAGCGCTCCAACCCAGAGGCGCCTGCGAGACAGCCATGGCCGGCGAGCTGAGCATCGGACCCGAGCTGCCCACCAGCCCCCTGGCCATGGAGTACGTCAACGACTTCGACCTGATGAAATTCGACGTGAAGAAGGAGCCCCTGGGCAGAGCCGACCGGCCCGGCCGCCACTGCACCCGCCTGCAGCCGGCCGGCTCTGTCTCCTCCACCCCCATCAGCACGCCCTGCAGCTCGGTGCCCTCCTCGCCCAGCTTCAGCCCCACCGAGCAGAAGACCCACCTGGAGGACCTGTACTGGATGGCCAACAGCTACCAGCAGATGAACCCCGAGGCGCTCAGCCTCACTCCGGAGGACGCGGTGGAAGCCCTCATCGGGTCCCACCAGATGCCCCAGCAGCTGCAAAGCTTTGAGAGCTTCCGGGCCCACCACCACCACCATCATCACCAGCAGCAGCACCACCACCAGTACCCGGGGGTCACCCACGAAGACCTGGCCAACAGCGGGCACCCGCATCACCATCACCACCACCACCATCACCAGGCGTCTCCCACCCCTTCCACCTCCTCCACCTCCTCCCAGCAGCTGCAGAACGCCCATCAGCAGCACCCTTCCTCCAACAGCGTGGAAGACAGGTTCTCGGATGAACAGCTGGTCTCCATGTCAGTGAGGGAGCTCAACAGGCACCTGAGGGGCTTCACCAAGGACGAGGTGATCCGCCTCAAGCAGAAGAGGAGGACGTTGAAGAACAGGGGCTATGCCCAGTCCTGCAGGTATAAGCGAGTCCAGCAGAAGCACCATCTGGAGAACGAGAAGACCCAGCTGATCCAGCAGGTGGAACAGCTCAAGCAAGAGGTGACCCGACTGGCCAGAGAAAGAGATGCCTACAAGCTCAAGTGTGAGAAACTTGCCAGCAATGGCTTCAGGGAGGCCGGATCCACCAGTGACAACCCATCTTCTCCTGAGTTCTTCATGTGAGTCCTTTAAACACAACCCCCCCGATCTCCCCCTCCGCCTCTCCCATCCTCCTCTGACATCTCCATCCATCTGCCTGCTCGAGTAGAGAGGAAGAAGAGAGACTTAATATTTGCAGCCTCCTGTCTTTATAGATTAGCTGTGAAAAGTAGGCTGGGGGTAGGTGGGGGAGAGAGAGACGTGCAACTTTTATCTTTAGTTCGCCAGTTAAAGAAAGAAACATAAGAAAGGAAGGACATGTAAAGCGTTTGTATAGATCGCTTGCTTTCAGAACTGTATGGGCTCGTTGGTTTTTTTAAGGGACAATGAACAAGCGATCTATAACATATTACCTGCTTGGGAGTCATGCAGCAGCAGCGTATGCACATTTTACCTGCTTGGAAAGGCGAATAAGTAAAGGACAATATATGCAAAGCCCTCATATATTGCCTGCTTTGAGAAATAGTTACGGGACTCAGATGGGACATTCAGTACAAGACAAGAAAAAAACATCAGTTTTATTGCCTGCTTGATTATATAGAAAAAATACGAAAATCTGCATTAAAAATATTAATCCTGCATGCTGGACATGTATGGTAATTTCTATTTTGTACCATTTTCTTGTTTAACTTTAGCATGTTGATCATCGTTCATAGCTTTGTTTCATTGATAAGAAAAAAGCATCAAAGTTATCAACTTTTTACTACTTGTGCAGTTTTGTTGGGTTTTTTTGTTTGGGGTTTTTTGTTTTGTTTTGTTCTAGTTGTTAGCTTGTAAATATCTGCCACATCAAACAGCAAAGGAAGACAAAATAACATTTCATCAGGCTGGTTATATGGTTTGTTATTAAAGTAAAGAGAATAAAAAACATTATGGGCATTTTTGTATTTGCATTCAGAAAGCAACTTTGTATATTTGGTGCACTTTTAAGTTGTAATTTTTTCTTTAGTTTTCATTTTGGTTTTTGTTTGTTGGGGCAGAATAAAAGCAACTCGATTGCATTGACAAACCTAAACTTAATAATATGAAAAAGGCCAGCAGCCTAGCAGCTATATCCTACTCCACAATTTAAGTGGCAGTGAACCTATTACTTTGGATGTCAGGACAGTCATCAGACAGCAGTGCGCATAGCTTTGGCCATATTTTTCTCTGATTATTATACACTCAGGAACAGAATTTACAATGTATTTTCTTTTAAGAAACAATCGATTCTTGATTTCCAAAACCCAGGACGACATGAGTCAGTTGCAATCGCTGTAGGCGGAACAGTACAGAACAATAACATGTATCAGTTCCAGTTCTGATTTCAGTTAGGTTTATCAATGGCAACAGAGGATGAAAGGGCTTGGAATGTATAGAAAACTGAAACGTTTTTTAAAGAGACATACTGCAACTTAAGTGTATTATTTGCAATAGGATTTTTAATCTGCTTCTCTGCTTCCCCATGCAGCAAAAGTTTTGGCCAAATTTCTTTGCAGTTGTATAGTAGTAGCTTGGAGTGTTATGGGTGTTACTTTTTTTTTTCCTCCTGCAGGTCAGAAAAAGGATTTTACGTTGCACTGACAAAAATACCAAAATGAAAACTTATTTTAGTTTCCTTTTAGGATTGATTGCTGGCACTGCTGGCCGGATGCATTTTACGTTTGTATTAGTTTTTAAATTAACAGTAATAACAAGATTGTAATGAACAGCATGGTGCTTGCAGTTTTAAATATTGTGGATATTAGTCATGCATCAGAAAACGATCTTTGGTTTTTACTGATTCAACTGTGTTGAAATCAAAACATTGCAGCAGCGAAAAAAATTGTTTTTATTTCATGTAAAGTTCTGAAGGGATCAATTTCAAATCCTGCTTATGATATGAAAAATATTAAAAAACCTGGTCTATTGTAGTTTTATTCAGACTGGTTTCTGTTTTTGGTTATTAAAATTGTTTCCTATTTTGCTTATTAAAATAATTGAAATGGCATTTCTTTGAAGGGTTTACTTCTCTAATGTCTTCTGTTTAAACTTTCTTGCACCTTAAATATATATCTAAAGGGCATAATCCAGCTAAACTGATCTTTGACGTGCATCATTGGGTTTTAAAAGTGATTTTTTGGAAGTTTATTTTAATTCTACAACGAGGGTCATCATTCCACACACATCTGTGCAGAGCTGCAAAATCAATTTCTAACCCTTAAGATGGTTTACTCTACACTGTAGTTTTGGCTTCAAACTCCACTCTAACACAATTTCATGGGATTTGCTGTGCACTGATAGACGCTAAAGGTGCTATTTTCAAACTCAACATCATACAGCAGGATGGTTCTTACTGATGACACTTGCATGGACTCACTGTAGCAAACCTTAGAACGTTGGCAGCCAGCTTGGTACATTCAAGAGCTGAAGGTCTCACGGGCAATGGAGGCGTAGTGCAGTGTTTCCCTTTCAAACACTTCCCAGGGTCACTCTGTGAAGCTTGGTTTCAAAGGGCCTGTACTGTACTTTCCCTGCAAAACAGTCTACCCCGTCCCCCGAAGCAACTCCCTTGCTCACACTGTGGCTGTGTAGATAATTTAAAGTTATAGATGCAGCAGCACATGGGCCCACTGAGTTTAACATGTCTCCTTCTGAGCTATAGTGGGGGCTGGGAAGAAATTAATCTTTATTAAAATGCTCTAACGAGACATTTTAAAAATGTCTAGAACCTTAAAAGCGTGATCAATATGGTTCCTCTAGAATCCGTGCAGCACACGCCACCTCCCACTGTCTTCCTCGCCTCTCAATCTGCCCAGTTTGTTTATTCTGGCATTTTGAAACATGACAATGATATTAACTCCTTGTGTTCAGTAAACAGCAGGTGCTCACAGAGCGAGAATACAACACTGCAGCTCCACTTCTACCCCAGCGCTCCTACCCCACCACTATTCCAACAGCTAAGCAATTAGTTGCTTTAAAGTCCAAAGTGGGTGATAATCATTTATCTAATTTGCAGCCAGGCTCTGTTCTGCTCAGAGCCTTGGTGTGGGAATTAGAAAGTTGCAAAGAAAGCAGCAGCCTGGAAGGGTAAGGATTGGTACTTTCCAACTGCGAACAGGGGATTTAACTTTAAATCCTTCTTTAAAACCCCCCAAACTAGCCTCTCTTCCCAAGGAGAGCAAGCTGCCCTTGCAGGAATGACACACGGCATGTTTGCAAAACAAATCAGTTAAGAACAGAGTGTGGGAAAAATTGAAAAGCAAATACAGTAACCCCACAACAAAATCCTCCTTTAGGCCCCATACTCATCACTGCCTTGTCAGAGACAGGAAGCCCAGCTAACTGATAGAGAAGCATTTCAGCTTTTAAAAAGGGGCAGCAGCCTGATCCCAAACACCTCAGTGCACAGACCACTACAGGAATATAATGTCATCCTTCCTTTTAACACTGGGAAGAGAGACAGTGGGTTATACAGAAAAGATGTCAGAACCGTATTTCCATGTATTGCCTTTTTCTTTGCCATGCTATGGCTACAGAAAGCCTGAGAGGAATATTGTTTGTGGGAACTGCCACCGCATATTAATGTCCCCTCATGCATGCATTGAATAAATCACCAGGGCTAATTGAACAACAAAAAATAGGAAAACAGGCCTGAGAGGCGCACTATAGTGGCTTTAGCAGTCTGGATTCCCACAGAATAACTGTGTCAGTGGAAAGGTTCAGGGGGCAGAGGTCCATTTATGTAGGAAGTGTCTATGCAGTGTTCAGTGCTCTTAATGAATTTTAATTTATCTGATTAAGAAAAAAAAACGGCTCGGATTTGTGGGAATACGACCTTAAAGTGACCAAAGCGCTGCCACTTTAAAATTAAAAAGCACCACGGAGGACTAAGAAGAGATCTCCAGCTAGATCGCCTGGGTGCGTGGGGGTGTAAGCTTAATGCAAAGCACCTTCTAACACACACACTGCTTTGAAGACGGATGCAGCGTTCGGATTAGAACTAAACCCAGCTGCGCTTGGGGACGCAGGGTGTCCCCTGGAACAATCAGATAGTATCTGTTTGCTTCCAGTGTCATAAGAAATACACTGCACCAGATTAAAGCTTTGTGAGCATTGCACCTCTCAGGCTCTGCGGGCATTTTCGGAGGCTCCGAAAGCCCACAGCGAGCGCTCCCTTCCTCCTTATTTCACTAGGAAAAACAAGGCACGGAAGGAACATATTGCTCTGAGACGTGTGATCAGTAAAACCCCCACCACACTACCCTATTCTTTGGGGATGTTAATGAAAAGGATTATTTTTGGGGGAGGAGGAGAGGAGGGATTAAATGTGATACTTTTTGTAACACTGCTAGAAGAACTAAAGAAGATTTACGAGAGAAATGATGTTCACTTGCGCGTGTATATTTTTTAAAGCGAACTTGGAAAACAGCCCACAGATCAGTCACCGAGCATAGACGTGAGAAGTCCCTTCAATACGCACGTGGCTAGGTGTGGTTAAAACAGGAGCAGGTAGAATACCGACTAGTGCAGAAGGGGAAATTGTGTGATGACAGTAAGAGACGGTCACCCTTCAAAAAAAAAAAAAAAACCTATGTGGATCCCCGGTTGTCTCCATACAGATTGTCTGCGATCTGTGCTGAAGGTGATACAAATACACAAATACACACCTTGGTGCAGACTGAAACACTGACCCAGCCTATCCCAGAACCAGCAAGGGTTCCGATCAAGTTGTACCTTATTGCTTGTTATCAAGCTTTGCTTTCCTCTTGGGCTTTCCCTATCGTGCATGTCGCTTTGCTATCCCCGGGCGCTTATTAAACATTGACTCGAAACGCTTTTCCGTCCTCCAGCTGCGAAAGGGTTAACTATCACCCCTGCTTTTGCTCAGCGAGCACTAATGAAATCCCGGCATATTCACTTTTCTATCTCCCGACTCATTATTGATTCATAAAGGGCTGTAGACACAGGAATCAGTGGGGATGATTGATGGCCCGATTCGGACACAAGTTTCTTGGAGCGTCGTGTCTCTACGGCCCCTCTGCACGCTGTCCACATGTCCTGTCCGCAAGATGCTCCTACAATCTGGTGTGCCAGAGCCAGCCAGACATACAGAGAGCTCAGTGGTTTTGTATAGAGACTACTGTACAGCCAATGCCTTGGCTAACTGGTTTCAATTAGGACTAAAGAGACACTGCATTTCCAACATGGGTGAATAAACCAACTACCCTCTTTAACCCCAACTTCTCCCCCCCCCACCCCAGACGTGCTGGTTTACATGCATGTTCCCTGTCTCTCCTGAGTCACGCAGCTAATGACTCGAAGGGAGAAAGACCCACACAGATAGAACAGGACTTGGGGGGGAAAAAGAGCGCAACAATACCAAGAAATACGCAAGTCACTAGGAGAGGGAGTGATGGGAAAGAAACGGAGACATTGGGGAGATCGGATGAAGCTAGACGCCACAGCAACTTGCATTTTCTTTACTCTCAACAGCGCAGTGCTAAATATCCACAGTTGTATTCAAGCGCTCCGAAGTAAAGAGCAGAAAGCAGCGATCTCTGAATCCAAGTCCACTCCACACCCACTTTTGCTACCAAGGAAAAGATAAGCGCCAATAAAAGCGAAAGTGCTGCAAATGTACGCGGTGCTCCTCGAATTTTTTTTTTTCTAATTTGTTGATGAAAGGATCTGATGCTGGTCTCTTGTCTGTCAATTTTGGAACGGACTTCAAAAGAAACAGGATCGGGCCCTAACTGTCCTCAACTGTAAAAGGCTTAAAGATACTTCACTAGATTCCCTGAAATTCACTAAGCCAATTTGTCTGACTTCATTACTGTCCTATCAATGGGCTTGTCTGTATGCACATACTGTATAAATAAAGCCCAGGTCCGAAATGCCACAATTTGGCTGCAGGAGGACAGTTATATTTTGATCTCATGCAGTGCAGCAGAAAAATTCCCGTCGGTGGAAAAAAAAATCACTGCATTTTGTTTGATCTTGCCGTTTTGCAAGACCTATTGCTAACAGCTGGAGAGAGATTTGCACTGCTCTCTCCCTTCAGGACAGAGGTGACCACTTGCCAGGGCTGCTCCCAAGATAAAGAGAGAGGAAACAATTGGCAACTTAAAAAAAAATTGAAACCGTAAGTGCCAAGCAATTTATAGACGATTTTAAATAAAAAAAAAGATAGCATGTAAAATGATTTTCTTAAATAAAAAACAACAGAGGAACAAGGCGAAGATTTTTGGACTAAAGATAGAAACACCAGGCTAAGACTTTCCAGAGATGCTGGCTGCTCTTGCAATACAGTAGATGAGAGCTCAGCATTAGGGTGGGTAGCCTAGATGTGTTATTAGGATGAGCCAGGGCTTGCGAGATAACTGTTCCCAGCTGTTTTAGGTTTTAATTTTTTAAGTTGGCTAAACGCCCGTCTCGCTCTAGCAGGCTGGTTGGTTTTGGTGATTGACAGAGCAAGGTCATTGAAGCTCTTCAGGGGTATTGGTGTCAGGTTTCAGAGGAGAAAGATAAAACATCTTATAGCTGGGGGGATTCCTCCCTCCCCCCCCCACACCCGTGGTGGAGCCCCATAAGCAAAGAAACCAAGGGCAGGCATTTTCCTGTGTCTGTGCAGTTTAAGACAGGACTGTTTTGCTCAGCCATGTTACTGGAAATGGGACTGACAAGTGGGTTTGCAAATCACTGGCATTACAGATCACCAGGAGTTTATCTTTAAGAGACATATATGTGCATGCCTTCCAATAAGCCCATGCTTGAGCTGTTTCCAAGTCACAGTGCTTTGCAAACTGTCAACATTTGTGCAGCTGTTATCTTCTCAAATATAAGTTCCTTTTTTTTTTTGGTAGTTCTGATCTACTTCTTTTAGGAAAACATAAAATGTTTAAGAGTACTTTCCCCCCCTGTGTTTTAAAAATGAGAATTTCTCTTTTCCTCTTTATATGGACCACAGCTTTTTTTAAAAAATTGTTATTTTTCACTCCATTAGAGTTACAGTAAATCTGATTTTTTTTTAAACTCAAGCACATCCCCCTCACCCCCAATAGCTTATTGCATAATCCTTTCTACTGTTTTTGGAACATAGCATTCAGTGGTCTCTTAAAATCTTACATTGGACTTGTTCTCTCCTTTTTAAAAAAAATGCGTGTGTTCACTTTTCTTTTTTAACGGTAGCTTAAATAAATGGCACATTTTTTAGCATGGCCTGAAGAAGTGTGACAAACCTCTCCTGCAACGGCATTCATGGAATGGAAGGAACTATTTATATTTGTGTGCTTTGTCCTGTTCATACTGTTGTATGGAAGTGTTAGAAAATGGATTGTGGTGGGTTTGAGAGCTAAGATACTGCAGATCCTTTGCCTTATATACACCAAGCGTTCCACTGAGGGTTTACTGTATTTACAGTCTTAGGAGTGATACGGTTGGAACAAACATTGCAGAGGAAAAACAATATATCAAACAGTAAAGAAACCCGACATGTCCTTTTGCCACACAGTATTTTAGTCCCAAGTTTTAGAGATAGAGTTGTCCTTCAACATTTTATTTCCTCTTTTAAAGTTTCACTATTTGTCTTAAGGCACAGATGCAAAACATTACATTTCCACTTAATACATGTGTTCTCTTAAAAGATTTGTTTAGATAAGGAAAGCAATGCTAAGTGTTCTCACTTGAAAGAAATTAAATATATAGAATGATAAGCTGCTGCTAAAATATATACAAAACATTTAAATTAATAATAAGAACTTGTTCTGAGGCAAAATTCAATTTTACTTCCTATTATGCAATCTTTGCATGTAAAGTTGCTTTAATGCAAAATAGCAGCTCATCAAAAATTCTGTTTTATTGGTATCAAAAATTTATGATATCCTGAGGCATGAGGGGCAAGGAGCAAGGTAGAAAAGCTATGTCCTTTTACCAAGTTTAATTCTTTTGTAAAAGAAACATGTTTCAAACTTTTTTTTTGTGCGGGCTGGGGAAGAGAACTTAGCCCAAGCTAAGTTCCTTAAATGACCAAGTCACTGAGCAGCTCGGACATAAAATCATCTAACTGAGTGCACATTCTTTGCAGACTCTTGCTTTTACTGTGATACTAAGAGATGTCCACGCAAAAAGGTATTATTCATAAGGCTGAAAGAGGATGCTTTCCTACAATATTCCTGTTGGAGAGTTCCCACATTGTGATTTATATAGGACAATGATATACATTGTGTGCATATACATATAGGCCTGGTCTGTGCTACAGAGTAACTCTGTAAGCATCTACACTAAAATGTAGGTCCCACCAATGTTTCTTGCCCACTACCTTGATTTAATAACCACCTCTGCAAGAGGTGTGGCATCTAAGTTGATATAGTTAGGTTAACACCATGTCGGTGTAAATGCTGTGTTGCTTACATCGACTGCTGCTGCCTTTCAGAAACCATCTCACAATGCCCTGCACTGACAGCTAAATCGGTGCAAGCACTCCTGCCGACACAAGGAGCATAGGGTGGACATGTAAAACTGATTCAGGTCGATTTGATTTTGTAGTGTAGACTTGCCCATATACACAAAATGCAAACACACACAGTTTGTTCCTGAAAACTGAATATCCAACCTGGCAGCATCTCTCAAGCAAAATTCCTAGTGAGCCTGATTCTGGTGTCACACTGGTTTTACACTAGTGTAACTTCATTGATTTTAGTGTGGTTCCTCCTGATTTACACAGCTGTAAGAGAGCAGCATCAGGCCCATTGACTTTAGTGGGAATTTTGCCCGAGCACCACAAGAAATAGGCCTCAGGTGTCCGGAATCTGTATCCACTGTTGCCCAGTACTGTCCTGATTTGTGCAATCCCATTGATTCCACTCTGGCATCAGGGAAGCAATTCAGCACAAAATTTAGCCCTATGTCTTTGGGCCCAATCCCGTTCCTGGTGAAATTAATAGAAGCTTTGCCATTGATTTCAAAGGAAATGGACCAGGCCCTTTGGCAGTAAGGAAGAAGTTGCTGATAGCAGCAAAGCAGCACCCTGTGCTTTAAAAGAGCCTTAAATGAGCTGGGAGAGGATTCAATTATAAACAAACAGGCCTTTGAGCCAGCACTCGATCTCCCCTCCCCTCACTATAATTTTACTCTTCCCCACTTAAGGTGCTCAGCAGCAGCCACAGGCAAAAGACTCTGAACTTGTGACATTGCTAACGTGAGTCTACATCACTAAGGCAAACAATCGCTTCATGGCAAGAGAAAGCTTTATCCTACTCCTTGGTGCTCCTAAAAGAAACTTTGCACTACCCTTCAATTCCAGAATCTGTCATGCTTGCCATCAAATCAGGTCTGCCCATTAGGTTAGCACTACTGCAATCTTACAGTGGTGGAGCCAGCTACAGCAACTACCTGTCACTCCAATTTTGAAGTCAATGGGAATGGAGTGTGTTCAGGATTTCAAAGAATAAGCCCATTTTGACATGGCCAGTCATTCTTGCTATGCAAGCCTGTTGCAGTACTGATGTTCCTTTTGCATTTTCAAAAGGTAAATTTATACGTTGCACTTAGACAGCACATCTTAACCCCAAAGATGTGAAAGTGGTAATGAATTCAAACTAGCAACATCTTGAGGAAGCTGACAACTAAACCCATTTTATAGCTGGGTAAGTTGAACAGCAGCGAGATCAAGGCCAAGCTGGACACCCAAAAATGGAGGCCACCAGAACGAGTAGCCACATGAGAACTTTTGGGCTCAGTAGGCCCAAAGTGTCAGTGAGCCACCATGGAATGCTGGAAATAACTCCCAGAAGTCCTGATTCTCAATCCTTTGTACTAGCTGCTACAGCTTGCTCTTGAAATGATTCTGTGTTATTGCAGGTATGCTTAAAGCAAGAGGGGACATGAAATAAAAAGGTGTCTTATTGAAAGCATAGTAAAGCAAGACAGAAACAATGAAATAGTAGGTAAGAGTTAAATTTGAAATAAGCAAATGGTATGATCATGTCACTCCGTTCAATAATTAATGAAGTAATCTAGATCAAACTTAAACATAGTGGAGTTATCATCCTGTCTCTGGCAGCGAATCTAACAATGCTGTTTCTAATAAATCAATGGAATCTTGTATTTTTAAAGAAGAAGTCTCTTCCCTAATCTGTTTTCAATTGAACTTTACAGTAAATATATCATAATTACCAGAGAACAGTGTTTACAGATGAAGCCATTTATAGGTGAAGCTATTTTGGTTTAATCATCTGCAGTTTACAAATCAAGTGAGTTTCTGGGGTTGGCCACTGAAAATAAGAACACAAAGATAAATGTGGCACTTTGAGGGTTAAGCAAGGTTCCAGGATCCAAGTAAATGTTTATATGAAGTGCTCAAAGAGGGGAAAGAAATTCTCAATATAACCAAATATAAATCATGGTGCTTTATGTTAGCTGTCAAATTAGTCGAGCCCTCGCATTCCAGCACTTGCTCTACTGGTAATGTCACATACAATATGTGGGCTTACGCCTTGTTGCAGGTTTGGCAAGTAATTAGAGTAAGTTGTATGGAGAGTTTACAAAGACTCCCTTCCAATACACGGAAAGACACAAAAACCAATCTGCTAATTTTGGGATAACTATAAGTGCACAACTATTCAGGAAAAATAAAACAGGATTTTTACAAGTAGGAGAGAAAAATAAACTAACTCTTCATTGCATTGTGCTGTCCATCTCCTGCCTCTAGTGTGGACTAACCATTCAGCATTTCTGCATTTGTTTTCTTGGCAAGGTAAAGACACCAGTAGCAGTAGTGGAAACAGCTGCCAGGCACCCATCAAGAAGCAAGCCATCAGTGCAGGCAGCCACCAGTTCAGGCTTTATGCGCATTCTTGACCTGGAGGGGGACTATTCCCTCTAGGAGTCAAAAGAGTGATTTAGTCTTTATGCCTCACCCTGGCTCTGCTTAGTGTGGAGTGCAGACTCCAATCTTGCCATATTGAATTATGCCTGACAGTTTTATAATGGGAACTGTTCTCTAATTTGAGACTGTGCTGTGAGGGACCACCAGCTCATTTCTTCGAATCCAACCAATTGTACCCGTCGCAGGGGCTGCTTGTAAATCCTCACTAACTCAGAGCAGACTCCTTTTTCAGAGTTAATCTGTAGGCCCTGTCTCCTTTATATTGTTATCTCACTCTCCTCAACCTCCCTGCCTTAGGGCGAGTGGGAATTTAATGCTGGGGCAAGGTGCCAGGGATGACAGAGCTGCAGACTGACACCCTCCATTTAACCACAAAACAAGGACAGTGCCAAGATGACAAACTTTCCCATGCTGCCTCCCCCCTCTGGGTAAAAGGGCAGCTCACTCTCCACATCCATTACATGTGTGGCCTTTCCATGGAGGTTCTCAACAAGGAGGATGAAGTGTCACTTGTGTTGGTGGTGGAGTTTCTGATGTGAGCACTAGTCCTCTAGGAATGAGACTGATCACCAGATTCATTTTAAATGGCCAATGAACAGCCACCTAATATTTGGCTGCTACCCATGACTGACCTGGGCTGGGATTTCAATAGGCAACGTAGGAGGCAAGTGTCCATACTCCCATTACCAGGCAGCTGTGCTGATCTTTCTTTCTTTCTTTCTTTCATACAAGGAGAGTAGGCGCAGATGTCACCCCACAAGCTGGCTAGCTGGAAAGCTGAATAGTGGAGGTGAGTAAATAGATCACATTTTGGAAGTGCTGAGGTGAATTTATTTTTCACAAAGCAAATGACTATTTTTCTGTTTGACAGAAGCTTAAATATAACTTTAAACAACTGCAGTAATCAGAAGTGAAAGGGGAAAAGGTGGAGAATTCCCAGACAGGGATGTGCTGCTGGAAGGGAGATTTGAGAGAAGGCAGGGAACCCATGTTAAATGTCTGCTAAACTGAAGGAAAGAGAAGGGTGATTTCCCTGCCTCTGATGAAGTTCCCCCAGAGATGCACTCCAACAGATGCTGATAAACCAGCCGCATCAGAGATAAAATCCCTGGTAATCATGAAAATCCTGCCAAAGAGCAAATATTTTGCCTTTAGATTGGACCAGATTGCTCCAAATGGCAGGTATGTAAAAAAAAAAAAAAATCCCAGGGAAAGATACTTCACCTTTCCCTACCAGGACTTTGCTCCCAATTCACAATTATGCAAGCTGGAACACTGCGCAATACTCTCAATATACCCAGGATAGTTGTCAAGCACAAAGCATAAACATTTCCAGCAAATGCACTTAATAGACGTTTGTTTGCCAAGTGCTGCTATCTCCCTCCATGGTTATAGTTAGGAGAACACATTTTTGATTATACAAGAAAAAAAACAAATGAATAGGTTTGCCTTGTCTTTCACTCCTCCACCCATCAGCACAGGTACCCTTACCATACACAGTTTGTCACAGGCTTTTTTTGTGTGTGTAGGAACTGCTTGCTACAAATATTGGCAGTGATGCCACATCCACTTCCCAGATCTGGTTGACAATTAGTGAATGGATCTGGTGGCTGAACCAGCAGACATGATTCAGGGGCCAGGAAGAAAACTGGCTATGGATCCTGACTGTGCACCGTCTATGGCTATGTTTTGCTCCTGGGGTGAAATCCTGGCCCTACTGGAATCAATGTGAGTTTTCCAGTGACTTTAATGGGCTAGGATTTCATCCCTGATTACCAACCACAGGGCTGATAGATTTCTTCTGTCAAGAGACAGCTGAACACAGCAAGAAGAAACATTGCAGCAGTAATTAAGCTCCTATCAGTATCTAGCTTTGTTTCAATCAGTTTGCTCCACCCTGCACACAGTACAGCAAAGGTACAAGCTCTTCAGCCAAGAGCCTGGGACCTCAGGGAAAGGGTGTTTCTGCTCCACTTCTAAACTAACAACTTTGTTTCAAAAGCAGCCACAGCCTGGTAGAGCTGCTGGTAATGGGATAGATTATACCTTTAGCTAATGAAGAAGCCTGCTGTGAATTAGAAAGACTTGAAAATGAGGTTTCTGTTTTAATTAACAGCTATGCCTGATGAATTAATTGTTTTCCTTGAGATATCAGTTGGTTTCTGTAAGTGTTTCTCAATGACACAGCTTTATTTCCCTCTCAGACTGTAGTTCCCTTTTCCCATGGATTTTTCATACAGAAACCCACAGGGATCCTCCCAATAGTAAAATGCAGGGAAAGCTCCATTTCATCCAGCCAACCTTTTACCACATTGGGATGCACTGAGATGACATCACACAAACACAGTCACTAAATGACAGCCTTTTCTACCCACGTCCTGTATATCCACAGGTAATTCTACATCCAGAATTCTTGCTAATTCTACATCCAGAAATTTGCTGATCATTGGAGTTATGCCCTTCAGCCTCCATTGTATAAATCCTGAATTCTCTTTTGTTTCTTTGAAAACATTAAGTTCTTATCACAATAGAAGACACCTGGACTTACCTTCCCATGATCACTACTAGAATAACATGTCTAGTTCCGATATCCACAGTTTAAGAAAGATGTTGACAAATTGGAGAGGGTTCAGAGAGAGCCATGAGAATGACTGAAGGATTAGACCATATGCCTGGTAGCAAAAAAAGACTCAGTTATCGCAATATATTTAGCTTACCAAAGAGAAGGTTAAGAGGTGAATTTACCACAGTTTATAACAGAATAGAAATTTGATAGAGGGCTCTTTGAGATGGCAAAGGTATAATAAAATTCGAAGGCTGGAAGCTGAAGCGAGACAAATTCAGACTCAAAATAAGGTGCAAGTTTTTAACAGTGAAGGTAATTAACCACTGGAACAGTTTAGCTTGGGTTGTGGTGGGTGGGTTCTCCCCATCACTGGAACACTGGCAATTCTTAATTAAAGATTGGATGCTTTTTGGAAAAGATATCCCCTACTTCAGACAGGGATTCATTCAGGGAAGTCCTATGAACTATGCAGGAGATCAGACTGGATGATCACCATGCTCCCTTTTGGTTTTATAATCTATGATTTAATGAACAAAATATTGGGTAATAGTGGTCATAGTGGATCAGTAGAAGACAGCGAAGAAGTATACTGCTGAATGGAGAGGTTTGTGCACATATGAAAGTACTGGTAACCCGTATGAAATTTAAAACATAATAGATTGCATTCACTACAGCAAAAACTTCACCCTTGTTATTTTTTCACATTTAATTTAAAGAGGCAATTCCTTTTAAGCTTTCATTCTTCAGCAGGGCAGATTAAATTTAAAATAGAAAAATGCTGCTGAATAGATCGGGGGATGTTCAGGGCTGGAGAACAACTTAATGAAGCAGTTACTGAAATACCATACATGTCCAATAGCTTTAATTTATACAAATATTATCCTTGTGTCTTTCATAACATGATGCAGAGGAGTTTGAAATACAGTAATTCCTTTGCTTTGCAAGATAATTTTATCCGTTTTAGTACCTGGGTTTGAAACCAGCCCAATTCAAACCAAAAGGGCTATAAAGATTTTTGCTTTAATTGCTGAAACAGGCTTGCACATATAAAACCGGCTTAATTGCTGAAACAGGCTGCATGCTGTATAAACAGGGATACGTGCCATACTACTGAGGGTCCAACTCTGCCACTGTTACTCACATTGGTTGGTGCTTTAACTCATAAATATCACTACTGTGAGTAAGGGTGGCAGAATCAGGCTCATGGGCTGTAATTTCATAGGAATCAGAAATCTTGAAAGAGAACCCAGACACTCCTTTCTGGTCCAGCAGAATAGTCACTGGAGCACCCATGGGGAAAAATTAGTGGGTGATCTGCACCCACTGGCAGCCAAGCCCTCCTCACCTCTCGCTCCACCTCCTCCTCCTCCTCTGCTGAGCACACCATGTCACCGCTACTCCACCTACCTTCCAGGGCTTCCTGTCCGCCCGCCTGCCGCCAAACAGCTGTTTGGCAGCATTAGCACTCTCCTGGAGAGGGGCGGGAGGAGTGAGAATGTGGCATGCTCAGGGGAGGAGGCTGGTCCGGGATTTGGGGAAGGAGCGGGAAGAGGTGGGGCAGGGCCTCATGGAAGGGGTGAAGTGGGGGCAGGGCCAGGGAGGGGGCATTGAGCACCCACAGGAAAGAGGGGAAGTTAGCACCTATGTCCAGCAGTTTGCATTTGTGGAAACTTGCAGGACAAGCACAGGAGCAATCTTTGCTTTTGGTCCTTCCATACGCCTCACCTCACCAGAAAGCCTGATCTTTACACCTACCTGCAGGACTGACCCATTTGAAGATGACAGCGACACCACAAATACTACGGTAGCAGTGAGAGCTTCAGTTTAGCAGACACTTGAGGTGTGATATATTCTTAGATGGCCGAGGATTCATTACACCTTCCAGTATATTTTCAGAGATAGATCAGGGAGCAATACACAGCAACACACTGTTGAAAACTTGGCACTTTCTAGTGTAAATCTTGTTAAGAGCTGGTGAATAAGTTCAATAAAGTAAGGCCATCCCTCTAGCTCCACATGAGCTGTGGCTAAATTTAGAACCAACTCAAATGGAACCTTTTCAGAGGTTCTAATAACAGGGGGGAATGAGTGTGGAAGAGTTGATCCAGATCCCCTAAATTTGACAGCGGGGGTAGGTTTGGTTCAGTCCTGTCTTGATAGTTTTGTTTTGCTCATGTGATTCCTCCCTCAGCCTGTTTTGCATCTTCTGGCTGGGCTGGGAAGTGATGGAAATCTCAGGAAGATTTGTGAACTTTCCAACACAAATTCTGGCCCCGAGGTGTTCAGATTAGAGAGTTAAAATGATTAGCCAAGACACCCTCTGAATATTTTATGGTTCAACCATCACACCATGTACCCTGGGAGGAAATATAGTTCATAGGGCATGAAAGCCATCACTGTGAGGTCTTGGGTAAGTCACTTAATCTCTTGGTACCTTAGTTCTCCCATCAATAAAAGAGGGGAACCTTTGGGAAACACTTTGGGAGACACTTTTGGTATATCCACATAGGGATAAAAAACGCATGGCACAATCATGGCTGGCCAGGGTCAGCTGATTTGGGCTTGTGGGGTTCAAGCTTTGGGGCTGGAAAAATCACTGTGTAGACATTCAGGCTCTAGCTGGAACCCGAGCTCTGGGACACTCCACCCTCGCAGGTTCTCAGATCTTAGGCTCCAGCTCGAGCCCCAAAGTTTAGACAGTGATTTTTTTCAGCCCCAGAGCTCAAGCCCCACATGCCCAAGCCAGCTGATCCAGGCCAACTACGGCCATGCCATGGTTTTTTTAAATCCCTGTGGAGAAGTATAGATGTGACATACTATAAGAGAGATTAAGAGAGATACTCGTTACTTGGTGTTTTATTTGTCCAAAAGGTCTGGATCTCTGCTTCAGATGTTTAAACTAGACCCTGTTTTCCCTTCTGCGCTTTACAGTTACGGAGAGAAATTAATTGGCAGAAGACATCCTTGTTCTGAATAGAAGCAGAATCCATTAGTGAGTGGGGTATATCTTTGTTATACTTCATAACATGCATTTTTGTGATTGGTTGCAAGTCTGGTATGATTCTCTCTTCAGAGGGTGCCAACAATTTTGTGTGATTTTAATATTCCCCCCTCTCTCATGAAAACCTCAGATAAAAAAATCTATATAACAAGTCTGCAAGCATTTGATTGACACAGATTAATGTTACAATTAAAGAGTGTTATCAAGTGAGTGCTTCAAAAAAATCACAATATTTCAGAGGCAGGCAGGCTTCATGACACCACTGGAAGTAGGAACACTTTATAAAAATTATTTAGAATCACCATCTATCAACATCAGAAACTTTGTGTTGTGCTAAAATAATTGACAATTTGATCGCTGTGAAATGTTTCCAATCCAATAAAATACAACATAGTATTTCCAATAACAACAACGATATGCAATGTTTACAGTGGTACCAATTTATTACAAAGATGATGGAGTTCTAATTTGTCTGGTGAACAACTTGAGAGTCTCTTTCAACTCCATGCTCGACATCCTTCAAACTATTGCTAATCCAGTCATTGCTTTCATGAATAAACGAGCCATGAATATGCATATCAGATGCAGCATAGCATGGGCTGTTCTGTCACCTTACATCCAGAAGGTCATGAACATAAATCTTCTCAGATGCTAATATTCCATCTACCTCTGCTAGGCATTGAACTGCTTTCAAGTTTCCTAATGCCATTAAAGAGAGGCATAATTGGGTGGAAGCCCTCACATATTCAGTCCCTTGTGGTTCTTGGCTGAAGAATGAAAGCAAGCAAGCTAAAGGATGGAGTTAGAAATGAATATGCCAGACAGTCCTAGGCAGCTCATCAGTCACAACATGAGCCTAACTGTTATGTCTTTTCCACGAGTTGTGTTCAAGGCTAATAATCCCTGGTCTGGGAGTGGGAATTGTGGTGTAATTTCAAGGGTGATCCATTTAAGCTTGACTTGGAATGGGGTTCTCTTTCTGTCCCTCTCTGAACAATGCACACAGGAAAATACTTGCAACAATCTGGAACTAAACGGAGATTGCTGGCCTGAAGTCACCAGCTATTCTTCTCATTAAGATGGTGGATGGTGCAGCAACAAAAAGTCAGAAAAGTTAGAGTCCCAGCCAACCCTGTTGCATGGTGTTCTCTCCTTTCAACAGCTCTGTTCCATTCTTTTTCCCTCTCCTGGCAAACCTGTATCACTGAAAATTTCTGCTCTCTCCTGGACAATGAACACATAAGGTTGGAACAGGCAACTTTACTTTTGCTTACTCTCCACCATACACTTCCTCAGCCATCCCACCCCTGCCCTTAATGTTAGGTGCTCACAGGCCCAATTCTGACCCATATCACCCCAGTTTAAATCTGGGAGTTAGCTGCTAACGTCGATGTAATTACATCAATGGGAGAGGAGAATGAGGATTCCACTCTTGGTGAAAAGCATATTTAATCTTAATCTTGTTGTTGCTTTGGGAGCAGCTTCTATGACAATTAAAATATTCCTTTTCTGTTCTTAAGCCATTTTCGAAAGAAGTATCTCAGAACATAACGTTCACTTATTTTGTTCTTTTAAAAACACACCTTTGTTTTAAGCAGCTGTTCAAATGTTTCCAGTGAGGTTTGGATAGCAGGGTCTCCCCCTTTCCCTCAATTAAGTTTAACAACAAAGAGGACAAACTTAGTGTCCTGGAGACACAATGAACCTTCAGCACTACTGCATTTTGTCACAAAGTGTATGTGGACCCAGAAGAAAAAAAAAGAGCATAATTGCATGGGTGCTTATGCATCACTTTGCATATCTCTCATTAGGGAACACGGTCTTAACATGCCTGTGTTGCCAGTTTGGGCCTGGTTCTTCAATAAGATAAGCCAGTGCGGAACCCCATGGAAGAAAATGTCTTCACATAGGCACAGAGCTGCCTGCAAGGATCTTATTGCAAGACTGGGGTGTTTGACTGGAAATTGCAAGCAAATGATCTATTATCATTAAAGATATTTGCATTTACCTAACACCTTTCACTGAATAAGTTCAGTGTACTTCACCGAAACCCCAATGAAGTAGGAAAGTGTCATTATACCCAGTTTACTGCTGGGTAAACTGAGGTATAGGTAGGTTATGTGTCCTGTCTGAAGGTCTCAGCAGCTCAGTGGAAGAGCTGGGTATAAACTCAGAGGAGTCCTGATTCCCAGTCCTCTGCTCTAGTCAATATAAGTATTTTCCCTATCAGGGCAGAAAATTCTTAATATCCAACTGTAGCAATTGCAATAAGAAAAAAATATCTTTAAAAAGAACAAAGAGACTATTGAAAAGGAAGGAATGATCATTCAATAAGAAAACACACAGTAGCTTATTTCCCCATTTAACATAAGGTATCAGGTTGGAATTTCAAGGTGGAAAAAGCCCAGCTTTAATGTTGAGTTATACAATTGATAAAATGTTTTCATCGGTTTCTAATCCATTCAGTGGGCTGGTTTCACTACAGCACAAAATAAATCGGGGCAGCTCAAGTTGACTTTTTCTTTTCTTTTACCAAACCTGGCTTAGGCAGCCTGTGTCAAATATTTTTCTTTTACATGTCGCTGGCAAAAGTATCAAAACCCAAGTTGGGCTTATATTGCATATTACAGCTGACAAATCACTGTAATTCACAGTCAGAGCTACTGTAGCTTTGTGGTGCAACTAGTGCAGGAGCTACTGACTGTATTGCAAAATTAGCTACTAGAATTTCTTGGAGCTGCAAAGCAATTTTGGTAACCACTTCTTTTCTTAAAGAGGTACCTTGTCAAGAAGGGTAGGCCCCAAATTTAACTTGACTAAGGATTATGTTGAACATTCAGAGGTCAGGAAGTTATTTGAAATCTACCTGTATGCTGCTGAGAAATTGAAAACAATTGGCATTTTCAATGATTTTCTCTGTCCTGCAGTCATCCAGCCAGGAGATGGGGACGAGTTTCGTTAAACATTGCCTACGCCTAGAAGTGTATTGACATGGAGGCTGTTGGTACACAAGGTAACAAATTAAAAGGCCACATTGACTCATGCCTGGTAGCAAATAAGAGAGGCCAAGACCTTGTCCCCTTTTCACTCCTCCTGATCTATATGCAGAAGGAGCCTCCCATGCACAGATCTCCCTCTGCCAGCACAACAGGAGCAAACCAGCCACTCTTGACTCCCTCCAGATCCCATCAAGAAAACTCTGTAGAGTCAAAAGTCCTCATGTGGGGATGTGGCAGGTAGATTGTCCCCCAGTGGGGACTGGCAGAGGATTTGCTGAAAAGGTAATATGACCTCGGGCTGAGAAACTTTTATGCTGATATCCCTCTGGTGCTGCTAAATTTCATCCTAAGGCATTCTGGTGCATGTCCTAATGGCATCACTCAAGCAGCCATGTTACCAGGGACCCAGAGGTGGGAAAAAGGGGTCCAGGTTTTCATGTAACACATGCTGGGTAATAATATGTGAAGACTTCATGCATGTAAAACTCAGCTAGCTCTTTATTAGCATCTATTTACAGAGATGTTACAACTACAGCTGGCATTCCAGCCATGTGCACATGGAACAACTTCCTGGTGTCTCCTCCTAACTCTACCTTCATGAAACCTGTACTCCTTCCTCCAATTTCCATGCATGTAGCTACACTGAGGACCTTCATATGAACATTCCTCACTTCCAGCAGATCTTGAGGAAAGGGGATGAAATCTACGGGTTCTATTAGCCACATTGCCATCCCTTCCAGGGGGGTGCAGATCCCTGCCTGCCCTAACAGGACAGTCAGGGCAGGGGGGCTCAGAGAATATGGTCTCTCAGCTGCCCCTGGGTTGTCTTAAGTCTCCCTGGCTGATTAACCCCCTCCCCACAGGCTAGCCTATTGTTGGGGTTGGGGAAATGCTGAAACTTC
This sequence comes from Gopherus flavomarginatus, assembly GCF_025201925.1. NCBI lineage: Eukaryota > Metazoa > Chordata > Testudines > Testudinidae > Gopherus > Gopherus flavomarginatus. Next base: position 31,363,829 of record NC_066627.1, on the reverse strand, counting down.
CATTTAAGAACTTTTTGATATTTGCTGTATATTAGCATATACCCCTTACTAGAGGCTGTCTGCTAGCTCACCTTTGTAGCTCTGTTTTCCTTTGCCATATTTTATCATTTGATCTTGGTCTTTGGGGGTCAGAAAAACTTTAGATCACTTCCCCCTTCTTTGGCAGGTGACCAAAACTATTTTATTAGTACCTGAACAGATGGCCATGCCAGGAGAAGGAACATAATCTGAACTTGCCACAGGTCCCTTTCTTCACCACAACTATGGCTCTATTTTCCCCAGGAGTATCAGATATCTAAGGGACAGATACTTTCACCTCCATTTTACCCATCTGGTTCAAACTACTACCTAGTCAGAGTCACTGGTTAGTTTCAAGAGCTAACCCCCCTGCAACCCGGCTCCTTTCTTTCTAGCCTTCTCTGGCCAAAAAAATAAAAATAAAATAGTAATTCCACAACAAACTAGGAGAGAAGATGTCATTTTCATGTGTTTCCACTTCAGTCCCTAGGGAAAACAAACCACAGTTACTAACAGGGGTTGCATTTCTAACTGTGAGGCCATGTCTACATCTAAAGTTTTGCAGCGCTGGTTGTTACAGCTGTATTAGTACAGCTGTATAGGGCCAGCGCTGCAGAGTGGCCACACTTACAGCAACCAGCGCTGCAAGTGGTGTTAGATGTGGCCACACTGCAGCGCTGTTGGGCGGCTTCAAGGGGGGTTCCGGGAACGCGAGAGCAAACCGGGAAAGGAGACCCGCTTCGCCGCGGTTTGCTCTCTCGTTCCCGGAGCCACCCAGCAAACCGCAGGGAAGGAGACCGGCTTGCTCTGGGCTCCGGGAACGAGAGAGCAAACCGGGAAAGGAGACCCGCTTCGCCGCGGTTTGCTCTCGCGTTCCCGGAGCCACCCAGCAAACCGCAGGGAAGGAGACCTGCTTGCTCGGGGCTCCGGGAACGAGAGAGCAAACCGGGAAAGGAGACCCGCTTCGCCGCGGTTTGCTCTCGCGTTCCCGGAGCCACCCAGCAAACCGCAGGGAAGGAGACCTGCTTGCTCTGGGCTCCGGGAACGAGAGAGCAAACCGGGAAAGGAGACCCGCTTCGCCGCGGTTTGCTCTCTCGTTCCCGGAGCCACCCAGCAAACCGCAGGGAAGGAGACCTGCTTGCTCTGGGCTCCGGGAACGAGAGAGCAAACCGGGAAAGGAGACCAGCTTGATTACCAGAGGCTTCCTCCTTCCACGGAGGTCAAGAAAAGCGCTGGTAAGTGTCTACATTGGATTACCAGCGCTGGATCACCAGCGCTGGATCCTCTACACCCGAGACAAAACGGGAGTACGGCCAGCGCTGCAAACAGGGAGTTGCAGCGCTGGTGGTGCCCTGCAGATGTGTACACCTTCAAAGTTGCAGCGCTGTAACTCCCTCACCAGCGCTGCAACTTTCTGATGTAGACAAGCCCTGAATCCTGCCCCACTAAAGCTAAAATTCACCATTTCTTGGAGATCAGATTTTAGCAGCAGATCACCTGAGATGATGCGTGAATGACTGCATTTTATTACAACAGGTAGCAAACTTCATTAATATAGCAGGCAGAGGGCCAGATTCTCAGCCGGTATAAGCTGGCATAGCTCCATTGGCTGTTATAGAGCTATGCTGATTTATACCAGCTGAGATTCTTCCTCAAAGTTTCTTCCAAAAATCCAGTGCAACTCTGGGACTCTAAAGCTCTTTGGAAAAGGCATGCCACATAGGCATAGCAAAGTAATTGCTTTACAGACTCTAAACCAATTTTTCAGTTGGTAAGAAGTAAAACTTCCATGCATGGCTTTCATACAGTTGGGCTTTGTTTTTCTTGGAAACCTGGAAATAATGGGATAATATTTGTACTTTTCATATCCTCAGACACCTGTTATATTCCACAGCTGAGTGTAAAAGTTTTTGGCTCCCTAAGCCAGCAGTGAACATATTCCTATTTACCAGATGTAGGCGTTGTTACTTTACAGTCATTTTGAAGCTTACTGGGTTCTTAGAATTTACACTTTTTAAAACAGTGGTTTAGATTCCTTGATACACTGAAATGAAAGACACCAGAAGGACCTGACTGATAATTGAAAGGGAAACTCGTGTCACTATTTCAAGATGCAACAGCAATTTTGTAGAGTGAACATCCAGGTCTGGTCCTCTAAGTATATCACATTTCAAGATTCCAAATAATCTCTCTGAACCTTTATTTTTCTTCTCCCACTGTCCCCTGCTTTTTAAAGATTTTTTTTGCTCCAGTGTCTTAGGGGCCCTGGAAAGACCTCCAGTAAAATATTTGGGGCTTTTGTGAGAAGTTTGGCATCTGAGACTCTTTGGTGGAGACTTTACTTTTGTTCTTTTTTGTTTCCCTTAATCTAAAATTACTTTAATTTTAGACTGAAACTATGGAATTACTGTGTAGTCACTATTGCCAACTCTTGTGATGTTATCTTGCATCTCGTGATAGTTGGCGTGGAAGCACCAGACTCTCATTAAAAAATAAATTGCCAGGTCCATTGACTGGGGAGAACAGCTTGAAAAATGTGACCCCGAGTGGCTCAAAGCCATAAGGCAAATACAAAGAACTCCAAATGAGTTATTTTAAAGCCAGTCTCATGGTTTTTCAGAGCCTGACTCATTTTCTAAACCTTTAAACAGCCTCCATTATCCACCCTTGTGAATTCTTGCCCTCAGCTGTGTACAATGAGATCCTAAATCCCTCACTCCCCACAGGACCAAGGGGAAATCCTACTCCTCCATGGACCAAATTCAAGAGCAATTGTAGAGGCAAACCCTACCACAGCTTCACTCAATCCAATGGAGAGGCAGTTTAAGGGATTTTGGAGGCCTACAGTGCTGGCTCCAAGCACTAGCACATGTGTGGCTTTACTAACTATGGGACCAAGTGGACAGTAAGATGATTTTCAAGACCCTATTCAGGAATGGTACCGGTCACTATAGTAACATCACCCCCACTTTAGAGTCAATCTCTTCCCTATGCTTAATCTATAGTTGGGTCTTTCAACATAGAAAAAAGAAGAGCTTGTATCGAAGCTCCAGGAAGGGAGTATGGGGTAGGAGAGGCTGTGCTGTGAACAGAACTGTTTTAGTATAATATTTTTCCTTGTGTAGTAATAAATGTTCATTAGTGAAGCAAACCTGCATAAGCAAGTCAGCCTGTGGCAAAGGAGTCAGCCCATGGCAAAGGAGTAATCCATTTAAGTTGGGTGGTTTCCATGAAGCAATAGAGTAACGTTGGGCTTCCCCTCTGGCAGTCCTTGCAAGAATCTAGGTCATGTAATAAGTAAAACAAGTTTGTGAGCCTCAGACAATAGGCCACCTTGCAAATAACTTGTGCATGCAAAACTCAGGAGAGGTAGAAATAACTGCAGTCGAGAAGCCTCACTGTGCAAAGGGGAAATTGTACCCACTCTCCAAGGGGCATCCTTTTCTGGTCAACATACACTGGACAGTGCTAATTGTGGGCAGCATAGGAAGGTATCCATCCCAGTTTTAGCTAGATTATTAGCTGTATTGTGGGAGCACCTTGGAGCCCCAGTCATGGATCAGGGCCCTCACTATACATTGCACGATATACACATAGAAAAATGGTTCCTGTCCACCAAAAGTTTTCAATCTAAGTAGCTTATGTAATTTAAGCTACTTAGCTCCCCAAACATGTTAGGCCTATTCAAAGCTAGTTACTGTCCCAATGCTTAGGGTTCGTCTACAGTACGGGGGAAAATCGATCTCAGATATGCAACTTCAGCGATGTGAATAAAGTAGCTGAAGTTGAAGTATCTAAGATCGAATTACTCACTGTCCTCATGGCGCGGGATCGATGTCCGCGGCTCCCCATGTCGACTCCGCAACTCTGTTCGGGTTGGAGGAGTTCCGGAATCGATATAAGCGTGTTCGGGGATCGATATATCGCGTCTAGATGAGACTCCATATATCGATCCCCGAGCAATCGATTGCTACCCGCCGATACGGCAGGTAGTGAAGACATAGCCTTATTTGTTTCCCTTACTATAGGCATGTGTTTCAACACTCTCTTGTGTTGCAAAACCATTATGCACTGAATTACCTCTGAATGGGTGTAAGGCTGCAGACTGGATACAATAGAATCATGTGCAGAGTCACACCACTCTCAAATCATTTCTAGAATGCTCAGTGTACTGTTCCTGAAAGTAGGTTGGCTTCCATCTCCCCAAGTAGTTTGCAAGTGTATTTAATACAAAGTAATTGCACAGGTTTGTACCAGATATCAGACAGCTGCTATGGAAGCTTCCCAGACTACTGCAGTACTGCCAGTCTGTGTCTGTCCTGACCCAAAATAGCCCTTACTCCTTAGCTGAGACTATTAAACCAACCTCGTGGTTGTGTGTTGTGGACAAGTGGGAACTAAGAGGCATTCTCCAGACTCTTTCATTTGTTACCTGAAGTAGGGGTTGACTTGCCCTCTCCAGAGGTGAAAGGTTAAGGCACTAGCTCATTGTGCTAGCTAGATTCTGTCATTATTAGTTGGAATAAACTCTACAGTGTGAAGTAGTTTAAGCTGCTTAGGCCCCTGGAAAAGTTTTGCCTACTTTAAAACAGCAATGATCTGAGTTAGCATTCTTCTTCCCCTCTTAAGTAGCCATTGTTTATGTAGGGCTTAAACAAAAAATGTGCTTTTGTAGTTCCCCTCTTCCTAAAAGGAGACAAACCTCCTGTGGAACACTGTGTTAGAGAGGCAGTGGTAACCCACTTATAATGTAACTTGATCTCAGCAAAGTGTTATGTGAAAATCCCATGTGCAGTATTTGTTAGAGATCTATACGCAGCCATTTTTCTAACTTTCAACCCAACTCAGAGTAGCAGCTCAGTCTCTATGTTACAAGATGCTTCCTCCTAGCCATACATTAGGGGAAAAGGAAAGTCAAACTCCTCAAGTCCCCTTCTTATCCCCATTATGACTCCAGAGGCCCTCCACCCCTACTGGGCTGCAAATGAAGGGGGCCTCAAGCCAGTCCATCCTCCATTCTCCAAAGCAGCTTTATCATCTTATAGGGACTAGCCAGCTGTTGTTGCATGCTAAATGCCCCCTACCCCCACATAAGATGTAGCTACTACCTACTTGAGGAAATAGGACCCTTCATCTGCCCCTGAGTTATCAGCTGCTTCAACACCATTTCAGCTACAGAGCACTCTAGCCTCACTTAACCCCCACAACACAATTACTGTGACATACTCCTCTCTCTCTCTACTACTTCTCAGGAAGAGGAGTAATAGCCATATATATAGACTCAGAACCCTCCCTTAGCAACCACAGGTGTGTCTGCATTTTACTCAAGACCCAAGCTTGCTCCAGTCAGCTTTCGGATGAACATCAGCTGGTCTTACTCATCAGCCAGGCAAGACAATTAAAGTGAGAGATTTCTCTTGCCCCTCCCTTCTTTGCCCTTCCCCTGAATATTGAACTCATTGTGTGCCCCAGGACACTGTGTGTCGTAGCAGAGGAGCATTTTTGCTCAGGCTACTCCAAGAAGGACACCATGAGGTGCTCCATCAGTTTCATGCAGAAATTCAGTGACAATTGTAAAGTCCCAGCATGTCACTCTATCGTTGATGCAGGTGAACTGTAAAGGAAGTAAATAAACAGCAGCTGTTCTCTGCTCCTTTAGAAACAAGGAGGCAGGAGGACAAGGAGATCAGAATTTGCCAAGTGGGAGCCAAAACATGGGATGCAGTGGGAAATTGAGGAGGAGGAGTAATTTAGGCCCCAATCCTGCTAGTTGTTCTACCTAGGCATACCCTAGAGAGGAAGAATAGTTATATGTTAAAGCACTGGGCTGAAACTCTGAACTTCTGGTGCATTTCCTGGCTCTGTTATAGGATTCCTGTGTGAGCATAGGCAAGTCACTCACACCCAGATCCACAAAGATATTTAGTCTCCTAACATCTGTTGAAATCAATGGATACTAGGAGACTAAATATCTCTATGGATATGGGTTTTAGAGCTGTATTTTCAAAGGTGTTTTGGCACCCAATGATGCCTATTTGCATCTTGTGATGCCTAAATACCTTTGAAAATCTGACCCTTAATCTCTTTCTGCCTCACTTTCCCATTTATAAAATGGGCATAATAATACTTCCTTTCCCTCACTCTTTCTTTGGCTGGTTGATTTAGATTGCAAGGTCCCCAGAACAAAGACAGTCTCTTACCACGCTTCTACAGGCCCAACAATACATATAACTGTGGTACAACTTGCAAGAGCAAGTCTTAGAGGGGTTTGTTTAGTTTTATTTGACTAAATAACAGTTTGGTTTGGATCACTTGATGGTATCATTTGAGGGGGGAGGGAAGTAGGTGAAGCCTTTATGAAAAATCTTTAAAATACTTCTGGTTAAGTATTTTAGTATATCAATTTATTGAGACATTTGGCATATTTTCTCTAGCAATTTCCCTCCCTAGACTTTAGGAATCCATTTTTTTTCCAAAGTATTCTATGCTTTAATTAATAGCTTTTATATTTTAGAGTAGCCAAAGGCAAACTGCTTTACCCAGAATACCCAGAAAAATGTATATATTGACACACCTTTAAGGCAGCTAACTTCTCCCCATATTAATATTGATATGAGCCTCATTAATTAGGCAGTCACAAAAGAAAGTCTTCTGATAGAATAAGTACATTGAAAGTTTTAGCTCACTTGGGATGAGTTCTGCCTGCAGTGAAGCTGCAAAGTTAAAGCTGTGAATTAACTCTGGATATAAACCCCCAAAGTGCCTGCATCCCTCAGGGCCAGTAGTTCCATTTGATCAGGTTGCAAAACAAATTAGCATTGCCTTCACCCTTGCTATGATGCTCTCTATTCTTTTAATTAATGTTTTATTGGACTCCCCTGCCCAGTTACTGTATGTGCTTATTTTACCACCCAACTTTATTCTGAGCTAGTCCCACCCAGTGTTTCTTGTGCCAGTTGGAACCTGTGCGAGTTGCTCCTCTCTTCCTTATACTAAAGCAAAGCATTTATTGCACGACATTGGTAGTTTGCTCTGCCCACTAGAGTCTTTCCCATCCATCTCACACTTAATTGCAAACTCTTCATTTGGGCAAAACACCCATTGACTACAGTGGAAGCAAAGACTTCAGAGGGAATTTTGCCTGTGTAAGACTGGGCTCTGTGCAAATACTGGTATGACCCACATCTTTTATAGGACTGCAGGTAGACAGTCCCTCTTATAAAGCCTTTGCTGGATTTCTTTCACAACTCCCGGAGCTGAGCAAGAGGTTCCATGCTGAAGTATCCCTCACACACCTCCCTAAAGCCTGCACAGTTAGCAGTTTCTGCAGTAAACCTTAAGATCCAGAGGTAGGGCAAGGAACTCAGGTCACTTAGGGTCTGGTTCTCCTATCACTAGGATAAGAAAATTCAAAATCAGGCCCTTACACTTTATTCTGTGACTGAAAAACATAGACCTTTAAAAGGTGTGACAAAGACCCAAATAAATGTCTATCTTTTTTCCTTAGTGTCCTATACTCATCACAATGGTCTCTGAGTGATAGTTCTGATTTGGTAGGGGGACTGAACCAGAGAGTAGTACATTGTTGCCACTGAACAAATAATAACAACTACTTCTGTCTCCAAGTGAAGTTGGTGATACAGTAAAGTCCAGATCAGGGCTGAAGTCACTGGTACAGAATAGGGACAGTGTGGTAAACCACTGCAGATGTCCAACTGCCCGAAGGAATATACAAAACAAGTTTCCACTCTGATATTTCACAAGCAAAAATGTTCACTTAAAAATCATAATAACCCAAAACTAAAGATGGGCCTGAGCAGCAATGTTTGGACTCAGATACTCTGTTTCCCAAAGTTTGAGGTTGGGGCACTGAGATTTGGGGTCCACTGTTATAGATAAGCCATTCTAGAGAGAGGATCAGCTGGGAAGGTCTGGATAAGAACTTTCCCAGTGTTCAGACGGGTATTTGGAATCAAGAGAACAAAATAAGGCCTAGATTCTACAGACATTTGTGCAAGAACTTCACAGCACATAAATCTTAGTAGGATCAGAGCCTTAATCAATATCTTTTTAAAACCATCTTCTGCTGATATAACAACTGTAACATGCAGCCACACTGGAGGTTCTTGAAAGACAACTGCTCAAGAAATTTTCCCTATGAATTTCACTAAAAGACTACGGAAAATGAGTAGATGACACCCCTGCCTAATTAAGCATTTCACAGTTGTTATTTCACAGAATGAGACATTTTTTACAGACACTGTTTGTAGTGAGGAAATGGAATTGTATTCTTCTGAAAATACTGGGGTGTATTTGCCTCTCTGTTAGGGACTGATGAGCCAGTTTGGGAAAAAAAATACGAACCTTTCTTCCTTCCTCCCAGTCTTCACCCTATTCTAGAGCTGAATCAGACCTTTAGTAAAGTTCTTGAAGCATTTGGATACCTTTTCTTCATTTCCAGTTATGCACCAAAACCAGCACCACTGGGAAATATGTTGACAGAGTCTGTTCTCATGAGATCTATAACCCCATTCTACAGACTCAAGTGAGTTGGATACTTCATATAGACAACTTAAATTTAGTTACACATGAGTGCCCAGTGTCTTCTCTAGAAAAGAAGCTGTTTAACCCATCAAACCAGCTTTCCAGTCCCAAACCATCCAAGTAACTCCCCAGTCCTGGAAACTTTTGCAGACAATCTGCCCGCTCTCACCAATAAGTTCAGTTCTCTCCTCTTCTTTATAAGGATCTCACACTGCACTCGTTTCAGCCCTAATGGTTAAAGTCTGGCAATGTTAGGAACAACTTTAGGGGCTTATAATGGAACTCATCAGCCTACCTCAGTAAAAGGAAGGGCTACCATCTCCACCTATAATATTTATCATTGCACTTTGGGGTATCACCATAAATTAAAACCAAACCACACTTGCCAAACGTGACAATGCTTGTTGTTCCACTTGCCCTACATTATGTTTTCAGGAGAGAGCACTGAGGTCCCAGTCCTGAGCGGAGAGTCTGAACACCCACAGCTCTCAGTGACTGGCCAAAGAGTGGGTGTTCAGCATTTTACAGCAGTAGGCCCAGAGACCACAGAATCTAAAGCCAGAATAAGACAAACAACTTTCCTCTATTGACTAATAGGCCGATCCTGCAAGCTGTGGCTTTCCTGAGCACAAGTGCTTGCAAGGATCACTGCCCTAATTCCTCCCCAAACTACATCTATCTGCATTTTATAGACATTTTACATTGAAAGTTAAAACTAAATAAATCACTAATTCCTATCGTATGATTATTTTTTGGTTACCTTTGAAAAAATCCTTTCCAGGTGCCTGACAAGATAAAAAATGAATAATAGTCAGAAAACTGGGTGGTGCTTGAGTTTCTCTGCAGTGTTACTAACCACAAGCTAATGATAAATGCCTCAGCTCTGCTACCTTGTGCATCTACATGTCTGTGGCTCTGCCTGGTGTATGCCTGTCCTTGCTTGCCCTCCCGTCTGGAAAGAAGGTGCAGTATTCCCAAAGCCCTAGGGCCAAGTTTTCACACGCATGAACGTGAAAAATGCACATGTCCTGCCCCCAGTGCACGCACGAATACCATGCATTTATTTATTTTGGAAACATATATAGTGCTTATCACTGTGGCAACTCTGGAAGGTGCTTTATACCAAAATTTTAAGCACCAATGATGTTAGCTCTCCGCAATGAGCCATATTACATAAAACCACATTGTGGGGATTGCCAGCAGTAACACCGATAAGCAAATCAAATGTATAAAAACAAAGCAGGCCAATAGCAATACAAACAGATCAACCAAAAAGCCAAATAAAATAGATATGCCTTTGCATCATACCCTCAAGATGGCCAAATCCAGCTCTGGCAAATTGTCAAGGGCAGTGAATTTCCAAAGCAGGAGCTCTCTGCTAAAGAGAGCCTTTCTGCTGGATATGGAATGTTCAAACACAAAGCAACAGCATAGCAGACTATTGTAACATAGCTGCAATGGGGAGCGAGGTGAGAGAAGGTGAGCCTGTTCCAGGCAGCTGAGGCTGTCTTGGGAGGCGTGCAGGGTTGGTTGATACAATTGGGTTGTGTGAGCCTATGTGTAGGTGCAAACAGCGTCTGAGACCAGGGGCAGTTCAGGCCTCATTGCCAGACAAAGCTTTGAAGATTGTCATCACTCACACCTTGAATTGCACCCAGAAGAAAGCAAGCACAAAGCTGTGCTCAGTATGTTATAAATTCCAAAGGCCCTGTTCCGCTCAGCTATATTCTGCAACTTCATCTGAAGCTTTTAGCTGAACTTCAAGGACAATAAACCGAAGTAGAGCACATTATGCTATTCTAGCCTGGTGCTGAAAAGGGTAATCGTGAACACTGGAAGGCCTGCATTACAGAGGATTTGACACAATCATAGATACTATGGGCTGTTACGACCTGTGAATGGAGAAGAGATGAACCCAATGCAGCGCAAGGCTGCAAACCATGTTGGTGAAAGGTGGCATGTACTATCAATAGATGGCACAGACAATCCATCCACCTGTTCTTCTAAATATATACCCCAACAAAGAGCATCACTTCCAGCTTTCCTGGGCTGAGATGCAGTTGGTTGCTCTGGAAAATGCCAGTTGCAGGTACAGTACTGAGGCTATGAACTCTGTGTTTGTTGATGAGGAGTCGCAGAGCTGTGTATCAGCAGCAAATGGCTCAGTTCCTTCTAGCCACTTTACACACCAATGAAAATGAAGGGTGAAAGGGGACTCCTGTGGGGTAATGCATGAGTAACTGCCTGGGTAACCGCTCAGCACCACGGATCTCTCCAAGAGGAAGGAGGGTCTCCACTGGTGTGTCAACAGTACATCAGGGTGTCAAAAATCACTGCAAGGGAGGACCCCCTGAAAATGAAATATGTATAATATGAACCCTATCTTCTCCCGAGTCACCCACTCCTACAAACTAATTAGTAAGACTGATCTATCAAAAGTACAGTCAGTCAAAAAGGTATGATGGTTGGAAAATGAGAAGTATTTCCCATGAAAAATTTGGAAAGAAACAAAACATTCACATTTTCTTTGCCTTTTATAATGGCATTTTCCAGTTATTTGATGACAAATCAAAAGGTGGAAAATGTTTGGTTCTTGGTTGGTTTCACTATTTGAAAATCAATTTTGTTTCTAGTGGTGTTTTTTTAAGGGGGGCTCGTTGAAAGATCAGAACATTTTGAATTTTTGTTTGACCACAAAGGCAATTTTTCATTTAAATTATTTAAACGGAAAAATTTCTACCAGCTCCAATATGAATAAAAGAAATGTAATTAACAAACAAGACTAATAGACTATCTGCTGGTCCTCACACTGATCATTTTGCTTTTATATAGCATCCCTTTCCCTCACCTTCAGCTCTTCCTTTCTTCAGGGCAGGGGTTGTGTCTTCCTCTATGTTTATGCAACACCCTGCAAGAGTTTTTGCTGCTGTAAATGACAAATAGTAAGAAGATTTAGAAAATTCAGCCCTGTACATTTTAGCATCTAGTTTACATATGGTTTCCCTTTCAGTTTTATAGACTGGCTCAAAAACTTACAGCAAATGTATAATTTCCAATCAAATTCCACAGAACTTTTCCATAGTGTTTAGCTGAAGGCCCTGAATATTTTAGCCCCATGTTTATGTAGTAAGACCTTCTTCTGGGTGAGTCTTCAAGACATAAGAATGCACAAGCCTGTGGAAACTGAACATAAAAACCCATGTGCTGTGGGATGGCAGAGGTTCCATTTGGACATCTCCAGCAAAAGCGAGGCTTAATCAAAGTTTAGCCAAACCCCTCTGGCCTAGAAATGGGGTTTGAAACCTCATGAGACCAGGGTTCCTAACAGGACTTCCTGATTCCAGCGTGGGTCAGTGTTATTGTGAGAATAGCTTTTGTTGCAATATTTTGGCACTTCTCCTTCTGGCTCCTGATAAACCTAGGAATTAGAGAAGTGCGCGAAAACGAAAATAATAGCAGCAAAACTCTGACCAGTACATCCATTAAAGAATATCAAAGCTTTTTAAAACTGGGCTAATGAATTAAGCCCCACGGCACCCCAGGGAGGTAGGCAATTATTGTTAGCACCATTTTATTACAGGTGAAGTTAGTAGTTAAGGTTGCCTGAAACTTCCCATAAATAAACTTAGCGTAAGTGACCTATCTAAGATTACAAGTCAGCCGGTGGCACAACCGGGAACTCTCAATCTCCTGTCCTGACTAGTGGGGCAGCTACATTTGTTTGAAAAACCTCAGAATCCCGGTAGGTGCTCCCCTCACTCACGCCTGCAATCACAAACTCTCTCTGTCTCTCAACCCTTCCCCACTCCCACTCAGCTTTTTGGATTTTCCTATTTGTTTATATGGACCTGTTCCTTGTGCTCTTCTATTCATTGCTAGGTGACAGGCATCACCCTGCATAGACATAAAACTTCTCTTTCGATTCTTTCCACTCTCTCGCTCTGGCCTTTCCTGTTATACTTTTTCCCCATTCAGCTCCTCCTAACACTCCACACATTCATTAAATATTTGCACTTAGGAAATGCAGCCTCCATACGTTTCTTTTTTTGTGGTCTCACTTAGATCTTACCAACAAACCTCACTAAATTATAGTCACTGTTGCTTAAATGCCCTCTCATCTTGATATGTTATTGCTTGATTTATTATTGATTCCACTAAGGGCCCAATCCAGCAGCCCTTGTTTTTGTGCGTGTAATTCCTACAGAAGGCCCTTGAAGTGTCCTAGTTTTTGGCCCTTGAAGTGTCCTAGTTTTGAAATTCCCTATAACTCTGATGATTCTTTATTATATTATCACCCTGCTGCTTGTTTTGCTCAGATGACATATGGCATGATACAGTCCTAATATCAGATTGCACTTTATTTTCCTCAGCAGAGATGAGGCCAAAGATGCAAAAGTGAGAACTGGATCCATATTCAAACTTTCCCAAAGTTCAGGAGTATTTTGGGGTATTGGGGTTTAGGATAGGTCTATTATAGAGATACTAATTAAATACACAATACAAATCTAGATCTGGTGTTATCTACAGCTTGGTAGTGTTTGTATCCAGTGTTTTGGTTTGGCTTCATCTCTGCTTTTTATCTGGGATTTTGAGCCACAATAATCCTAACTTTCTCCCTCCCTTGCCCCCATCTTGGCCGATTAGAACATTCCTTTACTTAAGGACACACTTCTACCTTTTCTGTTCTCTCAGATCTCTTGTGAACCAGTCTGCAACTTTCAGCCCCTATCGGTTTTCATTCACCCCATGGTTTGGTTAAAGTTATGATGTTGAAATCCCCTCTGTCCGCAGACACTGCTAGTTCCCTTATCTGGATTGTCATGGTTCTTGTGTTTTTATAAAAAAGCAACTTAGTGTATTGAGGGGTCATCTAGGTGCCAATCAAAGCAGCAAAGTCTCACAATGAAAGATGGGACCGAACCACACCACAAATGTTGGGGAGTTCAAATGTGTGACTGTCTTTAAGAATACAAATACTAATCAGGTGAGAACTGCTACTTTGGCAAAGTGTTTACTTTCTGTAAACTGTGCCACATAAAAATGAACTGCATTGCACAGTTCTCTCTCTGAATGTGTTCACTCAGGAAACATCCAGGGCCAGATCTTCAGCTGATATAAATCCACAAAGCTCCGTTGACTTCAACCGAGCTATACAGATTTACCCCATCTGGCCCATGATCTTGGCTGTGCTTATATATTACAGTTCTCTCCTTTTCGGGCCAATTATTAGACATCTGTTGGTCCAGCTTGCACATGCAGTTATAGTCTGTGAATCCCATCTGAGTTTTTGCATGAGAGAAACTTGTAGCCACCAAAAAGTAAGTGTGCAAATATATAGGAATGTAGTTCGAGGCATGCAAATGTGGAGGCTAAGTTTCAATTTCTTTGAATATGTGGCCCTTTGAGTCTTTATGCAAACTACCCACATCCAAAAACCACACACAGTCCCTCAAAACCCACACTCACAAAAACAGCTGTAAGAGAAAAAAGAACAATGAAACATATTGTAGAACAGCAATCAGTTAAACATCCCTCCACATTCCATACAGCAAGCACATGCTAGAAGTCAATCAGTTCATAGAGGATCATGGGGAAAACACCCACCCCCCTAAATTATCCAGACAATCCCACTTTCTTATATCTTAGACTGAGGATTTGGGAATTTCCTTCTTTAAAAACAAATGTTTAATTATTAAATGAAAAAATAAATTCATGTTTCCTGGTGTTTTTCATAATTCAGAAGTCGCAAAGGAAAAATAGTAACTGAAAGAGACTAGGCTCAATATTTTTAAAAACAGAAGCCTAAACGGAGTCTTATATTTAGGCACCTCTTTGAATGAAGTCAACGGGAGGTGTTGGGTGCTCAACACTTTTGAAAATCAGGAAGATGCCACAATATAGCTTCAGAAATCCAAAACTTAGGCTCCTATTATTTAAAAATCTTGGCCTAGAATTTTATTCTAATTGACTGGTTACTTAGAATATCTGTGCAACTAAGCCAAATGATTTGAAAGGCAGAACAAGTTCAAATGAATTGCATTATATTCACAAATAATCTATTTTCTAGCAAGATGACTGATTTCTTCACATAGTGGAATTCTTTAGGCCTCAGTTCAGCAAAAACTTATACCCATGAGTATCTTCGCATCGATGAGTACTCCCATTTACCTCAGTGGGACTACTTGTACCTAAAGATATTCACCTGCCTAGGTGTTTGCAAGATCAGGGCCTTGTCAGTTACTAACTATAGCCAACCTCAAAGACTCAGCTGTTTGTTTCTTGGTACTTTAAAATTCTCTGAACCAGGGCCACTCAGAGGATTCAGGAGGCCTGAGGCAAAGCAATTTTGGGGGCCCCTTCCATAAGAAAAAGTTGCAATACTCTAGAATACTATATTCTTGTGGGGGCCCCTGCAGGGCCCGGGGCCTGGGGCAAATTGCCCCACTTGCCGCCTCCCTCACCCCGAGCAGCCCTGCTCTGAACCACTTTGGTCTGCAAACATGATTGAATATCTCATGAGAACAGACCATCTTGCCTAATTTCCAGTATTCACATGGTTCTTTGGTACTAATCAGGATGGAATGTGGCAAGAACAGCCTTTCTCCTGCTATTGCAACCTCTTTTCTCTCTTCCAATTAGGCCAGAAATAGAAAGTACCAATGGGTTTATTCCTTGTTTATTTTATTTTAAATTTGTGAATGAACATCAGTGTTTATGAGAGTAAGAGATGGATAGCAATGGCAGGAA
This sequence comes from Gopherus flavomarginatus, assembly GCF_025201925.1. Lineage (NCBI taxonomy): Eukaryota > Metazoa > Chordata > Testudines > Testudinidae > Gopherus > Gopherus flavomarginatus. The sequence goes on along the minus strand of NC_066627.1, from coordinate 31,348,520 downwards.
CCAGGTATCGTGAGGGCAGAACCGGTCCGAGCTTCCTCCAATACAATGCTTCTCAGTACACACCTGCCCCACTCCCAGCATTTCCAGTTCTGTGGTCCCCTGCAAGCTCTGCCAATGGTTCATTGTGGTTATGAGCCTCACACGGGCAAATGCTTCCAGTCATGCCAAACAGCCTTTATAAAATGTACACCACAGGTAAGATTGTGACTAACAGACTCATTTCATTTGTGACCACAACAGAATACAGTGAAGGGAAAAGTGAGCACATTAACCTATTAAACCTCTCTTAAAATCCAGGAACACATTCTGGGCTCTGGCTCCAGTGCCACCAGAGGCACAGAGAGCATAAAAGTTGTGTAGCAAGCTCTTTGCCACTTGTTCCCAGGCAGAGGAAGCAGTCCTGGGCAGGCTGGGTGCAGCAAGGGAGAAGAGGCCTGACTGGAGCATACCGTACTCCGGTGGTCCCCAGCCATTAGTTAGGACTATTCCATCTGGTGTAACTTAACAACCTTTAAATTACTCTGGGCTCCTAGGTAGCCCTTATGCTGGGGACTGTTTTGGACCTCAGTCATTTCCAAGGTCAGGGGAGCTTAGAGCCACCTCTCCTTCCCCTGCACTAAGCACAGTTCAGCTGGACCCAGGGGATATATGGATATATCACACAAGTGTTAATTTAATCTCTAATTCCTGAGGATTCCCCCCAAAAGGATCATGGTTCTTAATTTTCACCAATTAGTGCATTTTCAGAAGGTATTTTAGCACTCTGGAAATATACTAAAATTGGACTCAACACTCTTAAAATACATCACACATTGACAGAGGGGGGTAAAATTAAGGTAAATTGTATTTTTTTTTCTTTTCCAAAATCAGTCCTCTTGATGAGTCCAGTAACCTGAGTCTTCAGTAAATTACAGGTGTTTAAACAGGCCGTGCTGAAAGGCAGACTGAGAGATAATTGGTGTTTTCTATTGCTCCAGGATCTTTGGTGCTGTTGCGACGCCTCCTTACCTTGTCTACAGGGTCTGAGGCTGATGCTCTTCTTTGTAGGACTGGGTCACCCTAAGCCTGTCAGACAGGTTCTGTAACTGAGCTGAGGCTGGTGATTATATGCCTGGATGGTAAGCTGAGGCTTGTTCAAAGGTTGCAGAGACAGCTCAAGATTAAGCATTTCAGTGCGTTCGTTTGTAGCCTCAGAGGGACTGATTCTGGTCTGGCTTACACCAGCCTAAATCAGGAGTCATCAAGGAGAGAGAGATCAGAAGGTGTCATATTTTAAGTTCCAGCTGTAAGTTCTTTAAGTTCTTACTGTACAAGTCCCATACAAATAAAATAAAATAAAAAGGCTTTGCAATGCATATTCCAGCTGCCTCTCCACCCCCCAAATAAAAAGCATTTAAAAGGTCTTGCCTCCCCTAGCAACTAGGCTCCACCAGAGGAGTTTGTCCATCTACTCCCCGCAGCTGCCTGCCTGTCTGTCAATCAACATACTCCGTAAATGGTCTCCCTTTTGGCACCCAGACTTTAACCTTCTAACTAGCCAGCGATGTGACACGTCTGTCAGGAGAGAACATGTCCCTTTCCTTCCAACTCCCTCCCCCACCTCCACTTTTTTTTTTATCTGTGCTTCACGAATCTAATTTCATCTTTCAAAACCTCTCCCAAAAGCCGAGCTGAAGCATGACAGGCGCGAGGGGCCTGATCCAAAACCCAATGAAGTCACTGGAAAGGCTCTTATTGACTTCAGTGGGCTTCGGGTCAGCTCCTGAATACCTAAAACATGCTAGTGCAGCAGTCCAAGATGGTGAACTGTAGAAGCAGAAGAGAGCCAGGGGGAGGCTGCAGAGTGAAGAGAAGTTTTAAGTGAAAGGAACCTGACTCTTGGGCTGCTTCTCCTGGCTGTTTAACGAGAACATTAATACCTTTTTTTTGAACCAAGGGCTGGGCGCAACAAAATATAAGGCTCTGCCTGAATTCCCAGTTGGGTTTTGTATACAGCAATGCAGATGATTCACTGTCTGGTTTTCACTTTGTTCCACTCTTTTGGCAGCCAGCAACGTCTAACAGTTGTAAAGTCTGACTCTCTTTTTCGTTCCCCTGAACCTTTTGTTCAGGTTATTTTTTGAGCACTGCCACAGGCTCCAGGGAATTTGACCTCCATTTTCGTTTTGTTTATTTAAATTCATTAGACTGACATGTTTTGAAATGTACCTGTGTGGTTTAAAGCATAAATGCTCAAAAGAGAGGCGTTTTGTTTGTTGGGTGGTTTGTGTTCAGGTCAGTTCTCAGCTCCAGTGATAGCAGTGCTTTTTCTCTGTGAAGTAATTCACGTGTCTTTCCAAGGAGGGGTTAAAAACAAATAAACAAACAAACAAACATCCCTTTTTGTTGGGTGCAATTTTTCATTCGCCCTGAGTTATGCCTGAAATTTTACCCCTGCAGTGAATTGCAAACAGAAGCACAAATCAAGAATGAATACAACATTATTCCCACAAAAACAGAGACCTGGTTTGAATATAAAGACCCAAGAAATCTGATACTTTTGTACATTGTGCAGTCCAAGCCTATGCCTGAGAGGAAGCATATCAGCTTGATCTGGTACCTAGGGCACTGCACTGCACTGCACTGGGGACCAGAGACCTGAGTTCAGTTCCCAGCATTGCCACTGACCTGCTGTGTGGTCTTTACCTTTCTTCCTGTGATTGTGTTGTCTGTCTAGATTGTAAGCTGTACAGGGCAGAGACCATTTCTCATTATGTGTTTGTACAGTACCTAAGACAAAGGTGCCCCGATCTTGTCTGGAGTGTATAGATGCTACTGCAATATAAACAATAACATGGTTTTGCATATTTTCATGTTATAGATATGTAGTAGCATGTACTTTCTTCCATATACTTTTTCTTTCAGCTTTTACAGCTATGAAAAATCTTCAATTATCAGATGATGCTATAAAAGTGCTAGGATCTCTTCTTGCTCCCACTGAAGGTAAAGCTCCCATTGACTTTAATGGGGGGCAGGATTGGTGGTTATGGAAACGAGGAACTGATGACACTGACTGGAACGAAGAATAATGTGGATTAGTTTGCACTTGTTTCTTCTGCACAGATCTTCCAATGCCAGATAATCTTTACTATTTGCTATTCTGTCAAGGAGGACAATACAGCTGACTTGTATAATGGTCACTGAACTAATTAGGGTGGTCAAAATACTGAAACTGAATTTCATGAACAAATTATAATTATTTTTTTTATTTTTAAATTGGAAAAAAAAATCATTTTTTCTTCCTTGGTTTTGATGGATCTTTTTCCCCTATCCACTTTCTCCCTTTTTCCCAATGAAAAGGAGGGGGGAGGGGAATTTTCCTTGCAAAAATTCTCCTAATCTCAGCCCCTGTTTCTTTCAGACCCTTGGCAGGCAATGGCCTAACATATTTTTTACCTTCTGTAATTTCTTTGGGGCCAACCTTATATTTATTTCATACTTGGTTAATGTAAATGTCTCCCAGTTTCAGAAGAAGAAAGTATTTTTTCTCATGATATCAGTGTGTTTGTGTGTGCCATCAAACTGAGGTCCCTTCTGCATTAAACCTGGGCAGAGGCTTGTTTCCCAGGCTTTTAGCACTGTCTCGGAGAATTCCTTAAGCACTGTCTGGGAATTGTTTTATGATATTTATTTAACCTACTCATTTCATATAAGGAGTTTTTTGAGACAACAAATCTTGTGTTTGTTTAAAGGACCAGGGACTGAACCCACAACCTCCAGAGCTAAAAGACTAAGTCCCTTAGCTGTCATGGGGTTATATCCTCTATGCATCAGGCACAGACGGGAACTTGTAACACAACAGTGGCTTGCACCTGCATTTTTCACCCACAAAATAAATGGTGTGAATCAACATATGTGCACCTCTAACCTGATTTCTGCTTTCAGTTGAATTGAGATCTAAAAAATGCAAACACAGGCAGCCCTGAGGGTGCTCTAAGTTTTGCCAGGGGCCAAAGTTGCCACTGGCTGCCCACAAGACTATGGCAGAAAGGTTGCTTAGATTTACTTTCCTCTCTAGGTTCTTTAAAAAGCACAGCATAGTCTGTCTGAAGATCTGGTCCGTGGTACTCACCATTTGCATATGCATGAATGATTTAATTGTCACAGCTCACAGCTCATGCATGAAGCAGGTTAACAAGAAAGTTCTTCGAGTCCTGTGCGAACCGGAACTGAGAGACTTCCCACAGCACTAGTCAGAACTAGGTTGAGACCACTAAAGTCGTTTCACTTCCTCTGAAGATGGAAAACATTAAGCAATCATTGGTATCTACTCATTTATTTTTTCGTTATGAACTGAAGTCAAGATTTGACTCTGTCTTGAAAGGTGAAAGACCATTGCCCTAACTCACGACAGTCTCACTCTTTTAATACTCGAACTTTACTATAGTCATTTATCTAGTGCAAAAGGGGTTGTAACAAGCTACCATTTGGATTGGGTAGCTGCCTGCACTCGGCAGTGGAAAATCAGCTTCCCTGTCTTGATTTCATATCTGATCACTGGTATAGCTTTCTACCTGAACTGATGCATGATTTCAACAGGATAGTGGGCTACCAGTCTGACAGGTGGGATACATGCATTTATTATCTCCAGAGTTTCTTACCGTCCTGGCACTGTAAGGAATATTTTCACTTTGAGAGCTATCTTCTCCTACCACAACTGTGAGTCAGTCCAGACAAATTCATCCCTGCAGTGACTCCATTGGTTTCAGTGGCACCATACTAAGGATAGATTTGGTTCTTTGTATTTTGTGACTTGAGTAAAATCTCTGTGAGCTGGTTAGTTTCCAGATTAACTCATATCTATGTTTATTTAAGTCAAACATAGTAGCTTGAAGATTGAGGTGCATTAAAGTTGACCCATACTTCCTGCTTCTTTGAAAAAACACTATCAGATATTGGCTAATTATTAAAATGTTGTGTCAGGCTCTGGTTTTCAAAGTGGCTCATGTAAGTCCATTTTCAGTCCATTGACACATTGGACCTGTAATTGAATTACTAGCACCAAAGACAGCAGCAGGAATAGGACCCACTCAGTTCTTAAGCTATTTAAATGCTGCACTATTTAATCTAATGGTCTCTTCTGGTCTTAAAATGTATGACTCTATGAGTGGTTCCTTGCACCTCCTTTTGAAGTAGGAATCCTTAAGCTCACACTGAGCCCTTTACATCTGGAGATCACTTTCTCGCAGAGCAGGTGTCATCTCACAGACAAAGAAATACATTTTAAAACTAGTCTTTTTAAAGATCAGTGAAATAACAGACTAGGACAGGGCAGCCACAAACTCAACTCAGTTAAGGAGCTAAAAATGTTGTATTTGTCCCAAGCAGAAACTTCTCCTCATCTTATTGACAAAATAATTTCTACTCCTTTCCTGTCTGCTATGGGGACACAAACACTGCATTTATGCATAACGTTGTCAAATTTAAGTTAATAGATTAATAGATTTTAAGGACATTATCATGACCTAGTCTAGGGCAGAAAACCACACCCAATAATTTCTGCATCAAGCCCATAGCTTCAGTTGGAGTGATAGCATAACGTAAGAACAGCCACACCAGGTCAGACCAAAGGTCCATCTAGCCCAGTATCCATCTACTGACAGTGGTCAATACCAGGTGCCCCAAAGGGAGTGAACCTAACAGGCAATGATCAAGTGATCTCTCTCCTGCCATCTATCTCCATCCTCTGACAAACAGAGGCTAGGGACACCATTCCTTACTCTTCGTGGCTAATAGCCATTTATGGACTTAACTACCATGAATTTATCCAGTTCTCTTTTAAACTCTGTTATAGTCCTAGCCTTCACAACCTCCTCAGGTAAGGAGTTCCACAAGTTGACTGTGAGCTGCGTGAAGAAGAACTACCTTTTATTTATTTTAAACCTACTGTCTATTAATTTCATTTGGTGACCCCTAGTTCTTGTATTATGGGAATAAGTAAACAACTTTTCCTTATCCACTTTCTCCACATCACTCATGATTTCATATCCCCCCTTAGTCTCCTCTTTTCCAAGCTGAAGAGTCCTAGCCTATTTAATCTTTCCTCATATGGGACCCTCTCCAAACCACTAATCATTTTAGTTGCACTTCTCTGAACCTTTTCTAGTGCCAGTATATCTTTTTTTGAGGTGAGGAGACCACAACTGTATGCAGTATTTGAGATGTGGGCGTACCATGGATTTATATAAGGGCAATAATATATTCTCAGTCTTATTCTCTATCCCCTTTTTAATGATTCCTAACATCCTACCTCTGCACACTGCGTGGCCATCTTCAGAGAACTTCAGCATCTCTTTTTGAAAGATGTCCAATCCTGAATTAAAGACGGCAAGTGATGGAGAATCTATCATGTCTCTAGGTAAGTTGCTTCAATAGTTAATTAACCTCACTGTTAGTTTGAGTATTATTTCTGTTTGAATTTGTCTAGCTTCAGTATTATTATGATCATACTTTTATTATTCTTTTGGGCCTAGCTTGTCAAAAATGTGTGACCACAAAGGTGCATGACCTATTACCACAATTGCACATGCATATGCAATAATTGTACATGCATAAAAACAAATATAGTGTCTTCCTAAAATATCTGGTTCCTTGATAACACTCTGGGAATGACCAAAGCTGCATTAGTAAGCTTAATGCTCCAGAAAGCAAAATTATTAACACTTGAAAACATGCAATTGTGCTGGAAAATTATTGTTGTCTCTTTGAAAAGTTTTGGGATAATGACAGAATAAGGCCGATAGTTTGCCCCTTTCCCTCACAGTGAATGGCTAAATAAATACAAAGAAATAAAATCAAAAGTTTTAAAGACGTATCGATACTCAAACACTATGCTACAAGGCAGGTAAGTGCAAATTTTACTGAGATTTAATACTGGATGTGGAGTTAGTCAGAAGAAGGCATGAATTGCTAAAGAGAGCAGCCCCCACTCTAGCTTACTAATTAATCAGGCACAAAAAGCTCATCAAGGAATGGCCCAATGGGGAGAGCCAGATTGAGAAAAGGTTATCCTGAAGGTTAAAGACACAGGGCTTTAAAAAATTAAATAACAAGAGAAAAGCCCACACCGTCCTACATAGATATAACATTAAAGGGCTGACTTAAACTAACAGAAGTCAGAAAACTCAAGATTGACACTGTCTTTAAATCATCCTGGTGTAGAAAACTAAAGTATAATGGCTGTTGTTGAGCATTGTCAGTTTTACCTTTCAATTTTCTGCCCTTTGTTGATAAGGGGTTGAAGCTGTAATGGTATTTAAGCTAGTTGTATCTTTATTTTCCTTCATGGCTGTTGCCTTATAGTATAAGGGTATGTCTAAACTAGATTGATCCAGCTGGTATCGATTTATCGCATCTAGTCTAGATGCGATCAATTGACCCGCAAGCGCTCTTCCGTCGACTCCTGTACTCAAGCGCCATGAGAGGTGCAGGCAGAGTCGACGGGGGAGCAGCAGCAGTCCACTCACCGTGGTGAAGACACCACATTACGTCGATCTAAGTACATCGACTTCAGCTACGTTATTCACGTAGCTGAAGTCGCGTAACTTAGATCAATCCCTCCTCCTCCCCCCAGTGTAGACCAGGGCTTAGACACTAGATGCCAGCTTTTCAAAAGAACTCACCTCTTATTTGGGCACCAGAATAAGTGGTCTGATTTTCAAAAGTGCTTAGCATGTTGAATGCATGTTGGGTGCTGTGAGCTCTTTTGGAGCACAGAGGCAGAAAGTGTTACAATGGGAGTGTCTGGGTCCTAAGTACTTTTGCCAATCTGGTTATTGGAAAATGTGGCCCGACATACATAAATGAGATAGTTTTGTGAAATGCCAGTTAGTTACTTGCAAAACTCCTCTTGGGTAAAAAAAAAAAAAAAAAAAAAAAAAAAAAAAAAAAAAAAAAAAAAGGCATGTGAATTGGCCAAATGTTTTAGGCCTCTAACTGGGCTAAAATTATTGTGGATAATGTTTGTTATTTTGTGTCCCACAAGATGATACCATTTCAGTCTATTACTACAGCTACATTGTCATTAGCTGTCTAGAGTGGATGTGCATCACTTCCCTCTGCTGGTTGGAATTAGAACTACACAACTGTATGCCATAGGACCTGTACAACTAAGAGTTAATTGTGATTCTCCTTTAGTTCAAATACTTTGGAAGCATGTGGATCTGAGGTCCGTCCTCACTGATGTTGTGAAATTCTGAGTGGCCATGGGTATTCATGAGGGTGACAACCATGAAAAACTAGGTAGAGGTGGATTTGTTAGAGTATCTTTCTGTATATATTCACATTACTAAGAGTACATCTAGACTGCATGGTTGGCCTGGATCAGCTGACTTATAGGCTCACAGGGCTTGGGCTGTGAGACTAGAGATTGCAGTGTAGACATTTGGGTTCAGGCTGAAACCCTGGACTTAGAGACCCCAAGAAAGGGAAGGGTCTCAGAGCCTGGGCTTCAGCCTGAGCCCATACATCCACACTGCAATTTTTAGCCCCCAAGCCCAAGCCCTGCATGCCTGAGTCAATTGATCTGGGTGCTGAGACTCGGTACCATGGGCTTTTACTGCAGTGTAGATGTGCCTTAAGTAGAAATAGTTTTTAAAAGCATGCATTTCCATGTCAATAATGAGCATTCTCTTGCAATGAGAGTACAAAGATACCATAACATGCACAGCTCTCCAAGAATGAGAAGCCTGGGGACATTCAAGGATTTAGCTGGTGGTGTTGGAATAAGAGCTTTCTGTATCTGAGTTACCTGGTGATAACATGCCCTTTATCAGGCCCTCTCAGAGGTCCAGAAAGGCCAGAGCCACTTCCAGCTTTTGAGGCCCCAAAGAATAATAATAATAATAATAAATGACAACATATGAAAACAAAATAAGGCTCCAAAATAAGGCACTAAAATGTAACAATTCTCTGCCTTTGAACACGCACTTGATCCAGCACCAGCCATAAGTAGAGGTTTGTTTATATAATCAGATGATATGAGAGGACACGTTCATCACAGTCTAATCTTGTGTCATCAGAACCAAGATATTTTAATTAATATTTATGAACGTTTGTAACTCTTTAATATGACAAAATCTATATCAGTTAACAAAAAAATTATGTCTTTTACCAAATCACATCTCTTATTTGCTTACATTTGTAGCTCTGAGCTGAGAGAGTGTGTCACTTTTTGGTCTGATAGGGATGTGCAAAAAAACAAGTTGCGAAACTTATCAAATGCCAAAAAATTAACAAGCGTCTAAATTTGAGGCCCCCTTTGAGCTTGAGGCCCAGGCCAAATGACCGTCCTGGCCCTCCCTCTGATTGGCCCTGCCCTTTATTGTGAACTGGTAATAACAATGTGCATGTTACTTCTAAGCTATTAGTTCCAGCTTGACTCTGGCCAATAGTGATGCAAGATTGTTACCACCTAAGGGCTGTTTGAAATGAGCTGGCCCCCAAGCATCCCTAGTAGATTTGTCTTTACATCACCCAATACTCCGTGACAGCTGGTTCCCTTGTTGGCAGCCTCAGCAGTGGGGCCAAGGATTGATCTACCCTGCCATTCTTAGAGGTGGTCCCTCCAGACCAGGGCTGAAGCCCATCGATGGGCAATGTAGGGAAGCTAGCACTACAGTTGCCTGTACTATAGCTGTGCTATCAATTTGAAACCTTTCATGAGCCAGAAATCTGCTCAGAATTAACAAGCAATAATATGTAATGTGTAGTGTGGACTGATCTTTCTAAAAGCAAGTCACTAACCTCCCCACCCAAATCGGATTCTTTGTTTTAAAAAAGGTGTATTTTTTTACGCCACTGGGCAGGACAAGTTCCTTTGAACTCTCTGGGGTACCGTATCATGTCACTGTGTACTTAGAGAGATGTAATAAAACTGTTATGAATATCTGTCATCAGAAAGCATTGTGCCCAGGCATGTCAGATGATTTTCAGTCAACAGCACCTCACCCATTTTATTTTTCAAAATACTCAAAGAGATTACACCACATTAGAAGGAAGTGTGTTCTTGTGGGTAGGGCATTAAAGTGGGACTCTGGAGACCTGGGTTTAATTCCTGGCTCTGCCACAGACTTTGTATGTGAACTCAGGCATGTTACTTAGCCTCTCTGTGCCTCAAAAGTGAGAATAATAACAGTGCTTCCTTTCACCCATCCTTTGTCTGTCTTGTTAATTTAGATCAAAGGCTGCTCAGGGCAATCACTGTTCCTTATTATAGGTAGGCAATGCAGCTAGCACAATGGGATCCTGATCTCAGCAGAGTCTGCCAGGAGCTAATGTAATACAACTAATAATGATGATAATAGAATCATTGCCTGAGAAATGTCACTTTTTGCAGTCTAAACCTTTGGAGAGCTGCACCAGTAGGTAAAGCAACCACCTGTAACATTTAAGTATCTTAAGTATATTTGCTTGAAAACAAGTGTCATTTCTAATTTCTGGAAAAAAGAGAAGTGGACCCCAGTTATGACATAGGCTCAAGTCAGACAGGGAAAGGAGACTAGAAAGATGAAACCAAAGTATAAGGGGGCGGGGCTGGTAACAAAGGGGGATAGAATCATATCTTGAGTAAGTAGCACGACCCAGAGGTAAAAGACAGCAGTCTCTATGAGAGAGCTGGAGTAACACATGGGAGACATACCAATGAACGAGGAGAGTTCAAAGATGTTCTTAGAGTGCTGAAATGCTAGTGCTTTCACATTCTGAGGGTAAAGTACAGGGCCTTTACAGCCTTGAACTTTGATACTCACTCTACACTCCCTTGAGGGAGGCTGCTTCCCTCCCTGTTATTCCAGTCCTAACTGAGGGTATGACTATACTAGAGAGCTTACAGTAAACTCTGTAAACTCTCTAGTGTCACTGCTCTAAGCTAATGGGAGAGAGATGTCCACGCCGGCGCAGAAGCAAGCATCAGTTATGTGGCTAACTTATGTGCGACATAACTTATGTCGACTTTAGCTGAAGGCTAGCCATAGCCCAGGGGTAGGCAACCTATGGCACGTGTGCCAAAAGTGGCATGAGAGCTGATTTTCAGGGGCACTCACACTGCCCGGGTCCTGGCCACCAGTCCGGGGGGCTCTGCATTTTAATTTAATTTTAAATGAAGCTTCTTAAACATTTTAAAAACCTTATTTACTTTACATACAGCAACAGTTTAGTTATATATTATAGACTTATAGAAAGAGACCTTCTAAAAACATTAAAATGTATTACTGGCACATGAAACCTTAAATTAGAATGAATAAATGAAGACTCGGCACAGCACTTCTGAAAGGTTGCTGACCCCTGCCATAGCCTAAGCCTCTCTTGATCAGAAATTGGCCCCCATGCCAAGTTGAGTGGGGGCTTTGTGTTGCAGAAGGGAGACCAAAGCCCATACGCACCCTTCCATTTCTGCTAATGGAGGGAGAGGAGGGAGCTAAGCCTGAGGCGACTGGGCTTGGAAGAGGAACAGCGCTGTTTCTAAGCAATGACCGTTGTCCTCCTTATATTCCAGTGAAAGCCCCTCCATGTGAGGAGCTCTTCATAGGAGGCACAGAAAGTTTGGGTTTGGGGATATGGGGATGGAGCAGGCTCTGGTGCCTGGGCAGATGAACAGCTGCATCCCATGGCTTGTTCCTCTCCAGAGCTGGAGGCTATCTGAACAGCTAGCCAAGTGGAAGGGAATGCTGCTCCTTGCAGTAGTCACTGACTTCAAGGGGAGTTAAATTGCTCAGTAGGGACTCAGCTTCTGCACGATCAGGCACCATGATAATAAAAGACACGACTGAAGGCTTTTATTTCCCTCTCCATTATATAATATAGTACAGGAATATTTGTGCCCTCAGTTATATGCAAAATGCTCATTAGTATGACTTGGACGGATGGACATATAAGGCCCTATCCACAATAGCCAAGTGTAATAGAGGTTGCTAATGTTGGTTATGGCCAAACAGGTTAGAACCACCTATGTCAGACCAAACCATTATAACCCAGCGGGAAAAATGTTTTAGTCCAGGCTGGGCTAATAACTATGATTGCACATGTGCAGATGCTCTTAGTTAGATTGCCCACACACAGCTGCCTGAGTCACCCATGCAATCATGGTAATTTTATGTATAAAGTAGGTGCAGAGTTGTTTACATAGGCCCCGACCCTGCAAACATTCTACCTGTGTTCAGTTTAGTCCTATTGAATGTTATGGGAGCACTCACTCTGGCCATTAGACATGTGAGTGCATGTTTGCGAGATGGACACCATGTTTTTGAAAGCACAGTCAAGCACCAAACTGTTTTGAAATTCTGAGCCACAGCAGGCCCAACCTAACATTTTCTACAACACCAGCCCAGCTCCTGGGCAACCCTACAATAACAAACACATGGGCTCAGCCCAGAACCCAGAAACCAAAAAACAACATCTCAAAAACAAAAAAGCGGTCAGTTGCATTGAAGAACCAATCAGTTTCAGTTTTAAAACTTCAACAGATTATCTACAAAGAGGATGATGGTGATTCATTATAAATAACTTGACAATGGACAGACTTCAAAGGTTTTAATCTATTATTTTAAATGAGTTTGATCTATCATCTTTAAATCTATCATATTTTCCCTTGCTCAAAGATGGAATAAATCATACTACACTGGCTTTTCTGAATCTTCTAACACTCAGCATATCAAATGCAACAGGGCTTTCCTTCTGGAACTGTGGCAAACACTGAAAAGGAGGAATTAGTCTCTTTCTTTCTTCTTCTCACCAAATGATCTGGTTAATTGATTTTTTTTAAAACTTGGCACTTACTCTCTGTCATTAACTCTCCACAAATAAGCCTGGCATTGTGTCATTTTGAAACCGCTTTTGCACGCTGAACTCCAGCCTTCGTGTATAAAGCATGTTAAAGGATCAAGGTGGATGTATTGAGAAGTAGGGCTTAGTTGGTGGGACAAAGTCTGCAAATTGACTGTGTGGAAGGGATAAGAAGCAGAATAAGTTGTGTGGAAGAGATAGAGAATGCAAGGAGAGGAGGAGGAAATGCACAGTAGGTGCTGCTTATTAATAGTCTCTTGTGCAAAAACATTCCCTGTGGGGAAAAGGCAGAGTAAATACAGTTTCTGCAACAGAAATAAAATACAGTTTAATACAGAGGAGTAAAAGCACAGGGAAGAAGATTCTGTTTTAAATTAATTGATTTGACTTATTAGCCATAGAAGTTAAGCAGTGTTTTTCAAACTACACAATTAGAAATTCTTGCATTTTCTCAACAGGGTATAAAAATATTTCCCTGCCTCCCACATACAAAAATCACTAGTGATTTTCAGACAAAAGATATTAAGATATGTTGCTCTCAACAGGAGTATATAATTCTTGAAACTATAACATTGCAATTGAGCTCCATAGAATGCATGAATATACCACTCCTCTCTACTGGATGGAATCAGAGCTGGTCATCTGCAGCTCACAGGCCCCTTATTGCTAATAGCTACTGGAGATGGTCCATTAGTCTACGTGGTGAGTCCTTTTGGAGAAGGAGGGTCTAAGTTCTACCTGCACTGTCTTTGTGAAGTTCTGAGTGACCCTGGTATGCCTAGACTAGTGACACCTGAGAAGTTCATATGTAGCCAAGAGTGTGTAAGAGCATTACAATGAAATCTGAAAAGTCAGCTGGTCAACATTTCTTTAAGCAAAGTAGCAGGAGTGGGATCAAAGAAAATGAAGGTGCTAGCCAGCTGCTGCTAGTGACGCAAGGAGAAGTGTCTCATTGGCCATTCAGAAGCTTTGAAACTTCGTAGCCAAGTTCTTTGAAATTAAGGCTGAGCAGAAACGATGATCTGAATAGGGATGGGAGTCAAATTCTGATAATCATCTTCAGGCAACTACATGAACACCAGATGACCACACCCTGCTGCCAGTGGGTAACTAGGAGTGTTGATACCAATGTGTCATGTAAGAGCATCCAGAAAGACACTGCTGGACCTTCACAGGCTCTTTCAGACTGCAGGAAGATGGACCAGTGGAGCCAGCATTATAGGTAGGAGGCAGAATGCCTGTTCTGTGTGTCTGGGGAAGGTACAACATTCACAATGCTAGTTTCTAGCTTAGCCTCCTGTCTTCGTGGATCCCAGTGGATGACTGCTGCCCATTCTCTTCCCTTTCCATGTTTGAATTATATTGGTTGTTAAGAATTCTTGATGCTCTGGATAAATGACCTCTGGTGCACTTGGATTTGGAGCATTCTAGCTTGCAGCCTAGTTGAACGTTAGAGGTGGACAGGGGCATCAGGACATCTGGGCCCTGCATTTTACATTAAAATAGGTAAGAGCACACTGAAGACTCCTGATCTGCAGTTGTCACTCTTGGCCTTTAGACAGATGGGAGCTCCCTTGGGGGTTGGGTCTCAATCCTTTGCTCATCCAGGATAAAACCTTCCCACATCTAATTCCAAGACTATGAGGAATGTATTCTGTGCTCTACCAGTGAAGGAGGGGAGAGATCTGTGTCCTAGAGATGAGATTTGCAGGCATGTTCACAACTCAGATTCCCAATACTTCGTTTTTCTCAAGCAATAAAACTCAACGAGCAGTTCATTTCTATGTAATTACAGGTTGCCAGGAGCACAGCTATGAAGCACAAGGCTGAGGGCCCCAGTGACTCTAAGTAGCTGAGAAGTGCACTAATCTTCTTGCTATGTTCTGCTTGCTCTACTTATTGCCATTTTGAAATGGAGTTTGTCCATAAAACTCAGCCTTTTATTGGGCATTAGGTGCATGGCTGTGACATCACTGCAGCCAATGAGAATCCACATCCTGTTTGTTAGAACTCTGAATTCATTTGTAGCTGAATTTATTCTATGTTACAAATCTTTGTATCTGGAAAAAATAATGTTGCATTTCCTCCCCAAAATGCATTAGCAATATACAGTGCAGCCACAAGACGCTTGCTACTTACAAACTGGAAACTGATCTACGGGACTTGAGAATGTGTTTAAAACAAGATCAGCCTTGAACTTGAGTAGCCCAGGTATTACATTGAGCAGGAGTGAACCTTCTAGGACATGATGTGCAATGCACCATGATCTATGTCTGTCCAGTGACATGCTGAAGGAAAACAGCAACAATCCACAACATTTTAGGGGGCAAGGATAAATGATACCAGGCACATTCTCCAACACAGACTCCCATGTGATGCCTACAGTTAGCATGAGACATACCCCCCTAACTTGCAGGTATATAGATGGCTAACTGTGTGAGCAAATACCACCTGAGCACACAAGACTGCCAGTGCGAATGTCAAGGATGTGGGTTCAGGGACCTGTGAGAATTTGGCCCTACATGGACTGCTTTGAAAACTTAGCATCTTAGAAATTTGGCTCACGCAGCTCTACAAGTGACCTTATGGGAAGGTAAGCAAAGGTAGGCTAGACCCTCTGCTGGGGTTTGGCCTTAGGAGGACCAACACAATGCGGGCACCAGCACCAGGCACCCTCTCTGCTGCCAGGGTAGGGAGTGTGGCTGGGCAAAGAGGTCAAGGTTAGCGCTTCCTTAAGTCCTGCTGAACCCTGCATCTGAATACCAGCCTTTGGGCCCAATATTGTGTCCCCAGGCTCTCCCTGGGTGGGGCAGCTGCACACCATCTGCAGTGCAGACTTGTGTCTAAATGCTGCTTCTGTCCCATGATTCCTTCTCCTCCTTATTATTACTGTTATTAAAGTGCAGACAAGGCAGTCAGTGCTGGACAAATACCAAGGCAGTCCCTGCACTGGAGAGCTTACAACTGAGAAGTCAGACACACAAAGACAAAAGGCACCAGGATACCCAGAACAAGGAGTCACTTTGGATTTTGATTAAGGCTGCGAGTCTGTCATGGAGGTCACGGAAATCATGGATTCCATGACTTGCCAGGACCTCTGTGACTTCTGCAGTGGCTGGTGTGACTGACCCCAAGGTCACCCGAGCAGTTGAGGCTGCTGTTGGGGTAGTATCGGGTCACCGTGCCACCCCCCCACAGCAGCAGTGACAGTCTCAGGCCATGTGCCCCCCCCCGAACCAGAAGTGGTCCTAGGCCGTATGCCCCCTGCCCCAGAGCACCCATGGTGTCTCTGAAGCCCCTCCTTGAGATCACCCAAGATTTAGTCAGGGGTATATAGTACAAGTCATGGACAGGTCACGGCCTGTGAATTTTTGTTTACTGTCCATGATCTTTCCATGAGTTTTACTAAAAATACCCATGACCAAATCTTAGTCTTAATTTTGATCTATGTTGTCTATATCTATAGATACCTGTGTATATATTTTAAATCTAATTAAAACAGATTTAATCTGTTTATATGGAGATACATTTTAAATGTATTTTGTCATGCCACATAATGCCAAATAAACTTCATATCATGACATATGGTTAAAATCAATTGAAAATGTATGACACACACTGTATTGTATGTTGAAATATATATTTTCCCATGTGTATATTAATGTTTCTAGCTGATTTTGAATACACTAGTTTACTTGGCTACATTTAGCATAGGATAGATTCAAGCTTCTAGCTAGACTGTCATTCCTAGAGAATTGCATTTTCATCGGCTATCTATAGCTATAAAGAGCAAGAGTCTTTCTTTCCTCACAGAATTCACACTGACCACCTTCTTCATAGAAAAAGGAGCGCTCTTTGGAGATTATTGCAACAGTGCATATAATTGTAACCAGGGCTTAAATTCTCACCAAGTATTTCCTGGAGCCCCAGAGCTCAGGGCTTCATCCCTGTGGAGCACGCCGGGGTTTGGGGCTTTAGCCTTGCAGGAAGTGCTGAGCTCGGGGCTTCAGCCCCATAGGGTATGCTGGGGCTTCCGCAGGTTTGAAAATATTTACTGGAGCTCCACTTTCGATGGCTCCAGCTGAATTTAAGTCCTGATTGTAACTCTGTTTCCTGGGCACAATTGGCCAAAATGTGCCCATCTTCTGTACCATTCTATTGGTGATGTGGCTTCACTTGGACGGATTGAGGCAGAAAGGGGTCATCAAGGTTCACATATAGTGCACCACACCAAGACTAAAATGAGGTGACTTTTGTTTCCTCTTTATCCTGAAGACATTTTATAGGCAAGGAATGGGGCAGTAAAGATGGACCTCTCTAATATACACAAGGTGCAAGTTATACTGCTACTCTCCTCACTCAAGCTGCTTTTGCAAAGCACAGTTTGGAAACACATGACCCCACCAGCAGCCCTTACTCACCTACAGGCAAATCACCTTCCAGCACCTGACTAAAGTGGCAGGGCCAAGTACTGGCCAAGAGGGATGCCTGTTGGAGCCTCTTTGGACCAGCTGCATATGCAGGAGGGGAGAGAATGGTGCCTCTCCCCCTAGACCGCTCATGCCTTTCCCCTAGTACTTTCCATGGAGGGAACTCACTTGAGGGATCGTCTACACTTGGAAATTTACCAGAATAGCTATTCCAGAATAACACCCTGCGTGGACATTTCTATGCCACAATAAAGAGTGCCCACACAGGCAGTTATGCCAAACTAAGTATTCCAGAATAATAGCTGGAACAGCTATTTTGTTAAATGTCCAAGTGCAGATAAACCCTCAAAGCCAGGTTCGATACTTGGCACAGGATGCTCATCTCTTTTATTGTTCCCCTGCATCCAGCTCATTATTGCACAGAACTTCACCACTCTACCGCCCAGGGGCCACAGTAGCTGTAGAGGAGAAGGCTGGATTTATCCCTTTGTCAGTGAGGCTGCCTGAGTAAGGCTGCAGGGTTGGCCTCTCTGTTGGGGTTCCTGATTAAAGCACTGCAGAGTATAGTACCAGTCCTTCTGGGTGTTTTGCAAAAGGATCAAGGATATAGCTAGAGTTCGTGTCAGGGTGTGAAGGAGGAGGAGAAGCACAGAAGAAAAGAGAGCCGCTACTAGGAGCCAAATTTAGCTATCAAGTAAGTAAATGTACCTTCATGGAAAGCAATGGAGTTAGTGCAGATCATGTCCAAACTGAATTTGGTCCTAGCCATAGACTTTGTTAACTGCATCTTTTTACCTGCTATAGTGACAGGTAAAAATCCTGGACTGCACTTCAACATGTTGATGTGGTTTGTAGGTTAGTGCCCTCTCGTGAAGTACTAGCCACGTCATCCACTGCCTAGGCCAGTTCTGAATGGTGCCTTGTTGGTCTCATGTCAAATTATGCAGCTTCATTAGGGCAATCAAAAGAATGACTTGAGAACAAGAAACCCACTGCTTTCCCCACTGACCTCACGTTAGATATTTTAGACTGCAAGCTTCTCGCTGCTAGAGAGGGCGCATTTCTCTATGTTTCTACAGCATATAACACATTGCAAACACTATTGGAAATAACTAATTCAATAATAATTCCATCTCATTCAGGTCAGCTCGATATTGTTGATGTGTTCTCTAGTGCATGCAATACTTGGAGAAAAATTTGGGGTGTATTTAATATGCTCTGTGAAGAAGACTAAAGAGCAACAACTACAGTTTCCTTCTGATTGTGCTGGCCAAAGAAAATGCTTGTCTGTGTGTAAATATGAAACATGAGCCGCGGGAGATGAGCAGTATAGGGATGGATTCCTATAGCTCTTGAGGAAATTCACTTCCCCAAAGGGATTATCTCTGGCTGTAGGATAGCAGGTTTCAATGTTTGATTCTTGTTTATGTCTCTTCTTTAACCCATATCTCATTAGGATTTAAGTCTTAGACTTGATGTCCATGATATGTTACTTACAGGATTACTATAAGATCACCTGACAGCCTGACAGAAACTTGGCAAATTATTTGGCGCTTTTTCATTCTTGAGAGTTTAATTATTTTAATTTCAAAACAGGAAGCTTGGAAATTGTGTGGAGACTAAGGACTTGATCTTGCAATATTGAACTCAGTAGAAATTTTTGCCAAAGATTTTATCTGGTGCAGGATCTGGTCCTAAAAGGCATTAAAAGCCCTGTGCATGCACACACACTCATTTTTCTATCCTCTATAAAATAGGTCCAATTCTGATCACAATTACACAAGTGTAAATGCAGAATAATGCCATTGACTTGATATGGACATTGATTTTTTCTGGTATAACAGAGCATAGAAGTTGGCCCAATATTGGAATAAAGCTGAGGGCTTGTATAATTAGGGAAATTTATGCCAGTACAAAACCCTAATGTAGGCACACTGCACCATTATAAAATGAGGCTTGTACGGGTCTGACTGACAGTGAATTCACATTGGTACAACCTGCATCTTAAACCAGCTCAGAACATTCACATTAGGGATTTGCACTGGTGTAGCTACAGTAGATATAGCTAGACATAGCCCTGGTCAACACCAGGAAATAAGGTCTGTGTAACTACGTGTGAAAAATCCACACCCCTGAGCGACACAGTTAAACTGACCTAACTTCTGGCGCAAACAGTGCTAAGTTGATGGGAGAATTCTCCTGTTGACCTAGCTACTGCCTCTTGGGGAGGGGGATTACCTCACTGAAGCACTACAGCTGCAGCAGTGTTTTAAGTGCAGCTAAGTCTTTAGACACAGCTTGAGACTAGAGCTAGTGGATATTTATTGAGAATGTAGCTTATTTTACTGTGTGCATATTATTTGCAAACGTATCTTGAATGCATTTGGTATACCTAAATATTTGCCAAATCCTTTGCTCAAACAAATGTCAGGCTACAGATTGTTGCAAAACCGTGCAGTCATGCCATTCCTTGTTTGCTATCCACTGTTTGTGGTGCGCGATTTGTTACTGTAGCAGATTGAGCACTCACCGCTGTGGTACCTCCTGCTGGTCCGTCTGGGAATTAGCTCAATTCCAGCCTCAGAGCACCTCCTGCTGGCGGGTGTCTCTCCTTCCTTAGGCCCCCATGTCCCTTCCAGAACCCAATGTCCCTTTCCTTGGGGTTCTTCCCCCAGCAGTACCCCCACACTCTGGGTCTCCCCTCTGAGGGGAACCCTCCCCTGCAGCTCCAGTACCTGCTTAGGCCTTTAACAAGGCCTCAGCCTGGGGAGTTGCCAGGCTGGAGCTCCCCAGCTTCTCTTGCCCTTCCCCAGCACTGCTCTGCTTCAGGTACCCTGTACTCCCAGGCAGCAAGGTCCTTTCCACTCCAAGGCTGGAGTGAACCTGACCCAGCTCTTCCCTTAGCCCTTATATCAGGGCCAGCTGTGACCCGATTGGGTGTGGCCACAGCTGTGGCCGCTTCCCCCAATCAGCCTACCTTTTCCCCCAGGAGCGGGGTAACTGCCCGTTACAGTCACATAGGTCACATGGCACTGTTTTTGCTTCCTGGTGTTACGTTCATGGCACACATAGAGAGAAGTTAGTTACAAACATGAAATACTCTTTCTGAAAGGCTGAAATATAACACAACTTTATTTCTTAGAATCCAGAACCCTACCATACAAGAACCCAAAACAGAGAGAGAGAAAGCAGACTGCTCCTGAAGGCATAGAGGTACTATTCACCCCACCTTTCTCTAGGCTAGCTCTTTGCAAAAGAATCAGATTACATGCTTCCCTAGACTGCCCCCTAGCCTGAAAGCAGGACTAGGAGACCCCTCACAAACTTAAAGTGATAACTTGTAATTTTAACCCAGTTTTCAGTACACCACACGACAGGATGACTGAAACCTTTTAAACATGAGCATAATGATGAATGAATAATGAATAAGGTACTTTCCTGTATGAGTTATTGAAGAAATAACTATTTGTGCCAAAATTCATGAAGCTTTCAGGTTCTTCGCTCATTCTCACAGATACTCAGTTGTCTCTCAAATACTCATGAACAATGAATAATAAGATCCCATGAAGCGCAGTGAACTGAGACTGTTACATTTATTTGTGGAAACAGTCATGAATCCCTTTTTGCAACATGCAACCACCTCTTGCTGAGGCTACTATATTCCTTCTGAATAAAATTCAGATGTCAGAAGCTAACGAATTGTAATATATAGAAGGAGCTACCCATCTAATGTTACCGATGGTTAGAAACAGATTGAAATCCTTTTAGTTCTTCTTGAATCTGCAGAGTAAAATCAGATCCTTCAACCCTGAGTATCAGCTAAAATGTGCAGCCTTTATTAATGGACTTTCTCCACTCTTCAGAGAAGATGAATTAAAACAAGAAACCAGGCACAGAATTATAAATGCTCATGTCTTGTGTTTGATTAGTAAATAAACTTTTGCTGTCAAGGAATGAAAGTCATATTGTTCAGATCCTGTGATCTGGTGAGAAGAGGTGTATGGTCCTTTCTAACTTGGCTTGCAAATATGCTCCTCACACTGTAGGTTCAGATGGTTCAGATGGAGAAGAACACATCATGGTGAGGATTGTAATGTGAGAAATATTTTCATAAACAAGGATGACTACAATTCATCTGGAGCACCACAATTGCCATGACATGTATCGAGTGACTCATATAACCTCAATCAACAGATGGTATCCAGAATTAAAAACTATGTTCCATAACCTTGTGACCTTGCACAGACCCACATATATACATATTGCATCTCTCTCTCGATCTACGTGTGTGTGTGTGTGTATCTATTTTTCTCTCTCTGTTGATATACATAGAGAGAGAGCAAGAGAGGCATCTAAATCTATATTTAGGCACATAAATAAATACCCTGATTCTCAATGGTGCTAAGCATCTAGAACTCCTGTTGAGACCAGAAGGAGCTGTAAATGCTCAGCAACCAAGCAGCCCCCTATTATTTGGGTGCCTCAATATGGATTTATAGCTAAAATTTTCAAAAAAGGGAAAAGGACTTGGGAGTATAAGATAACATTTTTGAGAGCACTGAGGTCACCTGTGGTATGTCTTTCCTGCAATCTGAGTTGTGACTGCAGCTTGGATAGACATACCTGTATTAGCTTCGCCCACACCTGCATTCTTAAAAAAAGCAGCCTAGATGTGGCAGTGGAGACTGGGTATGTACTTGTGTTGCTGAAGCCAGCCCTGCCGCCTTTACACTGCTATTTTTAGCCCTGCTAGGAACGAAAGTCCCACCGATTCAATGGGGATTTGTAGTTCTAAATTGCCTAAGTGTTTTTGAAAATTCTACCTCATGCCTTTTTTGGTAGAGGCTTCAGCTTCATGCCAGGGTAAGACTATTGAATTCAGTGCAGTGGCCAGTCAGGCTCAGGTTGTTTAAGTGGGAATGCAGGCTGGCCAAGCTTTAACAAAATTATTTCCCAAACAAAAGCCACGGAATACATTGGTTTTTTATAAGAAACAATATTATCATTGGTAATTTTGAGATGCGGAAAAAAAATTCTATGCAGATTGAATTGTTCTTAGTTGGAAAATATAAAGTGATTTGTCCCCCCTCTTTCTGCATGGACTCTGACAAGCCTCACATGTATTGTACTGGAGAGGTACTGCTCTACTTACCATTATATTTTAGAGCAACCAAGTCAGTCTGTTCTGGGGTATTCTACTTGCAGCCTATGTCCTCATCTTAAACTAAGCTGATAATTGCTTGTCAAACTGATTGACATTTGTAGAACTGTCTTTTCCATGAATCATTACCCCCCTCCATCATACACAGAGGAAAAAGAATAGACAATTTGGTTTTGTTCTGGGTTTGTTTTTTTCCTCCTTTAAGAATTGTAACTTTTTCTGCCTAAAAGTAGTAATTACTTAATGAATAGCCCTCCATGTTTCCTTGTCAGTTGCCCGTTATAATGAGCAACTCATTTTGTCTGCTTTGTTAACAATAAAAATTATTTAACTAATAATAAAAAAGATCTTATAGGACTCCAGTGGTAACACGAACGGTGCCCATAGAATGTATGATTTGGAAAAAAAGCCAGGGAGAAGTAAATTCTCCCTACAGAAATCAAACAGCATTTTGTAAGTTTCACTGGGCTGTGGGATTTTTTCCCCCTCTTGTTGCTTCTGCTGTATCTTCTTAACCTCAACCATTCTGAATAATTAAAGGATATTTAGGGGATCCAGTCCAGCCATTATTTGTTCCCCTTCTGTGAAGGATTCTTTTTTTTTGTTACCAGATCTGTAAACCTCCATTGAGCCTTTGGTATTGAGGTCAGGGCTTTTTACAAGCTAGAATTTTTATCGTGAACCAGAGCCCAGAGTTAATTGTATACAAAGACGCATTGTTGTTTCCATTAGGATTTACAGTACCACTGCATTTTAATTATTTGGTAACATTTCACCCATTATATTTCTCACTCCTCCTCCTCTATCTTGCCAAGCAATGTTTCCTTCAGATACAGAAGCTTGCAACAGAAAAGAAAAATATCCCCAGTAAATAAATTGTGAGCTAAATGTTGATCAAACATTATATTTGTCCCTGGCTGAGGCTTGAAAAGCTGTGAGAAAAAGGCGCTGTAAAACAGAAACTAATCTTTTGAGTTGCTTTATATTTGCCTTCATTTGTTACTTTAAAGTTTAAAGCCCAACCCTAGGCAAGGGCTATATAGGAGGTCTTTATCGTTGCTGGGACAAAACATTCACTTCTCACTGATGAAGGCTCTGAGGAACCATAAATTGTTCACAAATTCTTCCCATTTGATGTTAAAATGAACATGCTGAAACATTTCATCAATAGCACTGAAGCAAATGCTTCTGCAGAGTTTTCATGCTAGTAAAGCTAATAATTCACTTGCAGTCTGTGTGTGTGAGTGGCTATACAGATGGAGCATTTGCACAGCTAAACCCTGAGTTCCTTTTTAAAGGTAATAAGCACCATTTTTAAAAAGAATCTTATAAACACGAGACTGTATCTACTAATTAGTACACTAAACTTGGCTCATAAGCTTCCTTCCAATCACCGAGTTGTGTTCTGTTTAATAGACAGAGCCTGAATCGGACTGAGCAGAGTTCATTTAAATGGCCCCAAATGTGTAATGGGAAAAAATTGATGCATGCAATCCATAAAAATTCCTTTCTTCAGATGAATGATATAAATATTTGGCATGGGTTTATCACTTATTCTCTCGCAGCTCAGTCCTGCGTGTTGTTTTATGTACCACAGATAGATTTTTAACCCAGCAAAGCTCTTTCGGGCTAGGCCAATCAACTTGAAATGAATTCAAACCCCAGCGGGGGATGACATCAGAGAACTGATGGAATTCCAAACAGAAATAAACCCAGTAAGCAGCCCCTGAGAGGTTTTGTGGGTGGGGGATGCTGCAGAATTTGGAAACACTGTGCAATTCCATGTTGTGTACATAATGGAGGCAGAGCCAGAAAGGTTTGTTTATACCTAAGTGTGAGTCTCTGATACGGAAGAAATAAAAGGGCTTTGTTTAAATATTTCATCAGGAAGGAAGATCCCCTCAATGACTCTCATTCTCCCCCTGTTTTTTCCCTTCTCCTACTCTCCTTTACTTCCTGCTCCCATCCACAAAGACTCCATGTTGCAGTGCTTTGTCCTTTGGCTAAGATGGTCTGAACATAATAACCTCTAGAGTCCATCTTTGCCTTTCACTCAGTAGGCCAGAATGCATTGTCTGGAGGCAGCAAGAGGTGTTTCTTCCTCTGTCCTCCACCAGAGGCAGAGGCCGTTACTTCCACCAACACTCTCAAGACCTATCAGCCAAAAAAGTGAGCAAAACTTGGTTTTCATTCAAGAGTCATTGCCTGTGGGGAAATTCTGTTAAACTAGGAGGGAAAACTCATCCCTGATATAATCGCATTGCGGTCAATGGAGTTCCACCAGGGATGAGTTTGGCTCATGACATCTCATTTTCACAGAGGGCATCCGTGTGCCACCTTGGATATTCTGGTTCTTTCCTACCATTCCTGCCACATCTGTTCTCTCTAACCCCTTGTGAATCTACACTGGCTTCCTCATATTTTCCTGTATAAATGTTCCAGCTTCTTCTCCTGACTTTCAAAGCCCTTTGGAACAATGTGCCACCTACACTTCTGTGCTCATCTCCTCCTGCAGTTCCACCCCACACTCTACACTCCACCCAAACTTCTCAGCTGACCACTCCCTTTGCTTTCTTTGTTCATGCCTCCTTTTCTGCCCCCTTTCATGCCTCCAATTATTGATGGGACAGTTGAAGTGTGCCAGCCTCTTTTCCTCGATACCACCAAACAGCTTCCCTAAACATGTCAGTTCCATGCAACGTTGTGGCTATAACAACTGTATGTCACTCTCTGCTTGTTCTGTTTTTAGGGCATTGTTACAAGACATCCATGTGCTGTAGACAACAGATACAAGGGGATATTTTCACACTTGCGTGCCTATAGTTAGACAATAACATTTGAACATATTGGCCACTATTACTATTTTTTATTCTGAATCAGATTGCAACAGCGTTACACAGAGGCCTCAGTTAGGGTCCCCATTATACTAAATGTTGCATAGACATATAGAGGGACAAGGTCCGTGCCTCACAGCATTTACTGTCTAAAATATAATTGACACACCCAGCCCTGGGAGCAGGGCCAAAAATCCTCTTCATTCAGTTCCATAAACACAGGTCTCTATCATCTGAGCAAAAACCAAGCTCCTTTAGCTAGTTGTATGTTATTTGAGAGCTAGCCAGTGGGGAGTGACATCACACATGGATAAATACACATACACACCCACAAAGCCCATGGACCACATCCTCAGCTGACAATAAAACCAATGTAGTTCCATAGACTCCCATGTAGTGACATCAATTTACACCAGTTGAGAATCTGGTCCTATATATTACATGTAATGGATCAAGACTTATTTAGACTACAAGCAGTTTGGGGCATCTTTGTACATTGTTGGATATTTTTTCCGTTCAGTGTTAATGATAAACATGAAAGGATGGGTCACAGTTCTGTTCTGCGGCAGCTTGCCTGGAAGTGATGAGAAGTACTTTTGTTACAAGAATGATTAGGGTGAGATTTTTCACAATGGGGTACTAAGGCTAGACTCCTGTATTCAGATTCATGCAACTAAATTAGTGGATTGATTCGCAGAGGTGTCGAGCACCCAGCAGCTCCCACTGATGGCCAGGGAGCCGAGGGCAGCTCAGTTGTTTAGAATATCAGGCTTCTTATTTAGCTGCCTAGATATGGATTTGGGAGCATAACTTCAGGCACCCAATTTTGAAAATCTTGGCCTTGATGTTTTTGTGGGGTGGGCAGCCTGCTTGAGGCACATAGAAGCAGCAGAAATCTACTGATGACTTTCTGTGAGTATGGTACCTTGCTTAGAAAACAAAATAGAGATGTTGGTCATTATTTATGTCCTTTTAAGATGGTCAAATTGGTCGGAAGCAACATGTAAATCTTCCCTTGCAGTATGAGCACTGTTTTTCTTCCCACAATTGTAGTAAGCTTGGCAGGACCCTGACACCACAGCAGATTTTGAAAAATCTTGCCTTCACTCCTTGAAAAGCAAAATGAGTGAGAAGACAAATGACAGCTGGCCATTGGCCACTGCTTGGTGCGTTAATATATTGGATGCAATCCACATTATTGACACTACCTGAGTGTTAGGTATCTATTGTTGAATATTTCCATAAATGTAACTTTGCGGATGAAGCAGTGGGTGGAAACAATTTTGAAAGTAGGTTAATGGCAAAATTCTTCCACTACTAAGGGTTGTCACGTCAAGAGTTTGCAATTCTGGGACACATTCAGATCAGTGCAAGCTCACCGATGTATCCGTTAGAACTAACTGAAATTGTTCAAAATTCTGATATTTTACATCAATTTTTTACTATTAAAAAGGAAAAAAATTACAAAATTATGGAGATTTCACCTCCAATTTTTCAATCAGCTTGATTAGGTATTATGGTCTGGATTAAAAAAAATTAGGCATGTAATTGTGCATTGTGTGCACAATTTGTGCATGTGTGCAATTATCAGAAATTCTTGGCTTCTAGCTTTTTTTAACAAGCAAAGTAAAATAGAATTTTGATTAGATCAACTTCATAATCCACAAAAAAATAGTTTGCTTGCTGAACTGTAATATAAAACATTAAAAATATGGTACCTACCTAATATTTTAAACTTAAAAATATTATTTGTTGGCTTTATATTTATATATTTGTTTATCTTTTAAGCTACTCTGCCAGGATTTTGCTGTATATCCTAGTTGTCACAGCCGTGAGGGAATAACAGAAACTCTTTCTCTGTACCAACAATGACCTGGACACACATATTCAGGGGTAATTTCAATGGAAGTTTTGCCAGTGTGACGACTCCAAGAAGTCAATGGTAAATCTTTCACTGACTTCAGTGGTGCAGGATCAGGCTGGAATAGTGTGTTGGTACACAATGCTCTTAGAATAATGCTAGCACTTGCAAGAGAGCATCCTGCCATAATTGCAATTCAGTGTCATATTTACATAGCTATGCATCCAGAATCAGGCATTATTGTTCAGCTTGCCTGTAGCATAAAGCCAGGATAACCTGATGAGCAGAATATGCTGTACCAGTACTGTAGGTTTTCCAATTTTCCTCTGTATATTTTATCAAGCCTACAGAACTCACTGAGTTGGAAAGACCAGGGCCCCTAATTAATGCAATAATCTAACAATGAATAAATCAGTGTGTCCTGCAAAGTCCCTGGAGTCCTCCAGGCCTATACACAATGCAACTGTAAGACAAAGGGAAGGAAGGTAGGGAAGTCCTAAAGATTAATCAGATAATAAGGGAAATTCCTTAGTTCTTAGCACAAGGCCTTCCCCCACCAGCACCCCCACTCTGCCTCTTCAAGAATCCACAGAAGCAGTAGAGCCCCTGACCCTAAGTGAAGATAATGTTGATGCCTTGACCACAGCAAGATGTACAACAAACACAACTTTATCTCCCATCACCATATGCAGGACCAGAATCAATAAGCACTCATCACTTAGACATCTCACAGGAAGGAGCTGTGAGTGGCTTACATAGAAACCTCCTTTGTGAGTTCAAAGGTAATGTAAGCAAGGCCTAGGCAGAAGCAGGAAATACACGTACCCTGGTATGAATCTGGATTTTGGCAATCGTAATGTTACAAATGGCAGAAAAGGAAAACACTTGATTTTGACCATGTTTTTTTTTTCTTGTTTGTCAAGTTCCCTCCTTGAAGACTCAGTTTGAGAAGGATTTCATGTATGTGTGTGTGTGTGCGTGTGTGTGTCTTTTCCTGTAGGCCTGGCAGGAAAGAGAGACACCAAAAGAAAAGAAAAGAAAAGAAAACCCCACTCCACCTCCTAATGCTGGAAACATCTGGTTTTTTTATAGGCTTAACATCTCTAGAGAGGGGTTGTTTTTTTTTTTTTTGGGTCCTCCTTGCCAATAAATTCAATACTTTTCGCTGAAATATATGAGAGGAGGAAATATATATTAAAGGTTAAGTATTCCAGTTTCAACTCAGTCCTGGGTTATTAACAACAGCACAGTTTTGCTGAGAAGAAGCTACATGATAGCTTAATATTTGCTCATAAAAACTCTCTCTCAATCACAGCAGCTACTTCTGACAGTCATGCAACTGAGAACCATCAAATAATAAATAAATAAATAAATAAATAATAATAAAGAAACCGGTGTAAATGATCACATAGACTAGTTAGTGATTAGATTTTGGCATAAGTGTAATTCAAGTTAAAAAGGATGGATTTAATATAATATTTTTTGTGTCATGCCTATCATTGAGCTATCTGGACACCTATCTCCATCAATCTCTGTGAATATATATATATATCTCCTTGAATAAGTATGAAGGATTCTCCAGGTCAATGTATGTGTGACCCATTGATGAAAGCTTGTTACAAGTCCCTCTCTGTTCCTGATGCAGAGAGAATTTGAGTGCTGGCTAAGGAAGCTCAGCTTTTTAGCTCAAGCTGTAGCAGCTTGTACTTTTAGATATGGAGGTCTCTGGTTCAATCTCTGGTGTGGGGTCCATTGCACATGCATGCAGAAGGCAGCCGTCATTTGGATGGCTGTCAACATGCAAGAATAGGAAACCACCCACTACTGCCTGAAGTCCTCAGTTTACACTACAGCCCAAAGAGACTGTATTTGAATAGGGAGATTCTGCATCAGCTAATGGGTGAGAGGCACCATTGCAGGGAGAACATGCTCCCTGAAGCACTCTGAGGGGTTAGTATCTGCTCCTGGCTTCCACAGGCATGATTCTGGTTAGCCTTGCTGGCATGTACTCTCATATAGCTGTGGTATTAGAACTGTAAAAGGCCTTGATTCAGCAAGGTAAATGCCTACCCTTAAACAGCGACTTCAGGGGAACTACCCACATACTCAAAGTTAGATATTAGGGCCAAGATTTTCAGAAGTAACTACTGGTTTTGGGGTCTTCGATTTTTGGGTACCCAGCTGGAGACATCTTAAAAAGGCCTGGTTTTCAGAGGGATGATGCTCAGCACTTTTTGAAAACCAGGGCCCTTTGGGGCATCAGAAGTTGGGCCCCCAAAGTCACTAATCACCTTTGAAAATATTGGCTTAGGGCTGGTCAAAACTTTTCTTTTTAATTTTGAAATTTCAATACTGCTTCTATTTCACAGGAGTCAAAATGGATCTGTTTTCCAATATTTCAACATTTTTCATGATATTTTTAATCAATTTTTTATTGAAAATGCTATTTTATGGAAAATTTTCACTTTCGGACAACTGGGTTTTGAAGGCAAAATTTGGATAACTTCTACAACACTGGTTTTAGTATCATTTTCAGTAAAATTTTGATTAAAAACATTATGCAAAGACAGGATTTTTTTCATGAAAATTTTCACTGTTGAAAACAGGCTGTTTTTAGAGAAAAATTGTTTTGTTTGAAATCTTTCAAGCAGTTCTATGTACTTGTGCGCCTTGCTGAATTAGGACCATGGATTCAGACTCTGAACACCAAGGCTGTACATGCTGTCTACCATTTATATTTTAAGGGCTTGTACTTTTTTGTCTTTATGTCTTTTGTGTGCTTTTAAAATGTACCAGGGAACCCTACAGGCTTTTTAAATGATGTACGTAGCTATTTACGGGTCCCAAATAATATAAAAGCTGGACATCTCGCTGCATCTTAGTTTGATAATGGAAATACCACAAGAAGACTAGGTCTTATTATTTTGGCCCCCTCAATGGCTACCTAAGGCATTAGAAAACGCAGTGGAAAGTATGATCACAAACCCACAAATATCAAGATATTTGGCTGTATTGGGGTTTACTCACATGTGGCTATTTTGGATTTATTCTGGTTTCTGCAGAACCCATGTGCATAGATCTTGTTACAGATTCAAATATACTCATGGTGACAGAAGAAATGTTTCTTTGATGAGTAAGCAGGTTCTTTTCAATCTTTTGTTTACAGTAGGTCTCTTCTAACATGGGGCCATTTTTCCAAAGATCAGCCTCCCTCTTTATGGCCACAATTTGTGCTTGCAAAATTTGCATCCATATTTTGCACCTACAAAAATGAATCACGTGCTCAAATCTGAATATGTATGCCTCTAGCTATTAAATCTATATTTGTTTTTGCAGGAGTAAAATGCAGGTACAAATTGTACCCACAAGTTACACCGATGAAAAGGCAGGTTGGGTCCATGAAAATATACTCCAGTGGGTGAACCTCAGAAACATAGGTAAAATCTGGTAAGCAACCAGAAGCTTGGATGCTAATCTGAAGTTTATCTGATTCCTCAGGTCTTGATCCTGAGCCCCTCTGAATGAATGGGAACTTTGCCATTGATTTCAGTGGGAGCAGGCTCAGAACTTTATTCTGTAAAGTTCATGAAGTCAGGCTTTTTGCAATTTTTCCAGCACTTCTGCCTGTGGCAGTGACTGGAACAGCCTTTCATGTGGTGTTTTGGCACTTCCAACTCGTTTGCATATAATTTTTCATAAATATTGTTAATCACAGATCAGTTCTCACAATCACAAGGTTTGCTTTTATTTTCCTTGTCAGTTCAAGGCTTTGTCATACTGCTTTTTTTTTTTACTCTGATATAATTACACCAATGGAGCTATACCTGTGCAGGAAACCCCCTAGTGTTGGCAGACTGCACTGGTGTTAAAAGCGATTTGGTATTGGTGCTGCTTACACTGGTTTTGAAACAGAGGTAAGCTGTGCCCAGGTAAGGCACTTTTTACTCCAGTGCAGCACATCTACATTAGGAGTTTTCTCAACATTGGTATAATTGGCTTGATGCAAAAATCCCCAGTAGACAAGGCCTAATAGAAATTGTTGTCAAATAAAACTCATAATCAATATAACATCAATGCATTGTTTGACTTGGCGGGTAGTTTTTTATCAAGAGGAGAAATTTAAGATCAAATGACATAAAACCTGCCACTTGCCATCCAATGGCATTCCGAAATGTGTACAAATAAAGTGCAGTAGATTTGCCCCTTTGAAAATGGGCAGGGCAAGGAAAGATGGATTCAGAGGAAACAATGGACAAGGGACAATCAGCAAAAGCAGACCTGGAAGATGCAGAGGTCCACTGGGGTGGATGAGAGGGGAGTGAACAGTGGAAGTTCCACTATCCAAAGTGTAAAGAAAAAAGTCTCCTCTCTAACCCACCTCAGGGATTTCCACTGCCTTGCTAGACAACAGGCAACAGAGATTCACAGTGTTCAGCACAGAGAAGAATTTTGCTCAATATGTGGTAACTAAAATATTTATGAACTTCAGTTTAATACTGCTTACCTGGAGTGGGAACCATTGCAAAAACATTTACCATGCCATGATATTTGATTTCAACTTATGTTCACGGATGTTTATTTATTATTAATTGTCCTTTAATTATAATAGAATTAATCATACCACATGGTGGATTTATCAGTTACTCATTTTCAGCGTTTAAATTAAAGGGTGTTTCTCACACATCCACATCCACATCCACACACACCCATATCTGTTTGGTAGTCATGGTTTTAAGAATGATTGAATTGAAATCAAAGGCCAGATTTTACCTGGAGACATAGAATGCCAAGTTTCAGTGCAGACAGATTTTTCCAGACAGATTTTAAATCCCAGAAAATAAGCATTTACAGTGGAAATGCTGAAGCAGCGTCAAGAGTTGTAAAAGCCCAGAATTCATCATGATGACATGTGGCGCCAGGAATTGTTAATGGAAAAGTTCCAAGTTTTCACACATAAAATGGAGTAAAAGGGCTTTGTTAAAAGGGGCCTGAGTATTTCACTTTACCACTACAGGAAGGACAATACTTTACCATAGAGCCCTGAACATGGACAATGCATCTGAATCTCCACTAGGGGATGACCATACTAAAAAGGACAGTGATTAACTCATTCTCTACTGAGTGAGGTACCTGGCCTGGGCTTCTGGTGAATGTGCTTCCATTTCTATTGACTGCAGGGTCTCATTGAAGTCAAATGCTAGGCTGGAAGCATTTTTAAAAAAAGATTTCTACGTGAATTTATTACTGATGAAAATAAGGAACGGATAGCTTTGGCCGGGACCACTGTGCAGCGGGTGTTGTAAGCTTCTGATAGATACAGTTAGCATCCCTTAATACTACGCTGAACTACCTAAAACACACTAGTCTCATGGAATCATGTGATGTGGAGGAAATAGTCACTGAAGACTCCAATCAGGCCAGAAAATCACATTTGACTACTTACCCTTACCCAGTTTTCTAGAAGGAAAGGAATTGCTTTGTGCTATTCCTCCCCTCCGCCCCAGTAAAACTCATCTTTCCTTTTTGTTTGAATTGGTGGATCGTGGAGATTTCCCTGGGCTATGGAGTTAATTGGGAAGCACTTTTATTCAGCAGTGAATGGTTAAATGGGATGATATTCTAGCTTTGCTCATCCTTAATAGGAACTCAAGCACTGAATTTAGAATAGTGTTTGTTAAGACAAAAATAGTGAAAAGGAAGGCTGGCAAAAAAAAAATAGTATGATCTGGAATTACATGCGGCTGGGTGTCACATCACAGGGCAAGTCTGAACCATGTATGTGCATGTGAGAATTTGCAGTAGTCTGTGTGTTGGCAAAAGAACCGGAAAACTGACCTGAGAAATCTATTAGGGGCCTCCTGATTTTTCAAGACCCTTCTTAATGCTTTATAATAGAGACAGGGTCAAGCTGCAACATTTGGCTCTGGATTCAGATTTTAAACATCCCAAAGTCTGGGTCTCAGGGGTGGGGTTCTGATTGGTCTGTTGGTTTGATCCCTTATAGAAATAGGGACCACCTGAGGAACATGGATACAGAACTTACCAGAGTTTGGATTTTGACTCCCTGCCAAACTTGGGGGAGATTCTATGTTATGGATCCCTTGCAAAATTCAGAGCTGGGTTCAGAATTCAAATGTCCCCCAGCCTTCTAAAACCCATCTTTGCTTCCAAATGCACAGAGTCATGCTACTAATGAACACAGCATATGTTCCATGTTCCAAGCATAAGTAGCTTTTTATATTGAAAAAATCAACACTGCTTTCTTTGCAGGCCTGATGACAGCAATTCCGGGCCCCAGGGCAGAACAGTCAATGGGCCCCTAGAAAGGTCTGCCTGGGTGGTGCTGCACCTGTGCTGGCTGGTGCCCAGTGAGCTGCTGCCGACTGTTCTTCTGGTCTCCAGTGAGCTGCCGGCTGCACTGTGGGTGTGCTCTTCCAGCACAGCCAGGGCTTCCACATGCCTGCCCACTGCCTTCGCCGATAGTACCACCTTGCAGGCACCTAGGAGCCCTGCAGCCTGCCCATGCTATTTAAAATGGCCCGGGGCTCACAGCAGTGGCCAGGGGTCCTAGTGTTCCCTCTAATTTTTCCCTCCCATGTGCGGAATGAATTTTGTTATGTGCACCAATATGGAGGTGATGTGTCACATGTGGCGGAGTGTGGCTGAGGGGTGCAGAGTGTGGGAGGGGGTTCTGGGCTGGGGCAGAGGGTTGGGGTGCAGGGTTGTGAGGGCTTTGGCTGGGGATGCAGCTCTGAGGGGGCAGGGATGAGAGGTTCAGGGCTGGGGCAGAGGGTTGTGTGCAAGGGGTGAGGGCTCCGGCTGGGGGCGTGGACTCTGGGGTGGGGCTGGCAATGAGGGGTTTGGGGTACAGGTTGCCCTAGGCAGGGAGAGAGGAATCCCCTCAGCTGTCTCTCCCCACAGCAGCACCTGGACTTGGGGGGAGAGGTGCCTCTCCCCACCACAGCAGCTCCAAGACTGGGCTGCAGCATAGGCACCCCTCGCCTGACTACAGCAGGTCCAGGCCGGAGCTGGGTTCAGGCCAGGGAAGGGGCGCCCTGGCTGCACCTGAGTTCGGGTGCCCCAGCTGCAGCAGGTCCGGGGACCTCTCCCCTGGCAAGTCCCTGGGCGGGTTGCCTGAGCTGCTGCCTGGCCACGCAGCTTACAGAAACTCCCCCCAGATCCTTTTAAATTGCCCAGGCTCTTGGGCAATTGCTGCCTTTGCCCCTTCCCATCAATGGGCCTTTTCTCTGAAAGCGGCTTAATCTATATCTCCCTGCACCCAGGGTAGCTTGAAGTTTGTCTGCAAGAAATAGTTCTTGTGTGGAGTTATTTGCAGGCCTCTGATTCTTCTACTCACCACTTGATTATCTCAGCCTGGGCATTAGCCCTTTTTAGGCTTCTTATTCATTTCAGAGGTGAAGACTAGACAGAAAAGCTGTGATAGTGTCACTTTGGTTACTCTCTCTCCATCAGTGCACAGAGGACATGATGGAAAAAGGCATTATTGTTATTATTAATTATTATTATTTATTTTCCCAGAGTGCCTAGGAGCCCCAGTCTTGGAATGGGACCCCATTGTGTTAGGTGCTGTACACGTGCCCTGTTCAAGGAGAAAAGGACTGGGTTCTTCCTAAATGTCAAAGCAGAGGCAGATTGTGGCAGATTTGTGCAGTTCTCGCAGCTGTGGAGATTTTGCTAATAAAAAATGAGTGATGTAGGGTTTCTGTAACTATCCCACTGGATATTTGTACAGAAGTTGGTATCTGTGTGTGTGGATGTGAAGAGAAAGAGCTCCCAATACAGAGCCAAACATTCACAGCTGCAACATCTACTGTATGGTGTGTTTGCTTGCAAAAGGGTGACAGTCCAAAATAGGATTATTCATATGAAACTGGGTCATGGCCTTGCACTTAGTCTGTATTATCAGGTGGATTTTGTACAAAGTTCTGGTAAAAGCCATGCAAGGCTCAGGTAAAAGCCATCTGAAACCCTGCAAGAGGAACAAAACTCATCACCAGAAAGAACTGTCTGTCCATCCCAGATAGCCCTTGCCAGCACTCTTAGAAACTGATCCATTCACTGCTACTACCTAGATGTGCAGTTACACAAAATCCCAGAATAGCACCAAAAGCCTCTGTTTAGGAAGTAGCAGGTATTCTGTAGCATTTCAGGACACACACACATACATACACATATACACTTTTATAAATGGAACAGGATAACTGAGCAATGAGTACTTAATTATAACAAGCAGATTGGCACCTGGATAGCCCTGTGAATGAGCTAAACTAAAGGGACATGTGAATTTACCATGGGTCCTGACTGCACACACAGGCTGGCTGGTGAAAGATTATGTGTTTTTAAATTTTAGGCCAGAATCATTTCAGGTCGCGCTCTGGATTCCAACAGCATGGAGTCTGGGACAGGGCTCTGGTTGGAGAAATTCAGGGAGTTTGTGTTAGGCCAGGGGAGCGTCAGAAATGGTATTAACTGGTAGGGCAGGCAGGGTTTGCACCCATTAGTGCATCCCAGCTGCAGCATCTACCAGTTAGGCTCCTCTGGAACTCTAGCTGTAGTTCAAAGCTGCCCTGTCTCAGAAGAGTCCCTATGGCAGGGCAACGACTCACCAGCACAGCGCCTCCTGCTGGTCATCCAGGGAATTAGCTCTTTCCAGCTCCAGAGCACAATCTGTAGGCCGGTGTCTTACCTGCCACTGGCCCCATGTCCCTCCTGCATCCCGGTGGCCTCCTATGTCAGGGTTCTGCCCCCACAGTAACCCACAATTTTGGTCTCCCCACCCAGGGGAAACCCCAATCCCCTATCCTCACCTTGCCTCAGTGGCTACTGCCAGTCATCATCTAGCCCCCGCTCCCTGGGGCAGACTGCAGTCTATAAACCACTCATCATCAGCAAGGGGGGTTGGACCAGCTGCCTCTGCCTATATCTGGGCTGCCCCCTGCAGCCCTAGTACCCTTTTGTGGGCCCTTAACGCAGCCTGGGGCTTTGCTAGGCTGGAGCTCCCCAGCTCCCTCTGCCCTTCCTCAGCACTGCTCCACCCTAGGTACCCTTCTCAGTTTCCCAGGCAGCCAGGTCCTTCTCTCTCAAGAAAGCTAGAGAGAGTGTGTCTGAGGCTATGTCTACACTACAGGATAATTTTGAATTAACATAAACCGGTTTTATAAAACAGATATTATAAAGTCGATTGCACACGGCCACGCTAGGCACATTAATTCGGCGGTGTGCGTCCATGGTCCGAGGCTAGCATCGATTTCCGGAGCTTTGCACTGTGGGTAGCTATTGCGTAGCTATCCCATAGTTCCCACAGTCTCCCCTGCCAATTGGAATTCTGGGTTGAGATCCCAGTGCCTGATGGGGCAAAAATCATTGTCGCGGGCGATTCTGGGTACAGCCTCACCCCTCCCTTCCTGAAAGCAGCAGACAACCATTTCACGCCTTTTTTCCTGGGTGAACTGAGCAAACGCCATAGCACAGCAAGCATGGACCCTGCTCAGACCAATAGCGCAATCGTGGACGTTGTAAACACCTCGCGCATTCTCGTGCAGTCTATAGTGAACCATGAACTGCAAAGGCAGGTGAGGAGGAGGCAGCTACGGCAGCGCGGCGATGAGAGTGATGAGGACATGGACACTGATTTCTCGCTAACCGCGGGCCCCTGCGCTTTGGAGCTCCTGCTGGTAATGGGGAGGTTCTACCCATTGAACGCCGATTTTGGGCCCGGGAAACAAGTGCAGACTGGTGGAACCGCATAGTTTTGCAGGTGTGGGACGATTTGCAGTGGCTGCGAAACTTTCGCATGCGTAAGAGCACTTTCTTTTAACTTTGTGACTTGCTTTCCCCTGCCCTGAAACGCCATAATACCAAGATGAGAGCAGCCCTCACAATGGAGAAGCGAGTGGCAATAGCCCTCTGGAAGCTTGCAACGCCAGACAGCTACCGGTCAGTCAGGAATTAATTTGGAGTGGAAAAATCTACTGTGGGGGCTGCTGTGCTGCAAGTAGCCAAAGCAATCATTAAGCTGCTGCTACGAAAGGTTGTGACTCTGGGAAACGTGCAGGTCATAGTGGATGGCTTTGCTGCAATGGGATTCCCTAACTGTGGGGGGGCGATAGATGGAACCCATATCCCTATCTTGGCACCAGAGCACCAGGGCACCCAGTATGTAAACCGCAAGGGGTAGTTTTCAATGGTGCTGCAAGCACTGGTGGATCACAAGGGACATTTCACCAACATCCCCATGGGATGGCCAGGAAAGGTTCATGACGCTCGCATCTTCAGAAGCGCTACTCTGTTTAAACGGCTGCAGCAAGGGACTTACTTCCCGGACCAGAAAAAAACAGTTGGGGATGTTGAAATGCCTGTCGTTATCCTGGGTGACTCAGCCTACCCCTTGATGCCATGGCTCATGAAGCCATACACAGGCAGCCTGGACAGTGGTCAGGAGCTGTTCAACTACAGGCTGAGTATGTGCAGGATGGTGATAGAATGTGCATTTGGCCATTTAAAGGCTCGCTGGAGCACATTACTCACTCGCTCAGACCTCAGCCAAACCAAAGTCCCCTTTGTTATTGCTGCTTGCTGTGTGCTCCACAATCTCTGTGAAAGTAAGGGGGAGACCTTTATGGCGGGGTGGTAGGCTAAGGCAAATCACCTGGCCGCTGATTACGTGCAGCCAGACACCAGGGCGATTAGAGCTCACCAGGAAGCGGTGCGCATCAGAGAAGCCTTGAAAACGAGTTTCATCACGGGCCAGGGTATGGTGTGACTGCTGTGTTTGTTTCCCCTTCATGAACCTCCCCCCCTTTATTGACTCCTTGCCTGTAAGCAACCCACTCTCCTCCTTCGATTACAGCTTGCTTAAGGAAATAAAGTCACTATCGTTTAAAAAGCATGTAATTATAAAAAGAGGAACAGAATTAACAAGGTATCCTGGGTGTGGTTTGGGAGGAGGATAGGAGGGAAGGAAAAGGCCATTAAGCACATTTCAATGTAATGACAGCCTTTTGGTTGGACTGTCCACGGGGGTGGAGTGGGCTGGTGCACAAAGCCTTCCCCCCTGCGTTCTTACACGTCTGGGTGTGGAAGATATGGAACATGGTGAGTACTGAGGGTAGTTAAACATGGGCTGCAGCGGCACTCTGTGACCCCGCTGCTCTTCCTGAAGATCCACCAGACGTCGAAGGATATCAGTTTGATCACGCAGCAGCTCCAGCTTTGCATCCTGCCACCTGTGATCTTCCTGCCTACACCTCTGATCTTCCTGCCGCCACCTCTCATGTCGAGCGTCTCTCCTATCTTCACGTTCGTCCCTCCTATCCTCACGTTCACTGGCATCTTTCCTGTACTTTGCTACCACGTCCTTCCACTCCTTCAGATGAGCTCTTTCATTGTGGGTTACTTCCATGATTTCAGAGAACATTTCATCTTGCCTCCTCTTCTTCCTCTGCCTTATCTGAGCTAGCCTTCGGGATGGAGTAGGGAGGCTTGAAAAATGTGCAGCTGCATGAGGGAGGGAAAATAGGGAGAGAAGGATTAAAAAAGATACATTTTACAGAACAATGGTTATACTCTTTCACAGTGAACAACACTATTCACCTTACATAGCACATGTGATTTCACTGCAAGGTAGCATTTGGAAACTTTTAATATTGAGTGCCTGCGGCTCTGGTGTTACAGATCTCACAGACGCAGGTCCGGGCATCACAATTCAGCTTGCATGCGGCCATGGTAAGCCACAGCTTCTCCAGCCTTCATATATACACAGTGCCCTCTGATGCTTCTTTCCTGTTAACAGGCAGCTGCAGACGCCAACCACTCCCCTCCCCAATCCAATTCTCTAGGATTGCTTTACCCGTCCCCCCACCGCATGGCTGGTATAATGGAAGATCACTGCTAATCACCCCCCTTTCTCCACCTCCCACCGCGTGGCTGGTAGATGGGAAGATTCCTGCTGGCCAAACGCTAAAAAGCTCAGCGCTATCCTTCCTCCCCTCCCCCGGCTTTGCTACGTGCAAGGAAGGATTTCTTTTAAGCAACAGCCCAGTAGGAAAATGGCCATCTCTGTCCCCTTAATTAAATTCCTTAATTTCAACCAGGTTACCATGAACGATATCACTCTGCTGAGGATAACAGAGCGAGATAAAGAACGGATGTTTCTTGAATGCCAGCAATCACCGGGACCATACGCAGCTATGCTTTGTCATGCAA